>NC_143057.1:72863666-73173083 GCF_052426305.1 Pelodiscus sinensis
CCATTTATCCCATCCACTCCTAGGTAGCCTGTTTCTTCTCTAACAAAGGCATATTAGAAAGCAACTTCAAATCAAATGCCTAATTAGTTTCCTATAGAATTATAAAAGCTTTGGTTTACCATCTGAAATATTATATTGAAAAGCAAAATATTTAGAAAAGGAAAAAAATACATCTTGTTTTAAATTTAAGTGACAGTATTCATAAAAATAATATTGGATGTCTAGAAGAAGGAAAGGAGACATGTACATGGTTTAATCCAGCTACAACTTTAAATGTCTGGGACTGCCCATCAGATAAAAGTATACAGTATGTGATCATTTCGGTATCTACCTGGGAGGTTCTGCCAGCCCACCTCCATCCCCTGGTCCCAGACAACGAACTGATGGGACATTATCATTCCCTCACCTTAAATGAGGGTTAAGAAGGGCTATAAAGGAATGGAGATTGGCTTACTGCTGTGTCAGGCATAAGTACCACAAACTCCACCCCGTTCAGTTCCATTAGCAAACACCTCCTTTATGTTGTTTACCAAACCATTTGTCTGATCACTGTATCATAGACTCATTGACTTTTAGATCAGAAAGGATCATCACAATCATCTAATCTGTCCTCCTAGACACTGCAGAACACAGAACCTCATCCACCCACTCCTACAATAGATCCCTAACTCTGGCTGAGTTACTGAAGTCCTCAAATCATGGTTTAAAAAACACCAAGTTATTAGTGTAACTTGCCTGTGAGCCATGATGCAAAGGAAGGTGACCGCCCTCCCACAACTGTATCTCATTGCTATGCACTGGACATCTGTCCCACACTTACATAATGAGGTAGGGCATCTTAGCCCAACTCTCTTCTCTACTCACCCTGAAAAATTCCAGTTCCTCAATTCACTGAGTGGAGGCTGAAGAAAACTCTACTTTGCCTGGGCCAATCTGGTAGTGAGGGAAATTTTTCTTTCCAGCTCCCCAAGAAAGGAGCAGCTAGTGCAATGCCCACAGCAGGTCCCAATCAAACCTGATAGTTCGCCACTTCAATGGGTGGCAGAGTGGATACTGTTCCATGTGGTCTAGGGAAAAAGAAGCTTCTCACATTGGGTTTGCCCTTATCATCTCCTCAGTTTTTCTGGTCCCTGAGTCAGTGTTGAAATTCTGCCTTTCTTCCCCCAGACTTTAAATTGATATACTCCTTTTTCTGGTAAGCCAAACCATGCCTTTCCTATCTTCCCACCAACTCAAGGTGCAATTTAGTCAATTTCAGTAAGGATTTCTAGTGATCAGTTACTTGGTGTAACTGACAGGGCTAGACAAATTATGAAAAACCCTACTCGCCAGACAAAAAAGGGGAACAGTAATTACTAATAAGTTATTAATAAATATCACCCAAATTATTAATAAATATCTTAAACTTCTACCTTTCCCTCTGCTGCCGTGTCTCCTCCCCTTGCTTCATCAGCTCCTGCTGCCCCCCAACCCCTCACCCTCCTCTGCTGTCCTGACTCCTGCCCTTCTCATGTGCCCTCATCCTTCCTGAGACCTGCCCCCCTCCACCAGCCCTTCTCTCCCCACTGTGCCCACTCCTCCAGTAGCCCCACTCTGATCATGTGAGCTACCCCTCTTCATCCCCTCTCCTAACACCTTCCTCTACACACCTGCCCTGCATCTCTCCTGCGGTACAGGTGTCTGCCCTTCTGCCTCACCCCCAAAATTCCCTGGCACCTGCACCCTCCTAGTGCCTCCCCCTTCCCTCACTGCCCCTTTCCCTTTTGCCCTCTTTTCCCAATACCCACCCCCTCACCACCCTCTGCCCCCGTTCCCCTCATGCCCTTCCTCATGCCCACCCCTTCTTTCAAGCCTCCTCCCAGCACCTTCCCCTCCCTCCTCCAGTCCCCAATGCCTTTACTCTCTCCTCTCCCAGCATCACCCTGTCCCCGCTCCCACTGACACCTCCCCTCCTGCCCTTTTCTTCATTGTCTGCACTTGGCCCCCTGGCATTTGTCTCTCCTGCACCCCTGTTCCTTGGTGCCTTCCCCTTTCTTCTTTTCCTGACCTCCTCTCCTCCTATCCCCTCAGCACAAGCCCCTTCCCCATATTTTCCCCTCCCCCAACCCCTACCCACAGCACAGCACAAGCCCCTTCCGCTCCCCTCCCTGGCTTCTGCCTTTCACTTTGTGGGGTTGCCGGAGCCTTTTTGAATCCGGTGATCGCCAGCCGTGACGTCAGGACGCCATGTCATGCCAGCATCCTGGCATCTGCTCGTGCCCCGCCTCCTTGTGCCGTAGCTGCATGCAGGCAGCCCAGCGCTGAGAATCACCACACTTCCCCCTTCCCGGCGGCGCTCTGCTCCTCCACCGGCCAGCGGATCGGATGGGGCCACGCTGCCCGTAGTGCGGGCTTCAGCCAGCCCATCACAACGGCCCACCAGGCCAGTCCGCCCCTGCACTCACCAGCTGGTAAAATCTACTTGCCACAGGCAAGTGTATTTGTCAAGCCCTGCTTATGGAAACTGGGCCCATATGCTGAATCTATTTGTTAGCATAATCCTGATTTTACTAGATGTTATTGTTGGGCTGGCTAAAGCACAAGCTGGTCAAGTAACTTGTCTGCAGTCATGCATCAAGTCAGATAATAAGATGAGAATCCAGGTCCCTCTCAGCTACTAAATACTAAGGCCAGGTCTACACTACAGGGCAATGTTAATTAAGGAACAAAACTCCAGCTATGTGAGTCTTCCTTACACTTCTTGATGAAGTACTGGAGTCGACGGGAGCGTGATCAGTGGTTGATTTAGAGGGCCTATACTAGGGATGTTAAATATTGGTTAATTGAATAGTCAAGTCACCTCTTGAAATTTTATCCGTTAGTCAACTATTCTATAGCCCCCGGAGCGAGGCCGGAAGCCACTGTATCAGAGGCAGCAGCACAGGGTGCCAGTGGGGAGCTGGTCCATGAGGAGAGCCAGTTTAAAAACCAGCTCCTCTCATGAACCAGCTGCCTGTCACCCTGATCTGCTGCTTGTGAGAGAGATGGAGCAACGCAGAGTAGCAGCAATTCCTGTCGGGGGGGGGGGAGGGAGAGAGGTCTGAGTTCCCAGACCCAGTGCAAGCCAGAACTGAGATGGGCTGCTTGCCTGCCCCGTTCTTAGTACACTTGAAATGCAGAGTTGAAACGGGGGTAGGTCCCAGGTCCAGCGTGGGCCAGGGCTGAGACAGGGTGCCCACCCGCCCGGCTCCTAATACACTTTAAATGCAGGGCTGCAGCAGGGGTAGGTCTTGGACCCATTGCAATCCAGGACTGAGACAGGCTGCTGGCGAGCCTGCTAAAAAAATTTACTGGCAGGGAGAAGGGGAGAATGAAATGCATGCAGTCTACACCATAAACCTATAAGCTTTTGCTTATCGGTCAATCGGCTATACTGTTACATCCCTAGTCTTTACTAGAATCACTAAATCTACACATGGGGGATTGATCCCTCCAGTGCTGATCTCCCGGTAAGTATAGACAAGATCTCAGTTACAATACCCATTAGCAATCTCTGCAATACAGACATTAGGTAATATATTAAATTGTGTTCAATTTACTTTAAGTAGGCTAACATATTAGCTCTTCAGACTATGTCAGATTCTTCCTTTTAATAATCCCTATAATTTATTACTTAGGTAGTCTGTTCAATTTGTAACATTTTACAAATGTATTGATCAAGAGTATGTTAAATGGCCAGACCAGAAATACGTTGAAAATACCACCTGTTATGCATTAAGACTGCTTATTTAAGCTGTAAATTTCAGTTGCTATAAAATGGCAACATTTCTTTAACATAATGTCTCTCTATTAGCCTATCTTTTAAAAAAGAAATTGCAGTTTTAACTTCAACAGAAAATTATTCTACCACTAAATCTAACCACAGTAGCTAGAGTATTTTTATTTAGTTAATGCTGCTTTAAGGATACACTGTTCTAAAATATCTACAATAACCTTTTGGAGAAAAAACAGAATACCTTGTAAAAACCTGACTCAGAGCAAGAGAGAGCGAACAAGAACAAGAGAAAACAAGAGCAAGAGAGCAAAAAAATGGAAGTTAATGCAGAAATGCTCCAAATTACAACCAACAAGAGTAAATCTGTGAAGAATGTATAACAGTTCCCACCACGGTGATGTCAAACTGGTTGACAGGGCAAAATCTAGAATCTGACAAAGGCAAAGATAAGGCTGCACACAGTCAGTGCAGTTGCCACAAGACCTTGATGAATGCAAGTGCAAGTAGATCTCCCCAAGGACAAGAGGATTATCCACTGCCTATACTTCACAAAGGCCCAGGAAAAAAACCACGTCTGTCAGTGCAGTGCCACTTTCTATTGAAGACTGGTGCTTACTATAATATTGGCTCTTGCATCACTTAGACCAATTGAAGGGAGGGCAGGTATTGGCTTGGCATGTCAGATGCATGAGTCAGTGGGGAAGATAGCACTAAAGCTCAACAAACATACCAAGGCAGAAAAGCAGAGGAATGTATTGATTATGAGATGTCTGCCCAACAGACACAGAAGTAGCCTTTAGGGGGCAGGAGAAGACTGTAAATACAGAACTCTTATAATGTCAGAAACCAAGCTGAATTAAGTTATAATCCATCTAAATACAGTGCATTCTTTTGCTTTATGTGGTTATATGCAGAATGATCACTATCACAAAGATTTGGACACAGGATATAGCGTAGAGATTAGATGGACACAAAGTAGGTGTGAACAGTACAAGCAACATAAATCTTTGTTTTAACAGATGAGAGAGCAACTGTCTTTTTAAAAACAGTCTTTTTTTGCATTTGCTTTGTTTATGAACATGGTACGTTAATTCAGCTGGTACAACATTTATAAGGACATGATCTAAGAATCCTGTCACTAAAAAAAAAAAAATATTAAAAGCATGCATTGTAAATTGTATTGGGATCAATGTATGCATATTAAACTAATGTCCCCCCTTCTACTGGTGCCTCCCCCCCCTCAAATAGCAATTATCACTATTACAAAAAAAGTCCTTTCTTCAGTTAGTTTGTCAAACTGATTATCTTTGAAGGATACATTTTCATAAACAGTAAGCAAAATTTTCATTTAAATATAGAAACATGATCTGGAAAACTAGCTTAGTAAATTTCTACAGAAGTCATTGCAAATCCGGACTAAGACCAAAAAAAAAAAAAATCTGTGAATTTGCTTGATAATAGGGTAATTTTCATGTTCGGTCACTGTAACTCACTACCTCAGACTGTAACTTCAGACTATAACTCACTACCTCATCATAGGAGGATAAAACATTTTAAATAAACAAAAACAATCAAATCACTCAAATACTGAAAAGAATTTAGAAGTCAGGGATATATGTTACATTAATTTTACATTTTTATGATAATCTAAAGAAGTGGAAAAAAAATAAGGTTTTTGGCTATAGTGATCAAACTGTTTTTAAAAAGTTTATTTTAAACCTTTCTTTCAAAATAGTATTGATTTTATCCATCAGCAAAGGAAGATACTATGAACTTCATATGGACTCATTTAACAATGGAAAATTTCCTAAAACCAGTTTAGCATAAATGCACTCACCCCCATGCTGAAGTAGAAGCTTGCCAATTTCTACATGTCCGTTTGACAGTGCATCATGCAAAGGAGTCACCCCGTCCACTTGACTGAGCAGGTCTACCTCTGGACAACGTTGCAAAATTTCACGGACACATACTGTGCTACCATGGTTACAGGCTTCATGCAAAGGCGTCCAGCCAGCATAGTCTGAATTATAAATCAAGGGAAGTTTTAAAAGAGCAAAAGTAATAGTAAACTATTCATAGTATTATAATTCTGATTGGTTAAAACAGCACTATTTTCTTTCTGATAAATAGCACCAAATTTACCTTTTTATATTTTCATTTGAAGTCGGATCCTATTTTACCATTTAAAAATAATAAAAAAATTTATTCAAAAACACATGGAAAATTGTTCAGACTTAATAGAAAACATGATTGAACTTGAGTAATAAGTTAGCTATTCATAAAACCTATGCTTTAAGTCCTGACTCCACATTATTAAATTAAGATTTTCTTTAATTATTTCTAAAAGGTGAAGGTTTGTATTTCAAAATGAAAATACTATTATTTGGTTCATTTAATATGTTGGTTCAATAGTTAATCAACAAGCTTACCTTTAACATTAATGTCTGTTCCAGGGAAAGAGAGCAGCTGAATCAATCTCTCCACTTTGTTTCTTATGCAAGCTATATGCAGGGCTGTCTCTCCTACCATAAAAAATTAATAGATTATACTAGACTAGGCAAGATAGCAACTAAAGAAAATAATCAACATGCATGGAACTAGGAGATCTGGCTGCATGCCAGAAAATTCAATAATGAGTAAGATTTTCCTTTGTCCTGTTTAAACATCTTTTAAAAAAATTCAAAAAACCCACAGAGCTTCTGTTCCATCACAGATCCAGCAATGAAATTGTACTGCAAAAGGTTTAACACTGGAATTATCTCGCCCCAGTTCAAGGTTTAAAGCTTCAATCGCACTATAAAAGCACTGAATGATCACAGAACACCAAAATACTGGGTTTTCAAGCAATAAAAGTTTAGCATGCAAGTTGCCCTCCCTTAAAATTTATTCATGAACCTACATTAAATGTATGGTTCTTTTTACACAGCATTTATAGCTTAATTCAAATGAATGTTTCTGGCTAAGCACGAGTGCCTCTACACATTCAAGTACAATTCAGAATTTCAAATCCGTTAACAGATGGTTTGCTGTTTCTCAATAGGCTGTCTGACTTGGCTACCATAGCATGGGGGGAGGGGAGTGAAGAAATTGTAATAAATTAAAAAAAACCCACAGGGGGGAAAATCCTCCACAAAATCAAGGTACCATTTAAAGCTGAAACAAGGGTGACAAACTGAACAACAAAAAACTAAGCTGCTATTTACAGCTAAACACACAGTTTAATGTATACATGGTAAGAACTTCAGGCCTACTGTATGTGTACATTTGTCATCAATAAGTACTTGTATCTGAACAAAAGCCAGAACAAAATCTTGACACAAGCTGACTGAAGATGCAATAGCAAACAAGTTGTAAATTAAATATATATCAGGCTAATTTTCTCAATCTATACAATAGTGCCTAGACAGTGTCTTTTTATAATATTTAAAGCACACATTAAAGTACAACTGTCAGATCCCTACTAGTTCTTTTCCATAGAATTTTTATTTTTTATTGAGATGCTATTTGACATTTTGGTAGTGAGATGGGGTAAGATGAAATGTTGACCATTTCCTGCCCTATTCCTCTTGTTCATTTTGCCTTTATAAAGGCAGCATACAATCATTCACATTCATTTTACTTACAGATGTAGTAAAAGGAAAGGGCACCAATTTTTAAAATGCATGGTCTGGCTCTGTTACTGATGAGCTTTTTCTTTTACATTTACAATCCCAAAATGGGGTGAGTTTTTTTGTCCTTCATTATTTGTGATCCACTGAATACAAAACTTTGACTGATGAGGGCTTTTTTTGTAGCTAGTTTTACTTCAGTTCTCCTCTGAGTGTCTACATGATAGATGTACTTATATTAGAAACATCATAGGTAAGGTTTAGATTAAAAAAAGAAAAGCAGTTCCAGCAAGTGATTCTGGCCAGGTACAGAGCTGCGTACAGGGCATTTTATTAAATTTGTATAGTAAGTGAGGCCTGAGTGAATTACTGCAGGGCTATTTCATCCTAAGGTACTTGGTTCCAGTATAGTTAAGACTAAAAGCCAAATGCATTTCATAGTCTGGGCTCAATGCCTGGAAGAAAACCGTCCATATGCTTAACACAGCTATGCAACATAGCATACTTCTCAGTCTTTGTTCACAAAATGTCTAGGTCTGAAAGAGATGAAGACTGAATTATACTTTCAAATCAGAAGACGTTGATCCTACCAAGTACAGGTTGAGGTGGATTAGCAAAGTAAGACGGGCAAGACTGGAATGAGCTCACACAAGCTGTACACTCTATTTAATATTTAGGGAAGGAAGGAAAGAAAGCAGCTTTATTTCACCATGTATGAAATGGTTTCTCTCTCAAATAAATGTTGAGAACAACAAATATGATACACAAGGAAGTATTTTTTGGGCTTGGGCCATCTCTTTAGCTCAGCATTCATCAGGACAACTATATCAAACCTGAAAGTATTGCTATTAACCATGTGAAATTTTTAACATAAAATTAGATGTACACAATACCTTTAATATTAGACTTGTAAAAGTGCATCGCTTCATCCAAAGGGTGGCGATTCTCTTTGGTGTGTGACCCCTCAACCTCTGCTTTTATTCTTAATTTCTTTGATAATGGAGGGAATTTACTGAAGATCAGTTCACTAAAAGGAAATCAAGCAATGACAAGTACATATTTAGTACACTAATTTTTGAAAAATTATTAAAACATATGTATGCATTTAATGTTGCTACAACATATATATACTTCATGCATATAAATTTTAGAGTTAGTGTCTTTCTGAAAATTAATCTTAATTGTATTTTAAAAACATTTGATAAAGTACATGGGTTTTCAGACAGGGATCAAACTTAAAAAATAAATTTGTAAATATTTACATTTTCACATCAATGTAAAATGCTTCCCTAGCATATATAAACATCAATTTACATACACACAGAGAGGGAAAAATCTACCCAGAGGTGTTACAGGTTTAAAGTGGAGCTTTCTGCCAGTCACAGTAATTTGCAGACAACAACACAGGTCACATAAAGTTCAAGAAATGTGTCAGGTCAGAAGCTGTCCCCCAAAGCAGAATAAAACTGGTGATGTTATAGGTATTACTTACGGTAGATCAGGCAGCAGTTTGGCTTGGTTCTGCTTATCACCATTTAGCATCAGTAATGCCCTTTGAGACTCAGGGCAAGGCCATTGCCCTATTTTCTTTCTCTTCACTTTCTGTACTTTCCCAGTCTCATACATACCTACTTCTCCTAAAGCAGGCAAATAGGAACAAACCTGATGCAAAAGTAATATGATGGTTACAATTTTTATGACTGTGTTTAGGGAAAAAGGAGGACTGCTTAACTGGTAATTAGAAATTGCAATTCATTTCCCTTCCATCCTTTGCTGCATTCATTCTACTTAAAACAGTCTCCTACCATAATCACATTACTACACCCGTTACTTTAAAAATATTTAATAATGTTTATACTTCTAAAATGGGACTACTTAGGTAGCAATATTCTACTCAACAGAACTTCAAGTGACAGAAAGGGTCTCCATGAAGCCAATAAAAAAAATTACAAAAAGAATGAGAATTTGTACTGAAAAAAGGTTTCGATTTACTGTTTTGTGCAATTGTCATATGAAGACTTAGTAATGCTGACCACGTTATATAAACATCAGCTGAATTTTCTATTGTGTATGTGTTGATTATATATGTTACAGCTAGCTCTTATGTTCATTTCTTGGCTTGTTTTGTCAGCTTACAAATGTCTTTCCTCAGTTCTCTACTTAAAGACTATTTATGGTCAACACTGCATAAAAAAATTCCAATCGATCTTGAATTCTTCTATATCTATATGTAAACTGAAGGCAACTGTTCTGTATAGATTTGTAAAGCTGTCTGACTTTGAATCCACCTTCAAGAATTTAGGGTTTTAGGCAATGATTCTCCACTTTAAGGGAGGGCCACGCAGACGGGAGTGATTTCCCAACTCCAGTGCAAACTAGAGCTTTACAAAGGCATTCTTAACTTATTCCAGTAAAGGATCAAACGTAGCTAACTCCACTGTTCTGCTCTCCTTTCACCCTGTCCTATCCTTGTCCTGCCAAAACATATCCTTTGAAGACATTTTTGACAATCCCTAGCCAAGCACCAGAAATTGTGATGTGAAGGTAGCAACTTTGACACATGCAAAGGATGGAACATTAACAGAAAATACAGAAGAACACTGCTTCCTTGAATCATCAAACAAAGTAGCGTTCGGGAACAATACAGTGGATAACCTTAAAAACAAAGGAAAGAAATGCCTTTTTTCAGCATTGATTTTATCACACAAATCTGAGCATATTTCTATGCCTAAAATATAATATTGTAATGAAAAAGATAATTTTTCAAGTTTTTCACTTTATCTGATGATGTAGGCTGCTACCTTGATAAGACAGTTGTAATTAAGAATGGGCTGGTAAGAAAAAAAGTCATATCATACTTGAACTATGCTCTCAACTGTGGCTAAACACACAATCCTAATATTTTTCATTTAAAATGCTTTGGATTCTCCAAGGTTAGAATGCACACAAGCAATGCATTTATCCTCTGACTGTGGAATAGGGCAAGAAGGCAGCAAACAAGAACTGTTTCTAGAATTCCATCTCATTAATCTGTTAGTCATATTACATTCCAAAACTCCGTTCAGCATCAAGCAGTAGAAATGCTACTTACTACTTTGTGAAGTGAAAGAGGTTCAGCAGAAATAGTAATATTCCTCCGTAAACATAAATTTTTAAAGACTGCTTCTGCAACAAACATTTGAAGCCAGAGAGATGGTATGGAACAAACGAACATTTTTAATTCCTGTGTTGAAAAGTCTAGGTCAGGAAAAAATTAAACAAACAAATAAATTAAAGATACAATGCAAGAACCATAATCAATGAAAGTGAGTCATAGTTCATGCCCTTTCTGGATTTCTTTCCAACTTAAGGCTGATTCATAAATTAAATTATCAATGCTGCCAATATACAAGGAAAATACCACATAATCCCATAACAAACGGAGTTTTTAATGACACTGCTCATTGGGTTTTAAAAAGAGAATCTGCTTAAAATATTAATTACTTTTCCAAAAAAATAAAATACTATCCCAAATACAATTTGTATAACAGTTATACTAAGATTTTTGAAAAGAAAATATTTATTCATGGAAGTTATACTAGTGATAATCTTAAATTTTAGATGGGACAATATAAACACCATCAATATCAAAATAAAACGAAAACTACGAAACACTAGTCAAGAAGGCATAGAACAAAAACAACACAATGCAGTAACAAATCCTGGATGTGTTTTATGCTGTTATGATGCTGACAGGTATGTAACTGGTATTCAATGTCCCCCAAACATACTCAATAGTGTTTATAACCAAACTTATCACCTGTTTTTACAAATTCATATAAAGACATTTAGAATGCTTTCCCCTCTCCAAACTAACAATTAGATGCTACATTTGTATACAATGAAGGTCTGGTTAAAGTAACAAGGTTTATTTTTAAATTCAGTATTTTGAGGGTATGGCTATATTCTGATTAAAAAACCCTAGCATTGACTCTCAGAGTCTAGGTCATGAGACTCAAATTCATAAAAACTGCCATGTAGATGTTCAGATTCAGGCAAAAGCCTGGATTCCACGACCTTCTTCTCTCATTGAGTGAGAAATCCGAACTTTAGCACGAGCCCCAGTGTCTACACTACAATTTTATAGCTCTGCAATGTAATCCTCATGAGCCCAAGTTACCTGACCTAGACCAGATGCCACAGGTCTTTTATTTGGTGTAAATATACTCTCAATTATTTTGGTAAGGGGTCATCATTAGAGAGAGCAAGGGAATTTAGAACAGCGATGTTTTTACCGGATCACTTTCTTTCCGGAAATGGCCTTTTCTTCATTACAAGGTTTTTGGGAAGCCTTCAGGAAGCTCAGACTTCTCTGTGAAGCTCCAGGATTTGGCCTTAATCTTTCTGCAGTGTTTATAACAGAATATGTCCAAAGCTATGTGGAAACTCTATGGGCCTCTGCTGAGATCCAGCTTCACACCATTCAGAAAGAGGAAAAGGGCTGGAATGAGGGATGTGAATGTTTAACTGGTGGACAGGTGGGGACTGTAGCATCAATGGGCGGGGGGCACTCCAGCCTGGCCAGTTTGTGAAAAAACTGTTCGGTATCGGTCTGCTCTTCAAACAGAGCTGCCTCATCGAAGGGGAGATCCTGCAGAGATTGCTGCGCCTCGGAACAGGCCAAAGAGAAGCAGCCACAACACCCCTCTTCCTCCCCAGAAATGTCTAAACCTATGGAATGAGCCGCCATGTCAGCCACATCTGAGGAAGCCAGGAGCGCTGCTTGAGCAGCTATTGCCACCTCCTCCGCCAATGTCTAAAAGTCTTTGAGTCCTCCAAAAGAGAAGACCCAAATTAGGTAATAGCCTGCCACATGTTTATCTCATAGTGGACTATGAGGGCTTGGTGATTCGCCACTTGGTGCTGTAGGATGGAGGATGAATACAGCTTTCGTCCAAATAAGTCAAGTCTCTTTGACTCTCTATTTTTTGGGGCTGCTCTTGGCTGACCTTGCCTCTTCTGGTGGTTAATGTCCTCCACTACCATGGAGTCAGGGGCTGGGTAGGAATAGAGGTGCCCCTTAGCTGGGATGAAGTAATTTGTGCTACACCTGTTAAGATATCAGGGAAATGAAGGAGGATGTTTGCCACAGTGCTGTGTCAGTTGGCCACCCCATTGTGGAGAGGTAAAGCCACCCTGCCAAGGGATACTTGTTCCAACACCCAAAGAGGGTAAACTCAGGTTCCTCAAACTCCTCCATCTGCCAATTTAAATTAGCAGCCACCCTCTTGAGGAACTCCTCATAGGCCCAAACATCATCTAAGGGCACCACCACAGGGGGTGCCATGATAGCCTCATCAGGTGAGGAGGAGGTGGTGGCAGCCTGCACCCAGGGAATCTTCTCAGGACTAGGAGACACAGAAGTCTGCATCTCAACCACCTGCTTCACTTGCAGGGTGGGCACCTTGGAAGCTTCAGGTGCAAGAAAGCGGTTAGAGGAGGCGGAGTTGACCAATACAGCCATCAATGTACTGGCTACTGAGCATGGTACCTGGGATGGCATGAGAACCCCCCACAAATTCCAGGGATACCATTGAGTTATCCAGGTTTACAGACACTGAGCAGTCTGTGGACCCATCAGCAGTAATGGAAGCATCGGACAAGGAGCTTGCGCCAGAGGCACGGAGGCTTGGTCCGAGGCTGGGATGATGGTGCATGTGGTAGGTACTGGGGGACCAGGAACAAGGGCTGGTATTAGGGCAGCTCTCAGTTTGAGGAATGAAAATACTCAAGGAATAGGACTGATTCCCCCAACAACCACTACGAGTCAAAATAATCTAAACTTGAGTGCTTTATTGACGTGCATGTGCCTAGAGGAACATACCTGGATAAGGCACTTGAAGAATCACCCGAAGCTCGAGAAAGTATCAGAGCAGCATCACCTATTACACCTACCATTCTGGCTAAAGATAACTGGAGCCAGGTGACTAGAAATGCCTTCCACCATGTGTATTCCTACACTGAAGCAGGCCCTACTGTAGTAATGCTAATTGCTTGTATGATGATGAGGAGGAGATAAATCTATTCCATAATCTAGACTTCTTTCTGGTGTTCTGAGTGAAGGTAATATGAAGGGTGTCCATTCATGGTACTTTTTTGTGAGTAAGAGCTTGTGGAAGGTGAGTATAACTTCAGCATGAAACTACAGAACTAGAATTAATATGCAAAGATGACACTATCAGACTTGGTCTGAATAAAGACTGAGAGCTCCTAGCTCACTACAAAAGGTAATTTTCTCTCTTTTGGTATTCATACCTTCTCATCAATTGTTGAGAATAGGTCACATTCATCATGATTTAGTTGACCTCTTTAGCACTGGTCCTCTGCAGAGTAATGTGACACATGTGTATGTGCATGTGTATACATACCTGCCAAACTAAAGTTTCCATTTCATGCATCTGACGAAGTGAGTTCCAGGCCACCAAAACTTATCCCTAATTTTGTCAGTCTTTTAAGTGCCATTCAACTCCTCATTGTTAGTGTTGTGATATTTTGCTTCAAGGCCCTAGGCCTTACTCTTGGAGGAAATGGTAAGCCAAAAAGGACTTTGATTCCTTGACCAGTGACTCAGTTACGCTGTGTCTACACTGCCTGCTTATTTTGAAATAACACATGGTATTTTGAAATAGAGTGCGCATCTACACAGCAAGCCTTTTTATTTCAAAATAATAGGCTTCTTACTCTGACTTCTGTAACCCTCATTTCAGGAGGGAGTAAGGAAAGTCAAAGGAAGAGTATTCTTCCTTCAACTTCCTACTGCGTTAACAGCGCCAAAAGCCAAGTTAAGGCTTTTAATTAATGTACCTAAGTATCAGAGGGTAGCCATGTTAGTCTGAATCTGCAAGAACAACGAAAAGTCCTGTGGCACCTTATAGACTAACAGATTTATTGGAGCATAAGCTTTCGCGGAGTGGAAAGAGTTCCAATCAAGAGTAAGGCTAGTATAATGAGGTCAATTCAGTCAGGGAAGATGAGGCCCACTTCTAGCAGCTGATATGGAGGTGTGAACACCAAGAGAGGAGAAACTGCTTTTGGAGTTAGCTAGCCATTCACAGTCTTTGTTTAATCCTACACAAGCACAGGAACAAATCTACACAGACACACCCCTAGAGCCCGGACCAGGGTTATTCTATCTACTACCAAAGATCCATAAACATGGAAATCCTGGACGCCCCTCATCTCGGGCATTGGTACTCTCACTGCAGGACTTTCTGGATATGTGGACTCTCTACTCAGACCCTAAGCCACCAGTACTCCCAGCTATCTCCGAGACACCACTGACTTCCAGAGAAAACTACAATGCATTGGTGATCTTCCAGAAAACACCATCCTAGCCACCATGAATGTAGAGGTTCTCTACACCAACATCTCACATGCAGATGGAATACAATCTGCCAGGAACAGTATTCCCGACGATGCCACGGCACAACTGGTGGCCAAGCTCTGTCACTTTATCCTCACACACAACTATTTCAGATTTGGGGACAATTTATACCTCCAAACCAGTAGCACCGCTATGGGTACCTAAATGGCCCCACAATATGCCAACATTTTAACAGCTGACCTGGAACAACGCTTCCTCAACTCTTGTCCACTAGCGCCCCTCCTCTCCTTATGTTACATTGATGAGATCTTCATCATCTGGACCCATGGGAAGGAGGCTCTGGAAGAATTTCACTGTGATTTCAACAATTTCCACCCCACCATCAACCTCAGCCTGGATCAGTCTACACAAGAGATCCACTTCCTGGACACTACAGTGCAAATAAGTGATGGCCACCTAAACACCACCCTATACTGAAAACCTATGGATCGCTATGCCTACCTACATGCCTCCAGCTTCCATCCCGGACACACCACACGAGCCATTGTATACAGCCAAGCACTAAGGTAGAACTGCATTTGCTCCAACACTTCAGACAGAGACAAACACCAAGCATTCTTGAAACTACAATACCCACCTGAGGAAGAGAGGAAAGAGATCAACAGAGCCAGATGTGTACCCAAAAGCCTCCTGCTACAAGACAGGCCCAACAAAGAAAACAACAGAACACCACTGGCCATCACCTACAGTACGCAGGTAAAACCTTTGCAACACATCATCAGCGATCTACAACCCATTCTGGACAAGTCCCTCACTCTCACAGACCTTGGGAGGCAGGCCAGTTCTCGCCCACAGACAACCTGCCAACCTGAAGCAAAGTCTCACCACACCACACCACAGTAACTCCCACTCTGGGACCAATCCCTGCAATAAACCTCGGTGCCAGCTCTGCCCACATATCTATACCAACAACATCATCACAGGACCTAACCACATCAGCCACACCATTATGGGCTCATTCACCTGCACATCTACCAATGTAATGTATGTAATCATGTGCCAGCAATGCCCTCTGCCATATACATCAGCTAAACTGGACAGTCCCTATGTAAAAGAATAAACAGATACAAATCAGATATAAGGAAGGGCAATACACATAAACCTGTAGGAGAACACTTCAATCTCCTTTGACACACAGTAGCAGATTTAAAAGTAGCCACCGGTAACAAAAAAACTTCAAGAACAGACTTCAAAGAGAAACTGCCGAGCTACAATTTAATTGCAAAATTGATACTATCATTTTAGGATTAAACAACTACTGTGAATGGCTACCTAACTACAAAAGCAGTTTCTCCTCTCTTGTTGTTCACACCTCCACATCAGCTGCTAGAAGTGGGCCTCATTCTCCCTGATTGAATTGACCTCGTTATCTCTAGCCTTACTCTTGATTGGAACTCTTTCCTTATGCCTGTATATTTATACCTGCCTCTGTAATTTCCACTACATGCATCTGACGAAGTGGGTCTTTGCCCACGAACGCTTATGCTCTGTGACGGACCCGGCGGGGTCCGCACTAGAGGAGGGAGCGGGACTCCCCTTCCCTCGGGAGAAACCGCGCGCCGCAAGCGGCGCGCCGACCGGCATCGCAGCCCCGGAGCTGGGGCAGCGGCAAGCCCAACCCGGGGCACCCCGCCAGGAGCGGGGGAGGGCGCGGACCGCGCGGAAGCAGCCAGCCCGCCCGCCCCGGCTTGCGGCTCTGAACGGGGCACGGGCCCACGCTGGGGCAAGGGCGGGGGCGGCGGCGGCGCACGGGCGTGGCGGAACGCCCAGACGTCACTCCCCGGCGCCCATAAAGGTGGCGACCGGGCAGACGGAAGGGGGGGCAGGAGCGAGGAGGTGGCGACCCTGGCTTCCAGGGGCACCAAGGGCTCGGCCCCCGGGGCGACCAGGAAGGACGGAGTCGGCAGCTGGCGGCTCGCACTGGGACGCACCCGGAGACTTCGACGTGGTGAGTGCACCCCGATCAGCCCCACCGCCGGGGCGGACAAGCAGGGAGTGGAAGGAGCCCGAGGCAGGGCCCTTTTGGCGCCCGTGGGCGGAGGAGTTGAGGGCTGCCGCCCCATCCGCCGTGGAGGGCGACGTTTAGACTCTGTATTGCTGCTTCTCTATCAGAGGCAGCAGTGTGGGGTGTCAGGCAGGAGTTGGTCCACGAGGGAAGCCAGTTTAAAAACCAGCTCCCCCTCACAGACCAGTTGTCAATCTGGAGGGGGAGGGGTCTGAGCTCTCAGACTGGGTGTGAGCCAGAACTGAGCCAGGCTGCCTGCTCACCTGTTTCCTAATACATTTTAAATGCAGAGCTACAGCAGGGTAGGTCCCGGACCCGGTGCAAGCCAGGACTGAGCCAGTCTGCTGGCCAATCTGCTAAAAAATTTACTGGCAAAGAGGGGGCGGGGCAAGGGGGGGGGAGGGGAAAAATACGTGTAGTCTATAGCATTAACCAATATGCTTTTGCTTATTGGTTAATCGACTGTACTATTACATCCCTAGTGGAATCCCAGCAAGTCTGGTTTATGATGAGATCTCAATAAGCCTTCCAGACTCTGAACCTCTTCCTGGGGTGACAGCTTCTGCAGCAGAGCTCCAATTCTGCAACTCAGGCCTGATGGAAACAAAACTTTCTGACAGAAATCTACCAAGAAAGCCGATTAAAAATTGGCCCTTGCATTGGTCAGAGACAAGAGTCAATCATTGCTGTTTTTCTTTTAAAAATACCTGGACAATGAAAATGCATAGTACAAGCAAAATAGTTTAACAGAAATTTCAATTAGGATTTTAAATCTGAGACTAACATGTAAAAGAATATATCCTAGACACTCACCATCACATGAAATGGCAATGTAATTTGCCAGGTCAGCTGCCACTTGATGCAACACATTTCTGTCCATCATGAAGCCTGAAAGAATCCAATAATCTACTACAGTTCCAAGGATTCCAGTTAGTAGGAGAGCTACTTCATCTTTGAAGGCCTAAAATAGAATATGCAGTATTTGTAGAATAGCCTTATGAAATACCAAAACCAAAATAAAACAAAAGAAAGAATGTGTTGGTAACAATCACAAAATCCACTCCACTGACAATGTACATGTTGCAGATATAGTTAATGACACGTTAACTTATTAACCAAAGTCAATTGAACACTCAAAAGAAAGTGCATTACAGTATTACAAAAAAAAAAAAAAAGCCACATGTAAAATGAGATCAATACTTACAGTCACACAAAAGGGGTTGTGTTAAGTCTGGATTTAAATGCACAAGTTCAAGTTGTACATTTACTTAAATTAAGCTGCTTATTTACTTTTATAGAAATTTACCTCCCCTGTTGCAGATTACAATTATTTTTCAAAGGTATCATCAATGTAAGATTAAAGCCACATGATGATAGACTAAGGGAACCCTTTGTGACACAGAACTCAAGTGCATGAGACAGGCAATTTCTGTCAACTACCATTTTGGAAAATGTAACATTTTTAGTACTACCAAAAATTCTAAACAGCCCAATGCAAGCATGTCTGGGAGGAATGCAGCTGGGGATGTAAGCCTTATCCATTCTCTCCAGGCCTGCAATAGGGGAAACTTCAGCTGTTGAAAAAGTGTACCAGATATTTTAATAGATCTTGAGTGTGGTGACGGGAGGCAATCTAATTACCTATATTTGAGAAATGTGCATCTGTCAGTCTGTCTGCTTGTCAAGAACTCCTCCTACATGGCAAGGAGCTAGGACCACCACATTTTAAGTCTTATAATAACTTAAAGCAACATCAGGATTTGGTTGTGCCAGGAGAATAGTATGTGGCTGGAATTCAACTGTTTCTCATAAAATGGAATGGGAGGGGTCTGGTAGGAGGAATAGTTATATGATAGAATGATCACAAAGGGCAGCAAGGGGACAGAGATGGGAACTGGGATGGGATGAATAAAGGGACAACTATTTATTTCAGAAGGTTTGTCTGTCTCAAAGCTGGGGGACATGCACCTCTCCCCTGGCTACAGCTGCCATAGATAGATGCTGCTCATCTGGCACCAAGCTGCTTGTGGTGAGAGGGCTGGGGTTGTGCTCTCTCCTGGGGCAGCCTGCATACTGATCCTCTCATCCCCAAGCCTACCCCAGAACAATGATTTAAATGAAGAAAAACAAAACATATTTGAGTTAAGCACCCAAGCAAAGCTGGGTAAATCTTTTAGTGTTAAAATACCCAAGGTTCTACCTCACCCTCATAATCCCTAGCCGTGAAAAAGCAGAATTTAGCTTTTTGACTTAAACTCCAGTCCATATATTGACTCTTGTATCATACTCGATCTACTACATGTGAAGTCTGGTGCAAAAAACCTGTACTAAACAAAATAGCATGGTTCGGTCTCCTTTAATTAGTTCTCTTTCATGTTTTCAACTTGAAAAATTACATTCATATTGTTCAGCAAAATTATGGCTTGTACAAGAGTAAATTAATTAATCCTATCAACAACTTGGTGAGGTAAATCAGTAGCATTAACACAGGAGATTAGCCAGTGGTGCACATTCCCTCTTGCCATTAATGAAATTTATCTGCATGCCACTTCTTCCCCACCTTCTGGGGGTTGGTCTGGGCCCTGCTCTACATCCCCTTCCATAATCATTTATCCTGGGGTACCAATGCCCTTATGGGGAGGCAACCCACAATTTGGAGGCCACTGAGATAAGAAGAATTATTGCAGAGAGATTAAGTGATTTGCCCAAGGTCACATAAGTAGACTGGAGAATATCTAGGATTAGAGCCAGATATCTGATTCTCTCTCTTTTTCCTCAGCCCCCACTCCATTCTGCTTGTTCTCTGATTTTTCTTTCTGGGTAAGGTTGAATGAATCTCAACACTTAAGAGGGGCTAACCGCTTCTAAGAGAGCAAAATATCAGTCATCTACCTAAATTGATGAGGCCAGCAGTGGAAGGTGACATCCTCAGCAGTGAGGGAGGGAGACACTTGCTGATGAGGGACACCAGGTAGTGTCTCCCACTGCTCCTTGGAATCTATAGCTCCCACTGGTCAGTAGGGGTCAGTGGTGGGGGAACGGTACTGATTGGCCATCTTTCCTGCCACTCCAGGGATTTAATCTAGTGCAGATACCACATAGAGCCTCTTTTGGCATGATTCCAGCACCCTGCTTATAGAGCATATGTTAATGGTGTTCTGCAAAACAGAGAGCAAAGAGCTGCAGAGCAATTTGGCAGATGCACAAATTGCAGCTACAACTCCTCCACAATTAAGTATCTCACCTCTGTCCACTGCCAAGGAAAGCCTACTGTATTCTCAGATTCCTGACAATGAAATTTACTGCTATGATGTCAGCTGGCAGGACTGGCATACATTCAGTTGGCTGACGTGATAAAATAACATTTGCATAAACTAAGCACTTCTGTTTAGTTAATGATTTGAAGCGAATGCAAATAAAGGAAATGATATCCTAATCCACTAAAGGTAATGTTTATGAAAATTCATGAAATTATTTTAAATACAAACTGCCCAAAATAGCAAGTATAAAACTGAATTCTAGTAGTGATATATACATGTGATGTGTACAAATACAAAAAGTACACGTGTAAAAGCCTCAGTTAATTTCCGCATTAAATATGAAAATTACTATCATGTGGCAACAATCACTGTGAAACTATATAGCTCCTAGTTATTAACCATAATAGAAAACTTCAAACCAAAGCATTAAAATAATCTATACTGCTATTGTACAATGCTGCTCTACTTCCTAACATTTTTATACTTGTAAGAATCCTTGTGCAATTTAGTGAACTATTTTCATGAATAGTTTTATCATATAATTGAAAGCAAGAATCTTATACATGATGAAAACACCTTTTATCAATGATGATTTTGGTACCTTAAAATAAATGACAGCTTGGTATATCTGAGTCAATTTCTTAAATGTTAAAATGGCAAGCACCTTTGTGAAATGCATAGTAAAGGCAAAGCTCCTAGGATTCCTGATATAATTAATTTGTAAATGATCAAACACTTTATGTACTAACCTGATATAACTAATTACCAATAAAAAAAGCTACTTAATTATAGACTATTTATATAAAAGGGAAAATAATTACACAGTATGCAAGTAGATCTCTTAACCAACTCAGGAAGACAAGAATCTTTTTTCCCCAAAAATTGTTTTGATGAAGCAACTTAAATAATTAAGTTAAAGCCAAAGAATTATTTACTAGTAAAAAAAAAAAAAAAAAAAAAAAGTTTACAAACTAAAAAGCCTTTTATATAAAAGCATAAGAGTGTGTGGACTTTTTGAGGGCAGAATTCTGTTTTCTTTTAAATCCTAATAAAATTGAAGATGGACTGAATAGAGGACTAAAACACCACTCTTGTCACAAAGGCAAAGGAAATATAACTGTCAAGAAAGAATTACAATCCTAATACTTATAGACATTAACTACATATTCATAAAATGAAGATGTTCCTAAGGACAACCCCATAAAGACAGTGAGCTAATGAAAGGCTGATGATTGACTAATCAGCCAATAACCGTAACCCTAAACAAGCCAGAATGAGATGTATTTTTCTATGACTTAATGAAAACAGAAAAAGTATAAAAACTCCGAAATGAGCACTTATCTCACATACCTTCTCTTACCCGGCTTAAAAAAAATAGCACTCAACTGAACAGAAGTCTTTTGCAAACCACACTGCCTCATGGTCATCTGAGTACATCTGGATTTTAGTGTGAGGCCAGCTACACAATGGGAGTTCAGTGAGGAAGAGTACCTGGAATGGCCACACATTCCAGCAAAAAGTGAAGAAGCTGGCAGTTTGCAAATTTACCAGATGCGTGAACAAATGCAAGGAATTAATTCAGCAGTTCAACTGAGTACAAGAAAATCATGGACATGAACTGCCTCTTGGACAACTTGCTCACAAGCCCATTTTATGAGTTTGATCAGGTGCTGGCCATTGTACAGAGTGCAGAGCCCATAGGGGTGCACAATGACCTTGCTCAGCTCTGCTGGTCCCAAATGGGGACTGATGAGAGCAAGCAGCAGGCATGAGTGATAGGAACTGATGGGGGAAAGTTTCAGGCAGGAGTGAGAACGGAGAAGTGACCCTGTTGTTGAAACCAGTCTCAAGGGTGGCTTTGTAGAAGGAGCAGCAGCACATCTTTGGGACCCTATTTGGAGGAAGTTTTTGATAACTCCCTGAGGAACAGCCTGCCACGGACATGGAAGCAACAGAATCCATCTCAGAGTCTGGTAAGTTTCTGCTCCCTTGTAATGTTCATTAATACAGGGGTGGGAGAAATTCCCAGTCTATGAATCAATGTAAAAATTATTATAAGCCTTGGCTAGTAGCATGAATCTACTGATGGTTTGGCTCCCTCTCCCAAACGAAGTTCCAAGAGATGACTGAGAAACTTAGAGAAAAAGAGGTCTTGAAAATGAATTTTTACAGGAAAAGCCCAGATTTTTGTCAAGGCATTTCTGTTTCTTAAAAAATAACTTTACATTGTCATGCCTGTTAGTATGCCATTCTGTAATACTCAGTGGTGTAACAATCTGCTTGAATCCATTTAACCATGTTAGGAGAAGGTGGACATTTACAAATCTAGTCCACTTAGTTAAAGGAAGTCAATGCAGTCCACAGATTAATCAGTTGTCCAAAATACAACCTCGGGGGCATGGCCTATTGAAATTTGTCCAAAAATATGCCAGATGTCAGGAGAGGTAGAGGTTAGGAGGATGGCTGTGGAGTTTGGTGTGTTTATGTTAGAGATGTAAAATCCTGTTTAATATGCTAACCAATAAAAGAGGGACAAGCGGGGGTGGAGAAGGTCAGAATGCCCCACAGGCAGGGGCTGTTCAGTGTCCCAGCTGGAGCAGCTGCTCCAGCCCCACCAGTTAACCAGTTACACCTTCACATCCCTAGTTTGTATACAGTTATAACAGGCTATGGCTAACATGGAGAGCTAACACAGCATCATGTTGATTCCCTTGTGAATTCTGACCTAATCCCAAGTAGCAACATCTGAAAAGTTTTCCTGAAGCAGGAAATCCAGATAGGTAGTCACTTTTCAGGGAAGCACATATTTTCTAGGGACACATTAGCGGCTGACCAACATACTGCTATACAGGCAGTCCCCGGGTTACAT
This sequence comes from Pelodiscus sinensis, assembly GCF_052426305.1. NCBI lineage: Eukaryota > Metazoa > Chordata > Testudines > Trionychidae > Pelodiscus > Pelodiscus sinensis. The sequence goes on from NC_143057.1 coordinate 72,886,586, forward strand.
GGATCCGACTTACATCGGATCCCTACTTACAAACGGGGTGAGGCAACCCCGCATAGCTGCTTCCCCCCCAGCAGACCAGGGAGACGCGAAGCTAGCGCCCCCCCCCCCCAGCAGACCAGGGAGACGCAGAGCGGCTTTTCTCAGCAGACACCTCAGATTGAGAATAAAGGACTGAGGGAAATGAGGTGTGGGAGAATAAAACTGAGCTCTGGAGAAATGTTTGGCTAGAGTTTCCCCTACAATATGTACCAGTTCCGACTTACATACAAATTCAACTTAAGAACAAACCTACAGTCCCTATCTTGTATGTAACCCGGGGACTGCCTGTACTCATAGATACACTGTTCAGTCCCTATATGTGTGAATATTTTCAGTTGCATACACTGCTTGGAATAATATTTTCCTTTGCCAATCAGGCACCACAGAATCGTTATGTCCTCCGAAATGTGGAGGGCCTGAAGTTATAGAAAAGCTTTTGTAGCATGGCCACTGATGTTCCATCCCCTGTAATCTGCAATTTAAAAAAAACAGCTTTGAATTTTTAACTTATGATTGTCTTTACAATTCTTTCACTGTGATTAACTTGGTTGTGTTCAAGGAGTTTTTATGATCTGATGCAATCTCTCTAACATTACACTTCAGTTCAGTTTGGAAAAGTATCATTTTATGTCTTTTAAATTTGAGGTGGCTTTTTCTGTATTCCTGCACTGAGCTATTCCAATCAATAACCTTCTGTGTCTTCATCTATTCTGGGCCCCTCAACCTGTACTGGCTTCAATGCCTTCACAGCTCACTTACGTTGTGGCAGAAGCATGGGCCAACATATCTCCTTGGACTGTTGCAAGAGGAAGCGTTTCCAAGGTGAACTTATGACTGAAGTTATGGATGGAGAGGGCCAATAAATAAGTCCAGTAGCAAGAAACATAGGCCAATATAGCTAGAAGGAAAGCACGGCAAAAGGAGAACCTCATGCTGGCTGCACAAAACGGTCAAACTGGGTCAGACCAAAGGTCTATTTAGCCCAGTATCCTGTCTGCCGACAGTGGCCAATGCCACAAGTCAGAGGGAATGACTAGAACAGGTAAGCATCGAGTGATTACTCCCCTGTCACCCAGTCCCAGCTTCTGACAAACCATTCCTGCTATCCTGGTTAAAAGCCATTGATGGACTTATCCTCTATGAATTTATCTGGTTTTTTTAAACCCTGTTATGTGTATGTATGCATGCGCAAATGTACCCTTATTCTGGCATCCCAGTAAACCTCGTTCCACGAAGAATAAGGGACTTGTCGGAATAGCGGTGTATTTTGAAATAAGCTCAAAATAGGGTACACAATTTGAGATGACAAATGGTGTAGCTTATTTTGAGCTAACGCCACAGTGTAAACGCACCCTTCAAATCCTTCTCTTCACAAAGTCCTCTGGCAAGAAGTTCCACAAGTTGACTGTGCATTGTGTGAAGAAATACTTCCTTTCGTTTCAGTGGGATAGCCGTGTTAATCTGTATATGCAAAAACAAGGAGTCCTGTGGCACCTTAGAGACTAACAGATTTATGAGGACATAAGCTTTCATGGTTAAAAGCCAGTTCAGATGAATAAGAGGCTGTGAACAAGACACTTCCACCCTGATTTGATTAGCCTTATTAACACAAGCAACTTCTTTCGTATATAAAGCCCTGCCTCTGTTACTTCCACTCTAATTCATTTGAAAGAGTTTCCCTGTTTGAATTTCAGCATAAATGTCCTCACTTAACCTACTTTTAGGCTTAAGGATGTCAATGTGTAGTTGATTAGATGATTAATCAATAAACCTGGGCCTATCAGTTAATCCTATCAACTACACACACACACACACACTCCCCACCTTGCTGTCTCTGCCTCTGGAGGGAAAAGCCAATATGTATGAGGAGCCGGCTTTCAAGTCAGCTCCCATGAAGCTGCCCGCCCTCCGTGCCCGTGCTGCTACTTCTGACAGAGATGCATCAGCACAGGGGAGTGGTGGAGCAGGAGGGAGCTGGTATACACAGGAAGTGGCGTTCAAGCCAGCTCCCCATGCACATTGGCTCCTATGGAGCTGCCTGCTCCTCATGCTGCTGCTTCTCTATCATCTTAAAAGCCGGCTCCTCGCAATCACTGGCTCTCACCTGCCTCCCCAACCCCCACGTGTAAACGTGTAACCACTAAAGTTTCCAGCGGATGTACTTTTACACAAGTACCCGATAGTTAACATCCCTAATCTGGCTTGCCTTTTATAGCCTTCCTCCTCCTTATTGTTTTGTTGCAATACACATGAATCTCTGTACTCTGGGTGTCCCTTATTCAGGAACACACCTGGTAGGGAGCCTGGCAGGTACAGGAGAGGAAGCGACTCTGTGCACTGATGCTCTCCCTCCATGCATTTGGGGGAACAGCAGGGCAGCGATGTGCTTCCCTTGAGGCTTTTTCCTGCTAATCACATAGTAGCAGGGGCAGTGGCTGGGTGTAGTGGCGGGTGCAGAACCACATATGCCTCTGGGAGCAGGAAGCCAGGTAAGTGCCCTACCCCCCGACTCTGCAGCACTCTCTCTGGCCTGGCAAATTCCTGTTTCCCAAGGCTGCTGGATTAAAGAGGTTCAAGTGTATCGCCGTATCACAAATAGAAACTGAGCAGATTCTAGATATCTTAAATAAAGATTACATCATTTTTAACACTTACATAAGGATCTGTTAGCTCTGCCTAAAATTGTTCAGTACAGTAACAATACAATTGTTTTTCCATCTTCATCTCCCATGATGTTTTCATCAGTGATCAGCAAGAGTCACAGCATACCACTTAGCTGAAGGGCATGTATCTCTCCACCATCTCTAGCTATCAATAATTAAATAATTTCTGTATATCAGGGGCATGCAAGATCTAGCTCGCCAAGTCTTTTGATCTGGCCCACAGACCACCCTGCCCAGACCTCAAGGCAGGCTCTCTGCCAGTTGCACCCTAAGACTGTCAAAATGGCTGGCAGCTCCCTTTAGGCACCGTGTGTCCCTGGCTGAAGTGGTGATCGCTGGCCTGGAGATGGGGGCAGCGCGCAAAGTCTATCCCCTGCCTGGGGAGCACAGTACAGTGCAACACATGGAGAGAGCCTCCAGCCATTTTGAACAGCTTGGAGCTGTGACAGACAGGGAGCCTGCCTTAGGGGTCCCTGAAGGGCAGCTACACCAGGAACCGCCTAAAATAACCTCCCCGCCGGAGCCTACCTCTGGCATGCCACTCTTGCCCACCTCCTTGCCCCAGGTCACCACACAAACTCTCTGAACTCTTCCTCCCACAGGCCACAACTCCCTCCCAGACTCTGCATTGTCTCCTGCACCCGTCCCCCAGGTTATAAATCCACTCCTGCACTTAGGGATGTCAATGTGTAGTCAACTATATGATTAACCAATAAGCCTAGGCTTGTTGGTTAATCTTGTTGACTACATGCATTTCCCGCCTCCCCTTGCAGCCCCTGTCCGTGGGGGTCCAAGCTCCACATGGAAAGAGACTGGAGCAGCCTCCCTCTGTGGGAAGCTCAGTCCCTCCACGGACAGGGGCTGCTACTGGCGACCAGCCTTTGTCCATGGTCAGCTTCTGTTTGCGGGGAGTTTGGACCCCCCACGCTGCTGCCACCCTGTGCTGCTGCATCAGCAGACAGCCGGTCTGTATGGGGAGCTGTTTTGAAAACTGGCTCCCCTCACAGATTGGCTCCTGCCTGGAACCTTGCACTGCTGCCTCTGCCGACCCCACTCTCAGGGACTATTGAAAAGTTGTGGAACTGCTAAGATTTCATGTGATTACATGACTATTCCATTACCCGATATCTAATATCCCTACCTGCACCCCTACCTTCTTCCAGACAATACACCCCAACTCTGTGTTAGCTCGCAATCCCCTCATTCACGCAAACTCCCTCTCAGACCCTACGCTCTCTCCTGTAGCCTGAGCTTATCTTCTGCACTCAACCTCTGTCTCAGACCTGCACCCCCGCCCCACAGAAAAGTGTGGCCCTTGACCAGTTACCAAAATCCTGCCCCCCCCCTTCAAAAATCATTGCCCACTCCTGCTCTACATCACAGACAATAGGAATACCAATGTCATTCCTTAACCCATGTTTCTGCATGGCAGTACATATTATTGCTACTATATCAATAGAGTACCTACCTCAAGCAAAAAAAATAAGTCTATAGAGAGAAGGGGAATTCTGTCCCCTATTTGCTAAGCTCAATGCTATAGAAACACGCCAAATTTTCCTTCTGTATCTCTAAAATAAAAAGACTGAAGAGAGAGACACAGCTAACTATATACTGATGGGGAGGATTTGCCTGTGGGCATTTCTTTTGAAATGATCATTTCATCTATATTAAGGGATTTAAAACGGACTATTTGGACAAAATTTGCTACAAAAGTTTTGTAGACAATAGCTCAAAACTGAAATCATGGAATGGGATAATAGAGAGTTTTGCCTTTGTCAGGGAGCAACTTATTCATATGAGATTATTAACAAAACATTTTTACAGTGTCCCATTTTTGTTAAAAATGTGTGGCAAGGAAATTACAGGTACAGCTAAGGAATGAGTGCTATTTAAAACAAACAAACAAACAAAATGAAACACTACAACATGGAAGTTTGTCAGGGAAAAATATAATATATCTGCATTTTAAAGGCCAGATTTCACATCTTCTGGGATGTTATATGACGAAATGTATAAAACTAAAATTGAACAGCAATGGGAACCGTGTTTTTGTAGAACAAGGCCAAATGACTTGTTTAAGTCTTGTTTAAGATTTGAGTCTATTGCATAAGTCTGCATATGTTTGATACTACAGTTGAATCTTGTAAAAAATGTTCTGTTTATTTTTAATCAATATTAATGAAGTCAGTCTGCAAGTGAATTTTGTGCTTATGGAAGAAACATGGTTTAAAAAGATGGAACTTTTGAAAAGGAGAAAGGGCAAGATTAAAAAAGAAAACAGGTGCCTACATTTAGGTTCCAGAATTTATACTCAGAAACATAAAAGAATGGTCTGATTTTCAAGCATTATTGAATTTCTATTAAAGTCAACTAGACATTTGCTTTCTTGGTGCTTAATACCTTTGAAAAAAAACCGTGCCATTTTTAAAGATGATAATATAGATTTAAAAGCCTACATCTAGGCACGTAGAAAATATGTATGCATATGTATATATCTTGACCATGGATAAAGGACAATATTTCATTTCTGCATGGCTTGTTTCACCATCTCTCAAAAGTGGTAAGTTGACTGGTTATAATTCAAGTAAACCAAGCAAAGCTTTCAATGTGTTTAAACCTTTCTGCCTTGTTCACACTATAAAGATCAGATAATTGGAAATGTTTTACTACAATACTTCATTTTCCCTAGTTGCCTTGTGATAGTGCTGAAAGATGTGTGTTGCCAATTTATTCTATACTTTCACAATCATTTTCAAAGAATGCAAAGAATAGTGTTCTAGTTTGTACTTCTATGTGAATTGAATAGGCAAAGATGCTTCAGAAAGGCTTTAGGAAGACAGGGGTGATGTAGAGGACAGCCAGTTTCTGTTCAGGTCATTGTCCTGCTGGCCAGCATGCCATGGAACAGCAGTTATGTTGTCTTCCATTCTGTCTGGATGAAAAAGAACTAGAGAAGCACTGAAGAAAACTCAAGGGATTGGGAAGAAAACTGGTGAGTTAACAAAAAAGTTTCAGGTAAAAAAAACCATGTATAAAAACAACAAAACCCCATTTGTTTTATCCCTCAGGTAATTTTTACTGAATATAGTTTTTTCCAAAAAGTACTTTTCATTGTAAAATAATATAATTACCTCATTGGTCATACTTTATTTGATAGGGTGTCCTAACCTTATATTGCTATAGACTGCAATAGCACCTGCTGGTAAAGGCATATGAACATCTGAGAGCAACCAGCAAACCACTCATGATTCCATTACATTTCCTTTTAACAGATCAATATATGAGTACCTTATAGAGCAGTTCATTTCCTTTTGTGAAGAAAAAGTCAGCATGCTTCACAACAAAAGGAAAATGTAACAAGCAGCTTTGATACTTGAATGTAGATTCTCAGAAAGGAGCGAAGAAATAAATGCTTTTTCAAAAAAATACATTGGTTATTACTTTTTTTTTTTTAGAAAACGAATCCTACTCACATCATTTGTTTTGTACTTTTCTCTATGGGAATGTATGACCCAGTCTACCAGAATATTTGTCTGTTTGGTAAAAAGCACAGAGGTTTCATTTCTCAACCAAAAGGTCTTCAGAAGAACTGTCTGTGGCATAACTTGCAGAAGCTGTGAATTGGCCCCTTCACACAATCTATACATGAAAAAGAGAAAGTGAACAAACTTAAAGCTTTATGCCAATCTGATTACAATAGTTACTAGACAGATAACATGTCTCTTGTCAAAACATACAAAGATTTGGTAATTTTTAAGCACAGAAAGATCATACACCATTTTTGATGAATAATATATGTACAATAATGATGGGTATGACAGCCATACTGAAGGAATTCAAATGTTGTGTTAATATTATATAAATATAATTACAGGTGAAGGAACATTTTTACTGCATAAGGCAATCATACAACCGTTTACGTTGATTAGTGAAGATGAGAGATAATACACGTGCTTATAGATTTAAGAATAGACAGCATACATATTTTAAGTGAAAGGTCTTCTACATAAAATTTTGCTAAACATTAAAAAAAAAAATCTAAGAACTCCAAAGCTAAAAATATCACCCTTATGAAATAAAATAAACACCAATCCATACATATAATATAATGGGAAAATAATATGAAAAAATTAGACAAAATTCTCCATACTAACATGCAGGCAGAATATTTGTTAAAATAATGAAAGGTAGCTATAAATTGGCAGACAAATGTGAAGTTTCACAGGAAACATTTAACAAGACCACGGCCAAACACCACTTGCAAACCTCTAGGAGTATAGCATCGCATTTCAGAGACAGTGAGTAAAGACACAGTACAATTCCATTGAGAATTAAGAATAGGGTTTGAATTTTTAAACAATGTAAAGTATTTTCCTATAAAACTTACCTTATGGTTAAAGCCTGTACTTCTGCCTTCACTAAATTAAAGAAAAACTTGAGTAATGTTTTGTGAACCACCTTCTGTTCACTTATTTTTTCTGAAACAGAGACTGTATGACAAAAGCTTTTGGAGTAAAGGCAAGATCTGAAAAATAAAACAACAGGAAAATCTTTAAGTTTCAAATGATCTACTGACTAATAAGTGCATGAGGCAATTCTGACATTTTAGTTCCAAAATTACAGTAACATACTTGAGAGTTTTTGTAAATGCAATCATATCATCATTTCAGAAATAATCTTTATTAATAAAGTGACAAAACAGTGACCCCATTACTGGTGTGTCAGTTGAACATGAAAGCGAGAATAACGTAAGGATTCTTTAACTAGATCAAAAAAGCTTGCTCAGGATGGAACTTGGCATATACAATATCAATTTAGGAGGAAATTTCTCTATGTCCAGATTAAAAACAAACAATAAGTTAGTTGGGCAAAAAGCTTGAACTTACTAGTGTACAAAGGGTCAATGCAAGGCACTACTCATTACAGTTCTATTTTGAAGCCTTGAATAGAATTTAAGTGATCAATAAATCTTGTGCTGGCCCAATGTACAGGGTGAGTTTTACTCAAATTAATTTTTACTTAAAAGACATTAACTTGTGTTTCTTATATACTGCAAGTAAATACATATTTACATACTAATACCACTGCTGTTTTAAGGCCAGATTTTGAGAAATATTGAAAATATATATTCTGAGCTGGCATGTTCATTGATTAAGGGTTTGAGCTCATGTGTTTTCTGCTGGCGGGGAGGGAGAAATTTAATTAAAGGTGTAGGTTATAGTGTGAAGTAAATTATTGTTGCATTTAGCACATTTCCTTGCACACTGGAGGAAGGGAATTCCTTGTGGAGGGGCAGAGTTCTTGTTACATTTATAAAAAGGCTTTAATTCAAAAAAAGATTGCCTCTCACGTTTCAAAATATAGTCTGAAACTCTAAACCTTTATTCAGGTGAGTAAGGGTTTCTATGATTAGATCCTATTTGCATATTATTTAAGCTGTGCCTTGATAAAACTTCACAATTTAACAATATAAACTGTATTAGGAGCAAGAGCAGAAAATCTTTTCCAGTTTACATTTTTGGGAGAATTTTGACAGCAGAAGAGTAAGTAAATATCTGAGATTTTGGAATATAATTGTCGATAGAGCTCTTCAAATCTTTGGCACAAGACTTAATTGCAGAAAAAAACACAATGAATCATTTTGTTTTTATGCAATTAAGTCTTGTGCCAAAAATTTAAAGAGCTGTATCAACGATTATATTCCAAAATCTCAGATTTGTTTAGTATCTGAACATTAATGGGTTTATTTCTTGTTTCTTTTTTAATTAAAACCTCATTAGCTTAAGTTTCCCACATTGAATTGCATAACCCATCTATTATTCCAATATCCCATGTCTGTTGATGTCATTCGGCGTTTGAGTGCCTTCCTTCTCTTGGCAGAAGCCTTCTGAGAATTGTGCTTTGCAATGAATTCATATACAAAATTGTTAGTTGTCGATTTACACTAATTGAACTTTTTCCCTCTTCACTCACACCCTGGAAAGGTTACTATTAGTTCTGAGTGAGTTGCTTTTTCAAGCCCTACACATAACATACAACTTTTAAATACATGGAGTTGCCTCCTGCTTTTCATCCACCCACAAAAGAATAAATCACCCCAATCTCTTTTCTAATCTGTTTAGTTTCCATCTACTTCCTCAGTCTGTACAGGCAGTCCCTGGGTTATGTACAAGATAGGGACTATAGGTTTGTTCTTAAGCTGAATTTGTATGCAAGTCGGAACTGGCTCCAGATTCAGCCGCTGCTGCTGAAACTGACCAGGGGCTGACTACAGGAAGCTGGAGGCAGAATTGCTCTGCCCCCAGCTTCCTGGAATCAGCCACTGATCAGTTTCAACAGCGGCTGAATCTCGAGCCTGGGACAGAACAGCTGGACTGCCAGGTAGGTCCCTGCAGGACCAACCCGGCAGCACCCCAGCTGCTCTACCCCAGGGTCCACAACAAAAGCCTGGTCTGCTGGGGGGAGAGGGGCGCACTAGCTGCGCCCCTCCCCTCCCCCCAGCAGACCAGGGGCACTGGGAGCAAAGCGGCAGCAGCGGCGGGGTGCCGCGCCTCTGAGGCTTTGCTCTGGCCGCTGCCGCTTTGCTCCCGGTGCCTCTGGTCTGCTGGGGACCGTCTCCAGCAGACCAGGGACACCGGAAGCAAAGCCGCAGCGGCGGCGGGGTGCCACGCCTCTGAGGCTTTGCCAGAGCAAAGCCTCAGAGGCGCGGGACCCCTCCGCCTCCCCGGCTTTGCTCCAGGTGTCCCTGGTCTGCTGGAGACGGTCCCCAGCAGACCAGGGGCACACAGAGCAGCTTTTCTCGCCCCGGAGGTCGAGGTGGTGGGACCGCTGCGCTCTGGGCGGTCCCGCTGCCTGCGAGCTCCGGGGCGAGAAAGCCCCGTTCGTAAGTGCGGATCTGACGTAAGTCAGATCTGCATAACTCGGGGACTGCCTGTACTTAAAAGTATGGTGTTATCAATTTTAAAATTTTAGTATTGAATTATTTGATAGAGGTAGGAAAACATGACCACATTAAAGACTCCCTAAACAGCCAGAGCTTTGGCATGCTACACAGCTATGGTACTAGCACCTGACAACTTAAACTATTACGGCTTGCCACAGTGACTTGGCTCCCCATCCTAGGCTTACTGCACTGACCCTGTCTACCTGTGCATAACCCTCCCATCTGAAGATTGCAGTACAAACTCACTTACCTTTGTTCCCCTCCTGGTAACTCCACACACAGTACACTAGGAATGCAACAAGGCTATGAATACATGCAGCTCATGTCTTCTCTGCAAACCTCCGGAAGAGGTTTCCACACTATCCAGTTGTAGCCTTAATGGATGACCTGTGTGTCTGATTGTGGTGCAGAGGAATGTGCATTTTGGCTGGATATGTGTTAGGAAATACGATGGAGTTTGTTGTGGAGGGAAGTAATCAACAGCCAGTCATCATATTACCCAAATGCACACTAAGACAAATTATAAAGGCTGCCTTGAACTCGTGATTTAAAAATGAGAAATGTGCATTTTAGTGGCCTTACCTGTAAGTGAATGGAGTTTGTATGTGAGAGTAACAACACTTTATACTTACAATTGTTTGAGAATATGGATTGATGTATTTAAAACACGTTAAACTAGACAAGATATCACAGTGATGAGCAGTGAGGTACAGTCCCTCTTTCAGAGATGGAATTAATTTCTGGATTTTACAAAAATCATAGATAGAAACCTGAATTTCTCCTTCTATCAAATGGAAAAGGAGAAACCCAAAAGGCTGCTGTGCAATGACTTGTGTTGTATATTGATTAATTACGACCAATGCACAAGTTTGCAAACTTCATGTTTAAAACCAAAATGCAGCATGAAACTGCATATTTGACAAAATATGATTTGTACTGTTTTATTTGCAGGAAAATAGATATACAAAACCCAATACTAAAATACATTGATTCAGACTGTCAAAAAGCTACACAATATTCAAATAATTATAGAAATGTAAACAAGGGGAGAAACAAAAAAAAGTATAATTTTTCCCATTGACAACCATTTTCAATTAGCTCAGATTAAATGAAATTTATAATAAAAGTTCTGAAATGTACAAATGCTACTCTACCTATAGAAAACCTCCACTTATAATGAACTAATTACGTTGAAAAAGTGACTTCCATATAAGAGCTTCCCCATGTCTGTAAATTCTATAAATGTTTTAATTAAAAAATAAAAAAGTGTGATACTATTTTTTCCACTTTTCTAAGCTTTTAGAAGGGTGCCCCACACTCAAAATAAGAGAACATGCAAACAAAGAAAACCCTTTCCAGCCACATCTTACCTCACAAGCATCTCTACTAGAGACCATGTTCCTCTCATGCATACAGGACACTGAAAAAATTCCATATAATATCTTAACATGGAAGGTGACTTCCAAGGAGGATCAAGTTGAAGAAGCATATATAAGATGTGAAAAAATTTAGCAGAGAATACTGTGTCCATATTTCCCTGTTTTAAAAATAAGAAATAAAAAGTAAAATAAGAATGTGAAGAATTCATGTTAATTATACTCATTCTAAACTCAAATACACTGCTGACAAATGTTGACTTAATATTGTGTGGGCAAGAGGAGTGATGTAAGAGACAAAATATTGTAATTTGCACAGAAAAAGAAAAAAAAAAGGCTAACTTGAACCGAAATGGTATTCAGATCTAATAGAAACTAGTTTGCACCAGAGTTTATACCAATGATTTCCATCTCTTTCAGGGGTAGGGATAATGTACTGTAAGTGTGCATGCAGTTACTTTAATGTACAGCGTCCTGTGCATTGTCTTGCCTGCTACTACCAATTCAGATCCCTATTTGTGCAAGTCACTCATTTTGCAAAAAAGTGCACATTATACTACTTGTTTAACACTTTCTGACCAACTTACAATTCTTTCCAATCCTTACCTGTTTCCTTCCAATTTTAGTCTATCCAGAGAGACCAAGATTTCTATTGCTGCCAACCCAAATGACTTACATTGCATTTGGTAAGATTATTTTTTGGTTTGACTCAAGATTTGATAAATACATTTGACTCTGGCATTGTTTAGACAAGATTTCTTCTAAGTCAGCTCAATATCCATGCCTTTTTTATACCAAATTACTGAAAATCCAGAAGTTTCTCAAAGTGCAGAAAAGATTCAATCTCACTGTTCAATCTTGCTTTCTGCAACTGTTTTTACATTTACATTAAAGGACAATATTTAACAGTACATGGATACAACATTAATAAGGCTTATGAAAAATACTGTTTGGTTTCTGATTTTTTCAATTTAAATAAATTTTGCTGGAGAAAAAATGAGAGTTGAAGTTCATGCACAAGCATTTTGCTTTTATTCATGGTTGTTCCATATGGTCCTAAAATAGTTATATATAATATACATTAAAGTCTCAGATACTACAAACATGTAACTCACTATACTAGTTATAACTCGTTAATCATACATAGTATAGACAGTATACAGGCAGTCCCCGGGTTACGCGGATCCGACTTATGTCGGATCCGTACTTACGAATGGGGCTTTTCTCGCCCCGGAGGACGCGGGCTGTGGGACCGCCCAGACATGCCGTGGTCCCGTCACCCGCGTCCTCCGGGGTGAGAAAAGCTGCTCCGCGTCTCCCTGGTCTGCTGGGGGTGGGGGGCGCAGCTAGTGCGCCCCCTCTCCCACCTCCCCAGCAGACCAGGCTTTTCTCCGGATGCCTGTGGTAGAGCAGCTGCGGTGCTGCCGGTTGGTCCTGCAGCGCCGCTCTCGGCGCTACTGGACCAATCCGGCAGCACCCCAGCTGCTCTGCCCCAGGCGTCCTGATTCAGCCGCTGCTGGTCAGTTTCAGCAGCGGTCGAATCAGGACGCCTGGGGCAGAGCAGCTGGGGTGCTGCTGGGTTGGTCCAGTAGCGCCGAGGAGCGGCGCTACTGGAGCAACCCAGCAGCACCCCAGCTACTCTGCCCCAGGCGTCCCCAAGTCAGCCGCTGATCAGTTTCAGCAGCAGCTGACTTGGGGACACCTGGGGTAGAGCAGCTGGGGTGCTGCCTGGTTGGTCTCCGCAGCGCCGAGGTGAGGTGCTGTGGGGACCTACCCTGCAGTGCCCCAGCTGCTCTGTCCCAGGCATCCAGATTCAGCGGCTGTTGAAACTGATCAGCGGCTGATTCCAGGATGCCCAGGGCAGAGCAACTCTGCCTCAGGCTTCCTGTAGTCAGCCGCTGGTCAGTTTCAGCAGCGGCTGAATCTGGATGCCAGTTCCGACTTACATACAGATTCAACTTAAGAACAAATCTACAGTCCCTATCTTGTACGTAACCCGGGGACTGCCTGTACTCCTAAATGAAGTAATGCCAATAGTATGAAAAATATATTTATTTACTCAATGTGAATAATTTTCTGTCTTGTATGATATGCTGGGATTTTCATTATTATCAACATCAACAACCATGGGCTCAACGCCCGTTTGTGTCCCATGCCTCCCTACTTCCTTCCATCTTTCCCTTTCCAGTGCGGAGTGGCTTAGTTTCTGTAGACTAGCTCCACATCTATCTACTATATCATCTACCCATTCTCTGTGGGGTCTGCCTCTCCTATTCAGACCATCCATTAAGACCCTGGTATTTGGCATAACTTTTCACTCTTTGTTCATTCTGCAAATATGCCCGAATAGCTGTAACTTCTGTTAACAGCTTCTGTAACTCCTTCTGCAGTAGGTTCTCTTTTGGGTGTATCTTCCTATATAATTCCTCGTTGGTGACCTTCCGCATCCATCCCATTCTCAGGCTCTTTCTTTGACAACTCCTCTTGAACACCAATATCCTTCTCTTCGAATCTTTCATTATCACCCATGTCTCATATCCGTACAACATGCTGCTAAATACACACGTCAAGATGCTCAGCTTCATTCCTAAGCTAATCGTTTTGCTTTTCCAGATCTTATCCATTGCCTTTTTTACTTTATCAAAAATACATTGACAGTATACTCTGATGAAATAATGATTAAGGGACTGTTGGTTAAAGAAATGAAGGATGAAGACAGTATCTCTCTTTTTTAAAAAAAAATATACTGTTGGTATCTGATTAATACCATAGTTTTTATATTCCCCTGTTTAATACTGTGAAAACCCAAACCTTTAGTTCTCACCTGCAGCATATGCTCTAGAAGAGAATGAAGAAGTTGCACAGTAGGAATGGAGTATTTTTGAGTGGCAGCAAGATCTGTGACTGCATCTGTAAAGAAGTGTCCTTCTACTAGTTCTTCAATTATACACAATACACCTCTGGAGAGATCAGTATTTTCAACCTAGGAATGAAATTTTTTGTGAATAACTGCTTAGAAAGAATGGTTGAATAAAAGATTTATAAACACAGAACTATCTTAAAAAGAAAAATGAGAGGCAACTTAAAGTTCAGTCCCTTTAGATACAAAAGGAAAACATTTATGAATCTTTATACAAAATGTATGTAACTTTGTTCATTACATAATAAAGTAAAGTAATTAAGGTAAGAATTTATTTTACAGAAAATAGCAGTTGTAATGTAATGTAAAGTAATCCCTAATTTGTAGCATGATCCAGAGATATACTGACTGTCTTCTGCAAGGGCTTCATTGCTCCTAACCCTACTGATTTCAACTCCCATTAAGAGCACTCAGTACTTTTCAGGATATGCTTACAATCTCCAGAGATGGAGTCTTTTATTATTAATTGTTATTAAGGCCCCAGCAGTTTTTCTCTATTTACTCTCTCAGGCCTCATCTACACTGGCATGTGGGGGATATGTAGCTACATGCTGCACTGAAGCACAGGAAATGTTCACACTGCAGTGTGTAGCTATGCATGTCAGTGAAAGGCTCTGGTAGGGGGGAAAAACAGTGGCTTGGAGCCTTTCCTCACCACAAGGACTGCTCCAGCAGCAGGATGCTACACTGCTAAAAAACAGTCGTATAAACTGAGGGAGTCACTGCTTAGGCATGTAGAAAGCCATGTAGGGTATACATGAGGAAGTTACTCACCTTCGTGCAGTAATGATGGTTCTTTGAGATGGGTCCCTGTGGGTGCTCCACTCATGGTGTCGGGCTCATCCCGGCGCCGGGATGAGCCCAACACCACGAGTGGAGCACCCACGGGGACCACTTGAAGAAGAACCGGAGATTCTGGTGCATCTTTACTCACCTAAGCAGCGTCTCACCATCTATACGGCTATTTATACCTGTCCTGGGCGGGGGGGGGGGGGGGGGGGTGTACAGAATATACCATATACAGCACCGTAAGTAAATATGGAGCCTAAAGGTACATATTATAGGCAGTCTTCACTCGTGTGTGTGACTTCTGGTAGGAAACTTCCACACAACAAAGTTTAAGCCACAGGATGCCACACATAATCACCCCCATGATGAAACTCACAGCAATTTCCAATGCCTGCAACTGTCAGTTCCTTTCTGAGATAAAGATGTTAAAAGATGGTTAATTGTCCTATCAATTAGTCGACTACATGATTTATATCGACTACATGATTAAATGATAAGGGAAGGTGCTCTGCCTGGCTCGTGTAGATCCAGGAGCGAGCCCTGCTGAGTCTCCGCAGTTTAAATGAAGTAGGAGCCGGGTGCTGCTGGAGGGGATCAGGTGACACCATGGAGCCAGCACTGGGGGAGAACCAACTTAAAAGCCAGCCCTCCCTGCACCGTCTCCTGTCTCTACTTCTTGCTGCTTTTGTCACAGAGACAGCAATGGTGGGGGTGAGGGGGCAAGAGCGAGTAGTCAAATACTCGACTTAGGCTTATTGGGTAGTCGAGTACTACTCACTCACATCCCTATTCTGGGAGAGGTGAAAAATTATCAACTGAAAAACCTGCTCCAAAAACAGATCTCTTGATTCGGTGAACATGAGTGGATAAGTGTTAAACTGCTTTAACTTACACCTTCAGAAATCAAGAATTAAAATACTTACTTTTCTACCACATCCATTCTCTTGGTCTATTTGAGAAAATTTCTGTTTCACAGTCTGTAAAACAGAAGTAAATCAAGGGCATAAATGAAAACCATTACTCTGGATAATGACAAAATAGTATCATTTAATGACCAGCAAAACATGCTACAATGTTAAAATTATATATTTAGGCAAATTTAACATATAGATCTAATTAGTTATATTTCTATAAAATGAGACAGTACACTTTTGAAACTTTTAATAAGAGTAGGCTTTAGCAAGAGTTTCCTGAGCTAACAATCTGGGCAATTTTATTTTTCAAATCTAACTTGCCCAGCAATATGAATTAATGCATCATTCTCCACTTTTTGTTTCAAACTATATAAATTCACGGACGACTGGTCCATCAATGGCTATCCCATCAATAGAATAATGATATTCCTAGCTTCTGCCAGAAGCTGAGAATGGGCAACAGGTGATAGATCACTTAATGATTACCTGTTCTGTCCATTCTCTCTGGGGCACCTGGCATTAGACACTGTCTGAAGACAAAATACTGGGCTAGATGGACTTATGGTCTGACCATTTGGCCGATTTTATGTTGCGATATGGTATATACACTAGTGTTTATTCTGTAAAGTGCTTTGGAAGCCTATGAGTTAAAAAGAACTAGATATAAATGTAAATTCATTGTTACATCCAGCGAGGGGCAACCAGTATCATCCTATTAATGGACATTCAAAAAGTGCAGCCATCGTTGTGAACAACCCTTTGGTAAATGACCTCCCAATACAACCATCTGTCCATCCAAACATCCACAGCAATTACCATTAAGGAAAATAATGTGGTAAAGAGATGTGTAAGATAAGGATGTTAAATTAATTGACTAGTCGAGTAGTAGGGGCTCTTGTACATTTCAAAGGAGGAATACAAACACCACCTGCAGCCCTGGGCCAGCGAGAAGTCCCGCTGACTCTGGGCTGCACCTGGGCATTCCACCTTTGAAATGTACATGAGTCCCCAGTGGGGGCTCTTGTGCATTTCAAAGCGTCAGTGCAGCATGGAACCTGGGGTCAGTAGGAGACTAAGAGTCCCTCGCTGACCCTGGGATCCAGGCTACGCAGCTGCTTTGAAAGGCCACTCAGAGCCGTGGTCAACTGGGGACTCACCAGCTGACTGTGAGATCTGTGCGGCATTTCCCCAGAACCCAGGATCAGCTGAGGACTCCATAAGTCTAAATTTATTAATGTGTGTTTTCTGTATCAGGGAATACATGAAAACTACTAAACAACAATTTGCAATCAATATATTATGGTGGTTATATCTGCTGTACTAATTCAAAACAATTAATTGCTCACTTTTCTAAATGTGAAATAATGTCCTTACTTGCATCATCATCATCAACCACCACCATGGACTTATCGCCTGTTGATGTCCGATGCCTCCCTCACTATTTCCTTCCACCTTTCCCTGTCCAATGTGGAGTGGCTTAGTTTCTGTAGACTAGCTCTGCACCAATCTACTATATCATCTATCCATTCTCTGTGGGGTTTGCCTCTCCTATTCGGACCATCCATTATGCCGAATATCAAGATCTTGACTTTTCGCTTGTCATTCATTCTGCAGATATGCCCGAATAGCTGTAGCTTCCACTATATAACCTTCTGCGATAGGTTCTCTTTCAGGTGATTCTTCCTATATAATTCCTCTGCGGTGACCTTCTGCATCCATCGTAGTCTCGGATCTTTTTATAACAACTCCTCTCAAATGCCAATATCCTTCTCTTCAAATCTTTCGTTATCACTCATGTCTCACATCCATACAACTTGCTGCTGAATACACACGTTTTCAAGAAACTTAGTTTCATTCCTAAGCTAATCGCTTTGCTTTTCCAAATCTTAATCCATCACCTTCAAACTTGCTCTTGCTTATTCTAGTCGCTATTTCCTTCTTACAGTCTAGATCATATCATGTTGCTCCCCAACTATGTGAACTTCTCTATATACCCTAGTTCAATCCCATCTACACTGATCTTCCTTCCTCTTTCCTTATCTTCAAATACCATTCTCTTTGTTTTATCAATATTCATAATCAGTCCGTACTGCTTCCCTTCCTCACTTAGCACCTGCACTGTTCTTGCTAACTTCTCTTCATCTTCCTCAATGATAACTATTCATCCACGAACCTCAAGTTGTTAATTCTCATCCAGTGCACGGATATCCCTTCTACTTCTTCCTGAACTTCATGATTAAATCAGTGATATTATTAAAATGGTAAAATGCATTGATTATTGTCCCTAACAAACTCCACAGAGCAATCAGAATTCTTCATAAATCTTAGTAAAATGTTGCTTGTTCAGAGATATCTTCAGATTTGAGAAGAACATGTTAACATAAATATAGCTATTTAAAGGCCAGTCATAGGAAGACTAAAAGACAATCCAGTGGTTTTGCAAGACCATTAAAAACTAAAATTAAATAAAATGACCAATCTATGGCATTACCACTATTTCATGTAATCCATCATTTCTACACTAGATACATATTGATCACCTCATAACAGAATGGATCTAAAATCGGTAATAAGATGGTACTGTACTAAATAAATACAGTACAAAATTTTTAAATTTCACAAATTATAATATCAAGTTACAATTTCTGCAGATGCTAAGAAATCTAATGTTATCTTTGTTACATTTGTGCTTGAAGGGCAAATATATCTAGGGAGAATTTTATTACATCTTTACCATTAAAAGTTTGTACAGTCCTGTTTTTTTTTTCTTACCTGAGCAAAATACATATGCTTTATTAATGCATTTTTCATTGCAGTAAGTTGCATATCAGACATTGTATCTCTGGATTCTTGTTCAGCTAAAAGATGGTTTATTTGGATATCTTCAGGAATATGTTGTATTTCATTCTGTGTAGGTCAAAAGATGTATTAACTTGCGTATAAAGAGACAGATGTCTGAAACAACTCTACACTTTTTTGTCGTCTTTAGATATTTTTCCATATATTCTTTTATAAAGTTTATTATAACATTATTTTGGACTAAAATAGAGTGTGAAATTAAAAGATAGCTATTCCAGATTAGTTCTGTGAGGATGAGCTCTCTCATTTTGAATTAGCTTGATCCAGACGTAAAGGCCCTCTTATTCCAAAATACAGGTAATGGAATAAATAGGGTTGTGGCGCCTGTCTCCTTCCCTTTCCCCCCACCTTTCCCAAAAGTCAATTTTTTAGAATGGGAGCTGAAGTGAAAGTACCTATTGCAAAACAAACTAGTTGGGATGTGTTCATCCTTACACTTCAGTGAGAGCAGCAATGCTAGCAGTAAGAACTAGAAGACTAGTTCACACAGTAATAAGCAGGCAACTAATAAAAGGTGATGTTATGTTTATAAAAAGTTTCAGTTTTTGGCTTCAAGAATTGCATATTTCACCCCATATTCCAGACTTTTACCTCTCAAAGCTACAGATCGATATAAAAAATGTTGTATTATATTTCTAAAAAGATAAGTTTGCTGCACATTGTAGAATTAATTACTTTTGGCAATTTGGGAAAAGAATTTAAGAGTCCTCCTTTCCCCCAATAAAGTGGTCCTTGAACAAGGAACAGGTTCCCCACCCCCCATAGTCACAGAGTTGACGGCTACACGATCCATTTGACCACGTAGTCTGACCTCTTGAATATCACAGATCATTGCATTTTATCCAGTTATCCCTGTATTAAGACTAATAACTTGTATTTGGCCAAAACATGTCTTCTAAAAAGGATCCAGTCTTGATTTGAAAACAGCAAGTGATGGAGAAACCACAACTCCTCTTGGTAGTTTGTTATACTCATTAATCATCCTCACAGTTCAAAATTTGTGCCCAACTTCTCATTAGAATTTGTCTTGCTTCAGTTTCCAGTCATTGGTTCTTGTATGCCTTTCTCCGTTAGATGAACCATTAGGTACCTTTAGACCAAATATTTTGTTCCGGTATAGGTACTTTTACACTGTAATCAAATAACTTTTTTTTGCTGAATTTAAGTCACTCACTGCACAGAATTTTTCTCAGTCTCTAAATCATTTGTGACATTCTTATGCTCCCTTTCCAAAATACCAATATTCTTTTTAAAAACAGGGAGGCCAGCACTGCAAGCAATATTCCAGTATCAGTGTCACCAATGCCACACTGACAGGTAAAAATCACCTCCCTCCAAGAATCGCATTAGCCACAGCATTACATTGGAAGTTCATGTTGAGTTGCTTGTCTATTATGACCACTAAATATTTTTCAGAGTAACTACTTTCCAGGATAGAGTCCTTTATTTTGGTGGTTCTTACCCAAGAGTTTGGGAACCCTGGAGGTAGGGGGGGGACTGTCAGCACTTTTCAGGGGGTCCACTATGCAGAGCCAGTACTAGACTTGCTGAGACACAGGGCAGAAAGGTGAAGCCTCATCCCATAGGATGGAAGCCTGGGGTTCTGAACTCCACCACTCAGGGATGAAGCTAAGTAATGTAGCTTCTCGGGGACACCAAGCAATTGCCCTACTTGCTACCCTCCAATGCCAGGCCTGGCTTTTAATTGCAGAAAACCAATTATTCTGATGTAGATGGGCTGTGGAGTTTTTAATAGTATGTTGGGGGATGGGAGCCTTGGAAAGAAAAAGGTTAAGAAGCCCTGCCCTATTCTGTACATTTGGCCATATTCCTTGTTATTTTATCACTAGGGCCCTACCAAAATTCATTGTTCACATTGGTCAATTTCATGGCTACAGATCTTAAAATTAGTCAGTTTCATGATTTAAAGTGTACATTTGATACTTCATGGTGTTGTAACTGTGGGGATCCTGTGGACCAAGGAGTTGGAGGGAGGCTGGGGGGAGGGGTGCGGTTCTAAAGCTGTTGTAGGGGGATTGCACGATTGCCATATGCTCTTCTGTGCTGCCTTCAGAGCCCAGAAGGAAACTGCAAGTGCTACCTTTGGAGGTGGGCTTATAAAGCAGCATAGAAGAGAATAAGGCAATCCTGTAACTGGCCCTCCCAGCTGGGAGGCTCCTAGAGGCAGAGGTAAATCCAGCCTCTTCAGTACTTGCAGAGAGTGCCCCAGCTGTGGGCTCCTAGGTGCTAATCAGGGTCAGTGGTGGATTAATGGTCCCCAGACAATTTGAGAAGTGCCTTGACAGGAGTTGGTGGGGGAGGGACAACGAGTGGAAGCCCTGAGTCTGAGCGACCTGAAACTCACGTAGCAGCTGTCAGAGACAACAGCCCTTAGCTGAGGCACTCCAAGTTTTGGGTGCAGCCATGTATGGGTGGGGGGAAAATGGGAGCAGCCCCAAGCCAGTCAAGAGCTATGAAGGCTAGAGATGCAAAGGATGACAGTCCCCAGCTCAGATCCCCAAGCCTGGCAGGAGCTGCAAAGGGCAGAAACCTAAGCCCCAGCTGGAACCTGAGCATCCCCCAGCCACTGGGGGAGGGGTGGAGCAGCAGCTCGGGCAGGAGCCAGAGATAAGAAGCAGCAGAAATCCAAGAGTTCAGGCACACCAAGCCCTGGCAGGAGCTATGTGCAGACGTAAGCCCTTAAACTGAGAAGCCTGAGCCCAGAAAGGAGCCAAAGGGATATACCACCCTCACTTCAGCACTGCCTGTGGAGGTGGGTCTGATCTTTTCCCACGACAGCCACGCAATAGAAGAACAGGTCCCGTCCCCCTCTAGCCTGCTCATTTCAAGGTCAGATTTCATGGGGCAGGACTTATTTTACAGTCTGAGATGTATTTTTCATAGCTGTGAAATTGGTAGGGCCCTAGTTATAACCATTTGAATTTGAGATTCACTTTGAGGGAGTAATAAACTAGGGCCCAATCCTGCAAGGTTCTGTGTAACAAAGAGGTCTGCCTGGTTTAAGAGGTAGAGGGGAATGTGGCCAGCCAAATCCTGTTCACAGAGTTCTAGAATAGATACTGGGGAAGAACAACTGGTCTGAGTGCAATAGCCGAGTGTCTAGGAAAACCCTGGTACCTGTCTCTTTAAGCGATGCAATTTCTGTGGGCTGAGGTTCTTCTCTCAGCCAACCAGGACAAGGCTTGGGGACAAAAGTAGTACATAACATAAATGTTCCTTTTTTTTTCCCTTCCATGCATGGAATAAGTTTTGTTATGTCCACCAAGGCATGTGTAGATGTGCACCACCAGTAGAGACACATGATGCTGGTTGTGGGCACTCTGCTGATCATCTATGCAGCATTTGAATCTCTTCTGGGTAGCTTCCCAAGTGCTCTGCTTAGAAGGAACACTGCATAAAGTGCCTCTTCCCTCATCAGAAGTGATTCAGAGAGCAAAGAGGTTCCTGCAGAAGCCCCTGAGACTCATGGTGAAAAAGGGCTAGGGTGGTACGATCTTACTTCCCAACTGTAAAAGGAGGCAGAAAGTCTGCACTCCAATGGAGATGCATGGAAGAACTATTAGGAAACTTTTGTTTTTACTTCTGGGTTTTTTTTTTTTTTTTTAAAAGGTTTGTCAGCTCAGGTGGAACTGGTGGAGGGCAATTTAAAAGGAGCAGAGAGAAGCAAAACACAAGCCCTGGAAAGTAAGATGTATAATCCCTCAGCCTCAGCTAAGAGAAAAGGATTTGGGTCTGGAGAGCCACTGGAAACTATGTGGGAAGAGTTAATGTGTTAGACTCCAGAAGGAAATTCTGATTTTAAATACTTCAATCTGTGGAAAGTTAGTGAGTACTGAAGGTGCCCTGCCATGAAGAGATGCTCTGGAGGTACCATTCCTGCTACGTCAGCAAAGCACTCAAATGTGTGCTGAACTTTAAGCAAGAAAGAAGTCTTACTGATTTCCATGGGACTACTCGTGCTGAGCATTAAGCACATGTTTTTGTAGTTTGCTGATCTGCCAGTGCCAAACAATTGAGGAAATAGCATTCATAATGCCAATCCTATAGGAAGCTTTAATGCAAAATTCTGAAAACCCTAGTATGCCTTTAGCCCACAATGCAAAAATGAGATAAGTTTAAACGTACAATTGTCACAATGTCAAGATCAAGAAAAATTTCAGTTCAAGTTTGTGGAGATAGCACCACGTTTCATTTTGACATTAAGTAATTTTAGTGACACACCATTTTAAGAGGGATAAGACTCAATCAAAAAACAAGATAAAATGAAGGTTGCTTCCTTGTAAGTTGAGTCTTCTGCACATGCACATTCCTGGCATAAATGGACCAAATCTTCTAGCAGGTCTTGGGCCCTTCCCCACCCCCTCACTGTTCTTGAATGCTCTAAGGGGGAGGCTACAGAAGTATTATGCTCCAGCTGTCTCAGTTCCTTCTACCACCTCCTTAAATCCCCTCTTCCTCAGAGTCCTAACTTCATTTATGGAAGGAAGATGGAGAATTTGCTTATGCAGAGGTAGACTCAAAGAATACCAGTTCCAACAGCTCAGAAATATTAATCGAACATCACTAGATTGGTTGGATAATTAGATAGCTAAGGCAGCACCGACACCAATCAATTCCAACAAAGCCAGGCCAGAAAGACCCAATGAGATTCCTGGTCAGTTTGCTCAAAGAGTATACCTGTAGCTCTGTAACAGTATGTTTACAAGTAACAGTAGTGAATGAACAGTAATTAGAAGGCATTAGCCAGTTGTGTGCACAAAGAAAGAGGGTGCTATTGTATCTGATCCAGACAAAAGCAGAATGGAAAACATGGATACACACTATCTTCTCAATTATACTTAAAACCAGTTAGTATATGCTATTTAAAAAGCATTAAAGAATTTTTAAAAGGAGTTAATTTTTAAAAAATTAAGTAGAGAGAATCCCTTCCTCTATTGTTTATTGATTACAACCCAGTGATTTATCAACTTAGCAGTATTAATAATGAAGAATTAATTTCAGTTAAAAATGTTTTACTTACCTCAAAAAGATAGTCTCCTATATATTGCACAGGATAATATGATGCCTCAAAACAATTTTTCTCTCTCTCTGTGGTGACACTTTTATTATCAGTGAATACATGAGTAATAGCTTTTACTGCCTTTTGTGGTAGATAGACAGTTGCCTTTCCAGCTTCTAGAACTCTAAAACAGTTTAAAGTATGTATATACTGTAAATAATTTGTTTTAAAAAGCATTGTTAAATGTTAAACTACAATGTATCCAAAATTAACACAAAATGAGCGGGCACTGAGTCACTCTTCCTTCCATAGCAAGCTAACTTAGCATTTGAGAACCCTGCAATAAGCAGGTAACCCAAGTAGATAGTACTGTCTTTTCAGTTTAGAATGGAGTTCTAATTTCTTTAATCTTTTAGAAAGCTTCTAACAAGTGCACTTTTATAAAACTCAAACTTAGTATCAATATAGCTATGGTTTATTAAAATATAGTGCAAGATATCTAGTGGATCTTTAACTAAATGAAGAGGGATTTATTGAAAATGAGATATTGTTTTCCTTACCCGTGAATTAGAACTTACACAAAAAAGACCTATACTGTATAATTTGGAGGCACTGGGTACAGTTAGTCCTACCTAACATAATACCCAAACAGCTCAACTAATGTTTCTGGCCCATTATGTGTAATTTCTTCCCCATACACAACTTCCAGAGATGCACTGCTGCAATTTATATTTCTAAGAAAAGATGACAGGTAACAGAAGGGGTGAGGAGAAAAGGGAGTCTTCTAAATTGGTGGTTGCATATACTAGAAAAAAATCAAATTAAAAAACAAAATGTCCTGGTGTTGCCTACTTATATATGTACCAGCTAGGTTAGTCATAATTCAGGGAAAATCAGAGGAGAAAAAACAAGCAACACTGCTATTAAGAACAGTTTGGGATCTACCAAATTCATAGACATAAAAAATGTACCATGGAGGATGAAATCTGGTCTTGTGTGCACCTTTATCTTTTGTGTACAAGGCTCATTGATTAACTGTGTACAGTTAGGCTGTGTCTACACTGGCATGATTTTCCGGAAATGCTTTTAACGGAAAAGTTTTCCGTTAAAAGCATTTTCATAAAAAGCACGTCTAGATTGGCACGGACGCTTTTCTGCAAAAGCACTTTTTGCGGAAAAGCGTCCATGGCCAATCTAGACGCACTTTTGCGCAAAAAAGCCCCGATCGCCATCTTCGCGATCGGGGCTTTTTTGCAGAAAACAAATCTCAGCTGTCTACACTGGCCCTTTTGTGCAAAAGTTTTGCGCACAAGGGACTTTTGCCCGAATGGGAGCAGCATAGTATTTCCGCAAAAAGCACTGATTTCTTACAGTAGGAGGTCAGTGCTTTTGCGGAAATTCAAGAGGCCAGTGTAGACAGCTGGCAAGTTTTTCTGGAAAAGCAGCTGATTTTCCGGAAAAACTGGCCAGTCTAGACACAGCCTTATACTTTCACATCCCTACCTAGAACAGCGGCACTGAAAATGAAGGAAGAAAATGCAACAGTGATAACTTGTAATGGAATGTTCTTGAACCACAGCTGTTTACTGTCCTTGATAAGAAGGAAACTGGCTTGTTCATATTCTCTGCCATTAAAACAATACTTAACACATTTTGCTGGAGAAGGGCACAGGACAGCTTAATTTCCCCCTGCTAAGAAAGAAGAAACCATCTACAACTTAATAAAGTAGGTGTTAATGGTTCTGCATCTTTTGGAATGGGGTCATAGCCAGTGTTACCTATTAGCTGAGTGTTTGGGTTGCCACTGAGGAGAGCTTTAAATACAGCCGAAATGATTAGCAGAGCACCCACAGCTGGCACCATTTGTTTCTACTGATGGTGCATATCTGCACATACCTTGGTGCACTTAATTTATTCCACACCTGGATGGAAATAATTAGAGGAAACATTTGCCAGGGCCCACAGTTTCTAAATGCAAGATGATTATACACTTACAAAGAGGTTTCAGTCTAGTAGTAACCTAAGTTAATGTTATGAAGATAATAAGGTGATAGGAAACAGCCAGCATGGATTTGTAATTAATAAAACAAATCAGACCAAGCTGATAGCTTTCTTTGATAGGATAACAAGTGTTATGGATAACTAGGAAGGGGTGGACGTAGTACATCTAGACTTTAGTAAAGCATCTTATATGGTCTCACATGACCTTATCAATAAACTAGGGAAAAACAACTTATATCGGACTACTGTAAGGTAGGTACATAACTAGCCGGACAACCATTCTCAGAGAGCAGTTAATAATGGTTCACAGCCATGCTGGAAGGGCATAACAAAGTGGGATTCCACACGGGTCTGTTTTGGGACCGGTTCTGTTCAACATATTCATTAACGATTTAGATATTGGCATACAGAGTAAGTTTATTAAGTTTGCAGATGATACCAAGTTGGGAGGGGTTGCAACTGCTTTGGAGGATAGGGTCAAAATTCAAAATGATCTGGACAAACTGGAGAAATGGTCGGAGGTAAATAGGATGAAGTTAAATAAGGACAAAGGCAAAGTACTCAACCTAGGAAGGAACAATCACTTTCACACATACAGAATAGAAAGCAACTGTCTAGGAAGGAGTACTGCAGAAAAGGATCTAGGTGTCCTAGTGGATCACAAGCTAAATATAAGACAACAGTGTGACATTTGTTGCAAAAAAAGCTAACATGATTCTGGGATGCATTAACAGGAGTCTTGTGATCAAGACACAAGAAGTATTTCTTCTGCTCTACTCTAAGCTGATTAGGCCTCAGCTAGAGTTTTGTTTCCACTTCTGGGCACTACATTTCAAGAAAGATGTGGAGAAATTGGAGGGTCCAGAGAAGAGGAACAAAAATGATTAAAAGTCTAGAACACATGACCTATGAGGGAAGACTAAAAGAATTGGGTTTCTTTAGTTTGGAAAAGAGAAGACTGAGAGGGGACATGCCAATAGTTTTCAAGTATCCAAAGGAGTGTTACAAGGAGGAGAGAGAAAAATTGTTTTGCTTGACCTCTGATGATAGAACAAAGAGCAATGGGTTTCAATTGAGCAAGGGAGGTTTAGGTTGGACATCAGGAAAAATTTCCTAACTGTCAGAGTGGTTAAACATTGGAATAAATTGCCTAGGGGAGGTTGTGGACTCTCCATCACTGGAGATATTTAAGAGCAAGTTAGACTGGCATATATCGGGCACAATATATCTAGATGGTGATTCCACCTCTGATCTAGATGGTGCTTGATCCTGCCATGAGGGCAGGGGACTGGACTTGATGACCTCTCAAGTTCCCTTCCAGTTCTAGTATTCTGAGATTGAGGAGAAAAGACTAGTCGTTATTATGGCCTGTGCCTTGAGTTAGACTCTGAAAGCTACATAAAACCTGTAAGGAGCTTAGGCCCTACATAAAAAATAAATATGGGGTTTTGTCTTGAGGGGAATTACATTGGTCTCATATGAGCAGGAGTTGAAATTGTTCAGATCTCTACTGTTTAGTAAGTTTGACTTCAATCTGCTTTAGAAAATGGCTTGGATGAAATCTGCAGTCCTGAACACCCCTCTCCAAGCTGATATGTCAGACTACTACTTAATATAAAAACCATTCTTCAAATGGGACTATAAAACCTCTTCATCAAGAAAATCACTTTTACCACCACTATATATGCAATTTTAAACAGCTGATTGGCTTTTTTTTTTTAAACGTTTAGTTTAAAATTCCAGTTGGAAAATAGTCATTCTGCTTCAGATGATTGACCTAAAACTTACTTAATGTAAGGAAGGGAAAGTCTTTAGCAGACCACGATAACATCACAATAAGTCTCAAGAAGGTGCAGACCATAAAGTTTTTTACATATATTGAATGTTAGGGCATGAGACTGACAGCTGAATTCCTTCAGCAATCCAAGTAATACAACAATAACCACCTGATACACTAATGGATTAACTGGCTAGTAGAATGAGATTTTTTAAATATTAATTAAAAAAAAACAGTTTTATGGACACGAGGAGCAGGCATTATCCCCTATATTCTACTACAGGTTGAAACTCCTTAATCCAGACCTCCTGGTCTGGCAATACCCCTGATCTGATATCATCAAGTAACTCCATGAAAGTACTCACAGGGGTAAGCCGTTGGGCTAGGGCTAGGAATGTTGCAAAACTAGAGGGCCCGAGACTAAGCCCTGGATCAGCAGAACTGTCGGAAGGATGGCAGAGCCCCCAGTCTTCTGGGAGAGAGGTGGAGCTCCCTGTCACAGGGAGAAGGCAGACCCATAGCTGCTGGAAGGGAGCATTGAGTCCCCTGGGCCACAGCGGGGTGCTGGAGGGGAGTGCATAACCACTTGGAGGAGCATAGAGCCCCAGAGCTGCCCGGTGGAGTGCAGCACTCCAATGGGGCAGCAGGCTGTGGGGAAGTGTGGAACCACTTTGTGAAACCCAGAGCCTCAGGTGGCAGGGGGCTGCTTGGGGGAGTGTGCAATCTGCAGGGTGGCAGCAAAGCTGCTGGGGTGGAGCGCAAAGCCCCAGGCGACAGCAAAGTACTGTGGGGAGTGCGGGGCTATTGGGCAGTAGCAGAGCCCGCAGGCCACCTCTGCTGCTGGGGAGAAAGTGGAGCCCCTGGTGGCAGTGAACCAACTGGGGACAGAATGGAGCTCTGGATGGCTGTGGGTTCCCTTGCCACTGTGGGGACAGTGGAACCCCAGCAGGAGCGTAGAGCCTTGGGCAGCAGCTAAGTCACAGGGGGGAAAGTATAGCTCCCTTCCCTCGGTACTGTGAGGAGAGCAGAGCTCTGGGTGCAGTGGAGCTGCCTGAGGAAAAATGAAGCCCCTGGAGTGTCAGGAGTAAAGCAGACCCCCCCCCCCCCCCCACTACATTGATTTCCCCTGGTCTGGGACTAGTCAAGTTCTAGGGATGCCGGACCAGGCAGATACAACCTGTAGAAACTTTTTCATAATAGAAGGTTCATTTGAGCATTAAGATCCCTTCTCATTCACTTCTATCCTTTAAACACCTAGCTGCAGAACCTATCAGTAGCAAGATGTGGCACAATGGCCACTTTCAGATCATTAAAACATCCATTTCAGAAGTAAGTCTTGAAATATTAAAGACGATGTTTGCTTTTAAACACAAAATGTGAAAGTGGCGGCCAACTGAGCACTTTTAAAAACTCATTTTCTCCTTAAGTTCCTTCTTCTACCATCCCCTCCTTTACCATCTTTGTCCTCTTCCTTTTTGAATCTTCCCTATTTATCATGATGAGATTTTTTTTTTTAGTTCTGAGGCTGTAGCACTGGGGAGCTGCTGCATGAGCAGAACAAAAAAGGCCTAAGTCAGTCCCGAAGGGGGCTTTACAGTATGTCCAATCTTACCAAGTGTATAGCATACTATTTTACTCTTACCATATGAGACAGTCTTGTTTTCCTCTCTGATTGCCATTCTCATATGATAAAAGACAAAGTTGCCATCCAAGAGAAAAGGAGAGTGATTTTACAATAAACTGAGATAATCACAGATCAAACTGTAATCTTTGACATTTTATCACACTCCTTGCCTCTCCAAGTTCAACAGGAGTATATTAGATAAGTAGGTAATATAGTTTTGGAGGGACCAAAAGTAGTGATGGGGGAAAAAAAATTAAACTAGACCTAGATGCCCTTATTCTAAAAATGCCATAGTAATGAAACAGTTGAATGGTATTTTCAGATCTAAACATTAATCAAAGTTAATAAAATCCTAGATAAAGAGGTAGAATGTCATAATTCAGAGAGCTTGAGTGGCATTACACAAATTAAATATGGTTCTGGACACTTCATTTAGGAACCAAAGAAAAATAAAAAAGAAGACTGCTAATGAAAATGAACTCTTATGACATGGCTATGCACAAATCAGGAAGGGGGAAAAAAAAGTCTTCCTATGGTTTTATGCATATTAAATAAATTACATAAGTGCTATAGTCAACAATGTGTTAATAGTATTAAGTCAAAAGAAATTAAACAAGAAGAGAAAAAACACAACAATAGAACAGTATGTCATGCTAAACTAAAGCACTGGGAGTTGTTATGGATCAAATTAATTGGGATGGGACAGGAAAAACAACAATATAATTCAGCCATATCAACTATTTTATCATTCATTACTTCAGCTTTAAGTAGTGTCATCCTACCTTGCAATAGAATCCCTTCGTTTATCACCTTCTTTAACAAGGAGGACAACTTTCCATCTGTGGAAGGCCCCTAGAGCACCAGAGCATGTCAGTTCTTCGCGCCATCTTTTAGGTGCAGATTGCATTTGAGGTGAATAATGGGAGTCTTTTTCAATTTTATATCCCCATTCGTAAGTTGTTTCATCAAGCCATCTGCCACTTTCGGCACTATTAATTATGTAGTCCTTAGTTAGTATCCATTTTCCTAGAAAGCAAATGAACTGTCAGCCACAAAAGAATTTTTGTGTAGACAAATGGCAAATGAAGATCAAATATAAAATTAGCTTCAAACTCTCTCATTCAAATACCACATTACAGTTTAAAGTAACATTTAAACAATTTTTCCTTCTACTCCAAAAGTTCTCCTTTCCTAATATTTTAACATTAGAAATTGCACAGTCTCCAGACATGGTGGTTTAGTTTTTTTCTAATGACACACTATTCTCTTAGCCCTTCCAGAATAAAATAACCCCAGATAAAAAAGAATAATCATTCATTAATTTTCCCCTCTAGATTTTTCTCCAGTGTCTTTTGTCCAATAATAACCTAGCCTTAGTAGTCTTATCTGATACTTTATACAAATAGATTTCCTGACTGTGGACAGAAATTCGGTACACTCAGAAAATGCAACAACTCTTTCAAATCATCTTTTATCAGTTTGGATGTACGAATTAAGTGGTAGTTTCTTCTTTGAAGTCATAAATACCCCTGCACTACCAGCTAACAAACCTGTCTAAATTTTTAACATGCTAAAAGCATATAGTCCATCTCTAAACCCTGCAAGTCCAGACATTCCTAATTGTGTAAGTTTAGTGGATATCAATATTGGGAGAAATGATTTTAGAATACTACTCTAATCTCTCTCCTTTCCATATACTTTCCTCTCCCTTGGCCTCACTTCCTCTGACTCTTTCTTTTTCTGTAGGTAAAGGTCTTTCTTCTTTTCTAAATGTTGCTGTACTTTCAAGTTCACATCAGAAATTGTGTATTGAAAACACTGCTTACAGCATACAGTAAGTGAAACAGACTAATTGTGTGATCCTAATCAATTTCTCAGAACAGCAGGGTTGACTGGTAAAATGCTTCACCACAGGAGCACAGATGCTATTTCTATAGGAACTAGCATTGGGTGACAGCGGACATCTAATGGAAAGACAAAAAGGTGCTTGGAACATAACCTAGGCTTAATAAACCCTTTGTCACCAATTCTTACTCAATAGGTTCCACATAATTAAAAATCCATCCACATTGGTATGCTTGTTGGAAATCTCTGTGTGAGGATAAATACTGAAGGGGATTAGAATCTACTGCATTTAATAGTTCTCAACAGTTTTACCATGAAAAGGTGGAGAAAATGCATGTTTCCCACCCCCCCACACCCAAAAATGTGCAGAAAGGCAATATTCAGCAATATTGGACATTACTAAGGAATGACTATGGGCAAAACTATATAAGGCGGGAAGCATATTTTGTGTTCTTTTGGAAGATATACTGTGTGGTAACAAGTACAGTGGTGGTAACAAGACCAAAATACAATTTTGCATTACTTTATCCTTTATGGAAATTGAAAAAAATACAACACTGTCTATATATTAAAAGCATATCTTTATAGACTTCCATAAATAATTAAAAAAAAAAAATCAGTGCTATAAACTTTGTTGCATAAGTGCCATGAGTTCACAATGGCTTAATTAAAGAAATTAATTGAAAATATGCACATCCCCATGTAATTTTTGAAAGCAGTCAGTAAGTTTACATTTGGTCTTTGAAAACCATTACAATTTTAAAAATATAGTGGTATTCAATCTCAGGGAACAACACCTTAGACTCATACCTTTGCTATTATTATTTTGGGTATCACTGACTAATTTCTGTGTTCACTCTAAATTTCTGTAGCTTCTTCTGGGTCACACCCTATTATATTTTCCAACCTCAGCAGGGCTCTGGCACATGTAAGTATTTTCTGAAATTACACTGTAATCAAAATCCCGACCTTCCTCTGTAGGGGTATAGACCCTAAATGACTGCAAAACAAATGTGATTCTGCTGCAGAAGCAGGCTAGCTTTAGAGAGCCTGTTGGGGAGATGCTGGCATGTGTGAAGCCTCCAACACATATGAATAGTACATTGGAAGGCTCTATGATGGAGAGAGCAGAAATACTGCTAGAGCATACATGACAATGGAGATCCATTGATAGAAGAAATGCAACAGTCACCAAAGTGCAGTCCCACTGGCACTCTGTGAATTGAAAGGATTCCAATCCTTCCTATCCCAGTAAGTAATGCTTGAACAAACTCCTTATAATAATGCTTGGTGAGATGGGTAGTGGAATTTATCACTAAATTAAGATTTCAGTCATGAATAAATGTACACTCCATTTTATTTCATCCACTGTGGTCTGAGCCAGAAATAAAACAATTCAGAACGCACTGAGTTGAAGATTTACATTGTAAACCATGTAAACACTCACAAAATTTAAGTACCATTCATAAATAGGTGGCCTATCCGTCTTTATCGAAGAGCTGACTTGCTAAGATACTTTAGATAATTAGCATGACTATTACTCGGTAGTCAAAAAAATCATATTTTATAACTCCAAATATTGTTACTACCTTTAATAGCAAAAGGTGATTTTTTAAAAATGTACATTTTTCACTTTGGGGGACAAAGTTCTCTCTTTTTTTTTTTTAAACTAGGTCTGAGCCACATATATAAAGTTCTGATTTGTTGCCTATTGTACCATGTATTAGTTTGGAAAGGAGAAGACTGAGTGGGGACATGATAGTGGTTTTCAGGTATCTAAAAGGGTGTCACAAGGAGGAGGGAGAAAAATTATTCTCCTTGGCCTCTGAGAATACGACAAGAGCAATGGGCTTAAACTGCAGCAAGGGAGGTTTAGGTTGGTCATTAGGAAAAAAACTTCATGTTAGGGTGGTTAAACACTAGAATAAGTTGGCAGGGGGGTAGTGAAATCTCCATCTCTGGAAATTTTAAGAGCAGGTTAGTTAGACATCTGTCAGGGATGGTCTATGGTACTGGGTCCTGCCGTGAGGGCAGAGGACTGGACTCGATGATCTCGAGGTCCCTTCAAGTTCTAGTGTTCTAGGATTCTATGATCACTGTTTATAGCATTGTTTCTCAATTGTCAGATAGTCTGCACTAAGTGATTTAGAAAATTGCTATGCCTATATTATAGAACACGTAACTTCATGTTTCAGAAAAATATAAGGCCTGGTCTACATTATGAAGTTATGTCGACATTAGGCACGTTATGTCAATTTTGTAATGAATGAGTCTACACCACCCTTACGGGATTTTAAAGTTCGCAATGGGAGCAATAGCACTAAATTTGACCTTCTGAGTTTAAATTTGGAGTACTGCAGACACAGCACTGTTCAATTTGACATTCTTGGATTCTGGAAGATGTTCTCCAATGTGACTGTTCTGGACAGCACTTTCAATTGTGCTGCACTCCCAGTATACAGGAAAATACCTAGGAACTCTTTAATTTCATTTCCTATTTGGTTAGTGTGGTGAGTGCAGCAGCACATCTGATTACAAATGCCCAGGGTTGCAAATGAGCTCCAGCAAGGACTGCAGATCTTGGATCTGATTGATGTGTGAGGAGAACTACTGGAGCTCAACTACTGGAGAAGATGAAAAAAAAATGGATACAGGATAAAATGTTCAACAAGTTCATGTAATCCTCTGCACTCACAGGGCATACCTGAATGTATGGATGCACCTGCTATTTGAGGTCATCCACACCAAACAGGAGGACAGAAAAGCATGCAGATAACGTGTGTAAGACACAGGACAAAATGTTGATGCTCATGGGGGAGCAAATAGAGCTGATGAAGCACATGGTAGAGGTGCACGAAAAGCAGATGGAGCACAGAGCCAGCCTGCATCCACTGAAAAAAAATCACATGCCTTCCTCACCAAGTTCCATACCCTCCTCTCCCAGGCATCCTAGAATGTGGAAGGGAGAAAGCCTAGGAAGCCTTTAACTCAACTCCAAGCACTGGCTCCGGGGACAGAAGGCTGTCATTCCCACAAATTTTATTGCTACACAGGATGACTGTAATAAGCTACATGTCCTTGTGCTTCCATTTCTCCATTTTCAGGCTCTACCCATGCCTGCAACTCCTTTTCTATTCAGTTATGTTTGTATTCCCTATGTTTCCATCCTAAGTAAAAATGCATGATTTCAGAACAGGATCTTTATTCATTGCACCAACTACACTGGGGGTGGGCAGGGGTTGGTTTAAAGAGCAGAACCTGTACAAAAGGAGGCAGCTTGGTAACAAGCAATACACAACTGTCACATTGTCTGGTCATTCATGAAACCGGTTTTCAAAGCCTCTCTGAAGTGCAGTGCACCTCAGTGTGCTCTTCTTGTTGCCCTGACATCTGGCTGCTCATAATTGGCTGCCAAGTGATCTGCCTCAACTCCTCCTTCTCCCCCGGCCAGAAACTTCCCCCTCTTATTTTCACAGATATAATACAGAACACAGCAAGCAGGAAGCTCTTTGTCCTGAAGTTTTTCTACTCTATACTGCTGTCTGGACTGCCTGTGTGCATCTTCATGAGACATGGGAGCCAAGGAAAAGCTAGGTCTCCAAGGATAACTATTGGCATTTCAATGTCTCCAAATGGTAATTTTCTGATCTGGGAAATTCCATCTTGTAGCTTTCTGACAAGATCTGAGTTCCTAAAGATGTGTGCACCATGCACCTTTCTCAACCATCCTATGCTGCTGTTGGTGAAATGGCTCTTGTGATCTATCAGCGCCTGCTACACCATTGAGAAGTAGCCTTGTGGTGGTTTATGTACTCTGTCAAGGCGGTCTGGTGCCAAGATAGGAATATGCATTCCATCTATTGTTCCACCATAGTTAGGGAACCCTATCATGGTGAAGTCATCCAATATGTCCTGCAAGTTCCTCGGAGTCACGATCCTTCCTAGCAGAAGGGTATCGATTGCTCTGACTATGTGGATCCTAGCAGCCTCAACTGTAGATTTACCCATTCTGAATTGATTCCTGACTGACCTATAACAATCTGTTGTTTCAAGATTCCACAGGGCTATCAACATTTTCTTCTCTACTGCCAGAGGGGGTTTCATTTCTGGTACTGATGCACCATGAAAGTGGCCTTACACATGCAAAAGTTTTGGAGCCACTGGTCACATGCAACTGTGGGGACAAACAATGTCTGGCGCTTGTTTCCAGAATCAGTGTTACACTGTGTCAACATGCCTGACTGCTGCCAGTGTATGACAATTGGTTCATTCAATATGTCCCTGCATGATTGTGTTCATGGTCTCCTCACTTTCTTCCTTGCACAGGCAGCTCCTGGTTCGGCTTTGGACAAACTGCAGGATAATGCGCAAGGTGATTACAATGCATGCCTTAGCAGTTTGCAGCTAAGCAGGGTCCATGCTTGCTGTGCTATGGTATCAGCACAGATAAGCAGGGAAAAAAGGACACAAGATGATTGTTTGCTGTTGCTTTCAAGCAGGGAGGGAGAGAGAAGATAAGTGCATCATGAGAGACTGATGATATGTACCCACAACCACTCGTGACAATATTTTTGTCACATGAAGCATTGGGAGCCTAACCTAGAATTCAAATGGGAAGTGGGCTGGCTACCCACAGTGCATTGTAATTTGAATCGATGTCAGCTGTTGCAGTGAGGATGCACTTCATTGACCACATATGCTTAATGAAGACATGCACCTTTGACCACAAGATCAGATGCTAAAAGTCAACCTCAATAAATGTAATCTAATTTCATATTGTGGATATACCCTAATAAATCAAATTGACACAGAAAATTAAGACATAAAATAGTCTTGGTCTGTATTACACAACAAAGAATGCACAATGAAAATTGGAAACTACCACACTGGAACTGCTCAGAGCTCTTCTCATGCTGCCCAAATTCTTCTGGAGACTCCGTAACACTTGCCCATTCTTTGTCCCTTCAACAGTTGCTACATCAGACAGCACCAGCTACACTCTCTCATGCTGCTATACAGACTGATGTGTCTGGGCAACCTCTCAAGCATGGGCCAATTACCCTTTCCCCAATGCAATAGTGCTAGAGATGAGCTATATATAACACGATTACAGTAATTTTCCTGGCATCCTTGAGAAAATATTTTATGGGAAATAATGATTAGTAGGAATGCCTCAAGCAAAACTCAAAGACATGACTAGAATTGGATCTTTGAAACTCTTGAATGCCATGCTAGATGACTTATCAAGCAAGTCATTTTCAAATCATATTGTCATTTTTGGAAGTACAGGCAGTCCCCGAGTTATACGGATCCGACTTATGTTGGATCCGCACTTACGAACGGGGCTCTCTCGCCCCGGAGCTCACAGGCAGCGGGACCGCCCAGAGCGCAGCGGTCCCGCCACGTCGACCTCCGGGTCGAGAAAAGCTGCTCCGGGTGCCCCTTGTCTGCTGGGGACCATCTCTTTGCTGGAGACCAGGGACACCTGGACGGGTCCCGCGCATCTGAGGCTTTGCTGTGGCAAAGCTGGGGAGGCGTGGGACTCCGCTGCCGCTGCAGCTTTACTCCCAGTGTCCCTGGTCTGCTAGAGACAGTCCCCAGCAGACCAGAGGCACCGGGAGCAAAGCGGCAGTGGCCAGAGCAAAGCCTCAGAGGCGCGGCACCCCGCCGCTGCTGCGGCTTTGCTCCCTGTGTCCCCCCCAGCAGACCAGGCTTTTGTTGTGGACCTTGGGGTAGAGCAGCTGGGGTGCTGCCGGGTTGGTCCTGCAGGGACCTACCTGGCAGCCCAGCTGTTCTGTCCCAGGCTCGAGATTCAGCCGCTGTTGAAACTGATCAGTGGCTGATTCCAGGAAGCTGGGGGCAGAGCAGTTCTGCCTCCAGCTTCCTGTAGTCAGCCCCTGGTCAGTTTCAGCAGCAGCGGCTGAATCTGGAGCCAGTTCCGACTTACTTACAAATTCAACTTAAGAACAAACCTATAGTCCCTATCTTGTATGTAACCCGGGGACTGCCTGTACAAACACAAGAACTAGTCATGGGACTACTGGATTGAACTTGTACAGGGGCCACACAGCTTACTAGAAGAGAGATCAGATAATAGTGTACATCCATTAGGGTTTGTTTCTAGGGAGTAAAATGTTAACCAATTCACCGATAAGCATCAGTCTTACTGGTAACATATTCAGTAAAGGGATTGGCAGCCAGGATCTAAGGCTAGGGCCAGCAGCTGGGACTCTGTGTAAAATGTGGGGATGCTGTATACCTCTGCACCCATAGTTTCCAGGCCTATTTTGTGAACTTCATAAGAGTTAAGAGTTAGATAGAATTTTAGACAGTTACTTTAAAAAAAAAAAAAAAAAAAAAAGGGCTATTTACATTTGTTGTGTCAACATCTGGGCTATTTTAATGCTCCCTTGTTTCAGAACAGGAATTGCCATAAATACACATTTTGATATCTGTCTGGCAACAATGCAATCTTAGATCATGTTCTAGTTCAGAAACCCTTGATTAAACTAAGTATATTTAGAAGTGCTGATCTAGCTCCAGAATCTGATCAACTACTAACAGCAACAATGATGTTCCACTTAAATCAAGTTTCAGAGACTGGTATCTGCCACATCAAAATGTTTCAGACAACCAATATGTTTGACAGAGGTTGATCTACAATCCATTATGTCTTATGAAATATTATTGAAAAATTACTAGAGCAGCAAAAGGAAGTTAACATTGTGTTTACAGAGACTTTTGCAGCCACTTTTGAATCAGTCCATTTATCAGCTAATGCTGTGGGCACTGCTATATCAGTATGAAGTGTCCGAGGATGTAGCGTCCTTACTGGAGGAACACTACCATGGTATATTTGTGAAAGCAATATTAGACTGGTTTTCAGTAAAATCAAGAGTATTAAACTGATGATGGAACCGATGGAAGCCAAAAATAGGAGGGGAGAAATTTGAAGAATCCTTTTTACAGGATTTTGAACATGTGGATGATTGCCTTACTTGAAGGCACTACTGACTGTAGGGGTCAATTGCAGAAGAACTCTGTATGTGTGAAGTATAGGGGTGGTGAGGCCTGCATTCTAGCCCCTTTCCCATTCCCCCTCCTTTCCCTACTACTGATGAGCCAGAAGCAAGCCTCTAGGAACATATACCATTGTAGCAAGAACGAATTGTAGATAAAGATGGGAACAAAACAATCTTGTTTACCTAAATGTACTGATTATGTAAACAAAGTCAAAGGACAAGCAGTACAGCTGAGCCATACTGTAACAAGCAATGAGTAACCCCTGGAAATTTCCAAACTGCCACAAACAAAGTAGAGATACAGTATTTAAAGCTGCACCAGAGCACAGCAATTTGGACCTCACCGATGGGCGCCTCAGAAGCTGAGACAGTCTCCCACTACATCTGCAGCCGAAACAGGTTCCCCGGCTAGCAGAAGGGATGTAAGGAATGCCGCTTTTCCTATCATGTTGTTCATTTAGTTAAGGGGCACAACTGTTAGCAGTCAGGAAATAAACTGCTTGTGTTTGACAGATACTTGTGTAGCATGTCTTTGTACTTTGAGAACCGAGTGTCAGACCTCAGAATTACTCTTGCTGGCAACACTGACCAACTACAGCTAACACATACTCTATGGAACTTAAGATCATTGATAAACTGAAGGTTTGCAGGCCCTCTCTAAAGTGGGAACAAATGACTGGCTGACAGAGGAGGTAATGACATCAAATGGGTGAAAAGTTCTCCCTGTCTGGTTAGCTGGTTGACAGGAAGATGTTCTATAACCAAAGAAGTTACACGTTCGGTCGGTCTTTTCTTATTCTTTATCCCTTTTAAAATGATTCCAAACATTCTGTTTGCTTTTTTGACAGTCGCTGCACACTGAGTGGATGTTTTCAGAGAACTAGACACAATGACTCCAAGATTTCTCTCATGAGTAGTTGTAGCTAAATTAGTCCCCATTATATTGTGTATATAGTTGTGATTATATTTTCCAATGTGCATTACTTTACATTTATCAACATTAAATTTAATTTGCCCCTTGGGGTATGGACCATCTTTTTGTTGGATGTATGTACAGCCCCATGTGTAGTCCATAATATAATGGGGCCTCCTGGTATACAACTAGGACATCTAACCACTAAGCATATTCTATACAAACACTTTAGCCCCTTATGACACAAGAATGATGAAAGAAAGCAGGATGCTGATACTTGAAATGGTAACATATTAATATATTACCATTGTAAATTTTACATTAATCACTAGGGATGTAAACGAGTAGTCAAATTGGAGGCAGTAGGGGTGGAGAAAAGGGGAGCAAGAGCCGATGCTTCGTGGCAGCAACCCCGTCTGCTGAGGGTCCAAGCTCCCCGCAGGCTGAGGTTGCTACATAGCAGCAGCTCCTGTCCACCGGGGGTCCAGGCTTCTCCATCTCCTGCAGAGCAGTCTCTGTCTGTGGCGAGCATAGGCCCAGTGCAGACAGAGCCTAGTCCCCGGCAGCAGTCCCTGTCTAGGGGGGAGTCCCAGTTCCCCGTGGGCAGGGGTTGCTGCCACCCTGCGCCGCTGCCTCTGTATCAGAGACAGCAGTATGGGAAGGCAGGCAGCTGATCTGCATGGGGAAGTGGTTTTTAAACTGGCTCCTCTTGTGGACCAACTTCCACCTGGCACTCTGCACTGCTGCCTCTGATACAGAGGTAACAGCATGGACTAGCAGGGGGCTCCTTGGGAGTGGGGTTGGATTGTACTGGCTGCCAGCCCCACCCCTGGGGACTATAGAATAGTTGAGTAACCTCTAAGGTTTGATGGGGTTACTTGACTATTCAGTTACCCAATATCTAATATCCGTATCCATAACCGTAGCCTGTAATCATCATAAAGCCCTTCCAGGAAGCCCTACATGCTTACATTATAGAGGTCTTATCTTGAAAACCTTGCTTGAATAAGGTTTTTCAGAATCAGGCCGTAAGTATGAAAAGAACAAAGGTGTAAAACTGGGGTACAGCTTTACGGGGCTTTTCTTATGGCCACAGGGGTTGCTGTGCAGGCAAAAATTTGCAGTCTGTGAGTCAATGTTAGTATGAAGTTTAGTATCAGAACTGTATGCTACCAATAGCAAGTAATCCAATACTTTTATTTGCTAATAAATAATTTGTGACTTCAGTCTTAACTGTTACCCCACAAAAAAGTAATTGTTGGTTAAGGTAACAGACTTACTGATGTCAGTCAAACAAGAAGGGATAAGGTGAGAGGAAACAAATCCAAGACTGAGGAAAAGTCTTTATGAGCAAAGAGAAAAACAATTATGAGGTTAATTAGGTTATTTCTTCATTTAACTGATAAAGTTAAAAGAAGATATCACAATTTGCTACTCACCTGCTGCACAAGCTGCTAAGAACTTTTCACTTTTGGAAAGCTGTTTTGCTATAAGATGTGTGCAATTTCTGTATTGCTAACAAAAGAAAAACAGTGTCATTAAAAATTGTGATTTTTTAAAAAATTTAATCTTTTAGCTACTAGCACAGACTCACATCTAAGCCATTATCCAGCCTATTTAGTTGAAGCTGTCTATCTACTGCTTCCTCTTGTTCCTTCTGTGGAGTTAATGAAGAGAACAGAGAAGGTATATGCTCACCTCAGTATCAAGAAAAACACAGTCCAGTGTAAGTAGTAATTTAACTAGAGCCTCCTTTTCTTGTTTCTTAAATCCAGTTAGTTGGATTCTCCATTTTTGGACAGTACTTGCCATCTATAAATGTTTGGAAAAAAGAAAGTATATGTATATATTGTTTGTACAGTTTTCTTTGAACATTTTATTTCTTCCAAATATTTTGATAAAATTAAAGACCTAGTAAAATGATTCTATTAGAGCAATGCTACTTTGAGATACTACAAAATATAACCATTTTAAAATTGTTACTAAGTAGCATTAATGTACACTAGAAAGAAAATAGTAGCCTATAGCAGAGGATCCCAGACAATGCTGAGAACCTACACAATCAGGGGTCCCAAACTCAATTTACCTTAGGGCAAGGGCTAGTCCTCAAATCCTCTAGGCAGTCAGCGGGCACCCCCCTCTAGTTGGAGTCGGCAGAGGGGAGGGAGAGTGTCTCTATGCATTCCTTCCCTTGTGTCTTCCACCTCCACCCACCAGCCTGGGTGATATAAAATCCACTGGCAGTGCAGTGGAGCTCGAGAGGCTTTCTGTTGCCTGGGAGAGGTGTGTGCAGAGCTGTCTCTTCCATAGGTATAAGCTGCTGAAACTATTAACTCATTTTGTGAAACTGACTAGATATAGGTGATGCCAACTTTCTTGATTTGATCACAAGCCTCCTGATAATTGGGGATTTTTTTTTCTGGAAAGTCCCAGTCCCGTTATTAGAATTAAGCCAGATCTGGGAAGTTTACTAAGTGATGCCTCATGCACCTGTATCAACTGTGGCTGCTCTGATTTAGTAGATTATGATTGTTTGTTCATGCATCATATTAGAAAACAATCCCAGTCTTCCTTTTCTTTTTTTAAAGGAAGACTTTAGGTCTCATGGCTTGTGGAGAAAAGCTAGAAAATATGCCTTAAGTTCATCCAAAGACCTCAAACACCAGATGTGAAATGAAAAGATCCCAAATGTATTTTTATTAGGGCTGTCAAGAAATTAAAAATTTTTATCACAATTAATCTTACGATTAATCACATGAACTGCCCCTTTGAAACACTGAGGCCACGTTTCAAAGGGGCAGCACTGTGAGAGCCCGGGATCATCTGGAGTCCCCAGCTGACCCCTGCTCGGTGCAGTACTGCCCCTTAGAAAGGCCACCCCGGCGTTTCCAAGGGGCAGTGCTGTGGAAGCTCAGGATCAGTTGACCCCAGGCTCAGTGAGGCTGCCACTTGGAAAGACCTCCCACACTACAAACAAAGTGCTGCACTTCAAAGGGGCAGCACTGCAGGGAGCCCAGGGACAGCTGGGGACTCCAGCTGATCCCAGCTCCACCTTGCCTTACTCCTGTGAAGTGCTGGTTTGGAGCAGCACTTCAAAGGGGCAGTGCAGTATTAACACCTGCGATTAATGCATTAAAAAATAACATATTAATCCTTCCCTGAGTTAATTGCCAGTGTTAACCCATCAATTAACAGCCCTAATTTGTATCTGTGATTTTAAAAAGCCATTCTCTTTTTCTGGGAAGAGAGAGGCTGATTTATTAGTTTTGACTGCTTGGGATTGGCAATACAATACTTGCAAGTTGATTGGGCTCCTGGACACAGGGAGAGACACTGACAGAGACCAGGAGTTTGAGACCTCTCTGCATGATGTCCCCAGCTCTTCTCCTTTGTGTGCCAGCCTTGCCCACAAAGAATTGAGATAGATCTGTCAATAAGGTCTGTAGTTGAGGCTGCTCTATAAGCTGGCTGTTTCCTAACCAAACCCCTAGACCAGGCATGTCCAAAGTCCGGCCCGCGGGCCAATTGCGGCGCGTGTTCCGGTTTAATACGGCCCCACAGGTAATTTGGCAATATCTATCTTTTATGGCCCCCAACGAATCCATATGTATTGAGATGAATACATTGTAAAATCTCAGTTAATGTCAGTTGGTCTAAATCAGTTATAAATATATTTGGACACAATCTGTATACTTGGTGTTATGTTCCTGTTCATATTTTTTGAACTTAAAAGTTGATAGACAACCTTTATTACCAATAATATGTAATGTACTTTACAATGTTCCTGACATATTTCAGCTTCCTGGATTTTTTTTTCATCTGGCCTTCAGATTTGAAAGGCAGAGTGATTTAACACCTGTTTAGATTTGTCATCCATGTGACGAAATGAAAAGTTTGCCGTTTGCAATAAACTTTGCATAAAATAGTTAATTTGCATTGAATTTTAATGGTTCAAAGAATGTCAGGCAAAATGGTCAGCCCTCACGCATGTTCACTTCATCAAATCTGGCCCTCTGAAAAAAGTTTGGACACCCCTGGTCTAGACGGAGGGACTCCGCCACTGGAGGAGCAAGGGGCCATAATAAGCAAAGTGAAACCAGCTGTGCTAGGCAAGGGAGGCTGTACTAAAAAGGGACTCCAGGGTCTCTTAACAGGAGAAGCAGAACAGCAGCGGGGGAGGAGTCTGGCTGTTGGTGGCGCTTACAACTGGGTATTCAAACACGGACCAGCAGCTGCACTCAACGGGACACCACGAACGTGGGTATTGGGGCATCGTGTGCATCGCAGTCCCGGCCACAGGCCGCGCACCAGTGCGGGGCTCCCAGCTCTTTCTCCCCCACCTCCGGTGGCTGGAAGCCGCGCTCGGTCACCCCAGCGCCCGGGACGCTCACCTTGGCCCGCCCTGGCGACCGTCACACCAGTGCGGGGGGGATCCCACACCTGCCTGGTGCCCGCTGGCATTGGCAGCCCGAGCCCGGATCCCGGCGCCGCAGCGGCGGGACAAGCCCCGGAGCCGCTACACCAGCCCCAGCATCCTCCTTCCCGCCAGCAGCGCTCGCCGGCCCCGCCCCCGGATGTGGGTCCAGGCTGTTCCGGGACGTTGTCACCGACGCTCCCCGGGGTTGTAAACACGGCGGCGAGCGGGCCCGGCCGGTAAGTGAGCCTGGCGCTGCCGTATCGCCGGCGGGGCGGGGAGATCGCGGGTCCAACACGCCCCGCCCGAGGGGCCCTCAGACCCCGGCACCCGCTAGCCCCTCTCCTGCCTCCCGGGCCCGGCTCCCCGGCAGCCCCCGCCTCGGGGCGCGCCTTGGGGCTGCCCGTTAGACACCCCCGCCCGCCGCGCGTGTAGTAACTAGGGTGCTTGGCGGACAGCCTGGGGCGCTCGGGCTGCGCTGGCCGGGGCCGCTGGCCGGCTTCCTTGCCGCGCGCGCAGCTGGTGCGACCCCAGGCTGCAGTCCCTGCGGTCGATTCCTTTTGCCAGGGAGCGGTGGCGAGGCTGTGCACGGAGGACGGTGCATTAGGGTAGAACAGGGGCCGGTGCAGCGGCAGCCTTTGCAAACCAGAGAGCCAAACTACATCAGAATTCAGAAGCGGTCAGTGGAGAGCCAGTATAAGAATGAAAATATACGAGTTAATAGTATTGATCATTCACGTGACTTAATATAGCACAAGGGAAACATTGTACTCAGACTTCATTTAATGGGACTTCTGCTGCTGGGGGTGCAGGAATCAGGGTCGGGGTGTATGAAGGGCTCAGGGCAGGGGGCTGGGGTGTATGGGAGGTGCAGAAAGCAGGGCATGATGCCCGGGTTGGGAAATAGAGTATGTGGAGGGGGAGTCCTGGGTCTAGATTATCTTGCCTGACCAGGGCTGCGCTACTGCGCCTGGGGAGCAGTGACTGGACAAGGGGCGGGGGCAGGATCATCACAGCCAGATTGTGGCATGGGTAAGAGATGCCACAAGCAGGAGCGGGGACACCACTAGCCCTTCCTGTGGCAAGATGGGTGCTGGACCGCAGGGCCTACCCCACGATCGGAGCCAGGGGCAGGGCCCTGCAGCCAAATGGGGAGGCGGAGTTACCCCCCCCCCCCCCCACCCTGCATTGAAGCCTTGTTCGCCAGGCTTCATTTTAAATAAAGTAAAATATTATGTCCAACACACATGGTTTCAACATTGTCTTTATTTATGGTAAGAGTAGGGAACTTTTTTCTGTTGGGGGGCCACTGGCCCACAGAAAATCAGAGGGGGACCCCAAATGAGAAGAAAACAAAAACCCCATCCCTCTCTGAAGCCCCGTGGGGGAAAGGGACAGGGAGGATTGAGGTTCAAGTCCTCAGCATAGATGAATTCTTCTGGGGTTCCAGGGATTTTGTGGGCTGCACTGGGATGGGGCCAGAAATGAGAGGTTCAAAGTATGGGACAGGACTTTTAGCGAGTAGGAGCTGGGTTAGAATTGGGGTCAAGTAGGAGTTGAGGGTGCGAGGTTTGGGTGGGAGGTTGGGTGTCTGGTCGGGGGGAGGAGCAGGAGCAAGCTGGGGATAGGGTGTTTGGCCAAGGGGGCAGGAATGTGCTGGGGATGTGGGGTGTCGGTGGTGGGGGGGGGAGCGGGGTCTCAGTGGGGGCAGTATAGGAACAGGCTGGGGGTAAGGTGTCTGGCCAGGGGGAAGGAGGCAGGACCAGGCTACGGGTGTGGGGTTTCTGTGGAGGGAGTGATTAAGTGAGTGGGGTACAGGGTCAGGGCATGATGGATTGGGGGAGCATTTACTTGCTTTTGTGCCCTGCTCT
Source organism: Pelodiscus sinensis (assembly GCF_052426305.1). Classification (NCBI taxonomy): domain Eukaryota; kingdom Metazoa; phylum Chordata; order Testudines; family Trionychidae; genus Pelodiscus; species Pelodiscus sinensis. Next base: position 72,931,576 of record NC_143057.1, read on the forward strand.
CAGGCACAGCCTCCCACTGCTCGGCCAATACGAGCAGCGAGGAAAGCCTCCAGGAAGTACATCCCTGAGCTGCTGTTACCCCAGCTGGGGAAGGGAAGTGACCATGCATGCAGCTGCTTCTGGCTCCGCTCCGCAAGACCGATCCGACAGGGAGCCTCGGAGCTTTCTCCTCTCCCACCCACCGCAGGAAGCCGGGTGCTGGCACTAAACTCTTGCAGGCTACCTGCTGTGGAGGGAGTGGGGGTGGGGCTGAGCTGGAGCTGCAAAAGAGCCATATTTGGCTCTGGAACCATAGGTTGCTGACCCCTGAGTTAGGAGAACAGAATGGAACTAATTAGGACAATGGAATGGGAGGGTATTTTTCCTGTTCTGTGCTAACCTCTTGTGCATCCTATCATCAAAAATCATGCTGCCTTTGCCTCCAATTCTCTGCTAGAAGAGTCAGTCTCTACCACCTGCTTCAAAAGAGATGTTATTCATTTTTATGACTGGTTTGGAAATGCAAGTCCTCTATAAATGCTAGGTGTATCTAATGTTAGCTTGCTCAATTGACTTTTAGTCTGTTACTAAATGGACATGATAGAATTATAGGAAAATAGCAAGTGTTCAATAAATATTTCTGTTTTATATATACAGAGGGAAAATATGTTGTAGTTATTAGGGATATAAGCTGCTAGTTGAGTAGTCAATTACCCGATAAGCATATGCTTATTGGGTAGTTGAGTCACTACTCAGCTAGTCACTTCCCCCCCCCCCCCCCCACCACCACCCTTGCTGCCTCTAATAGAGGCAGCAAGGGGGGAGGAGGAGCCAGTGCTGGGAGGAGCTGACTTAAGTCGGTTCCCTCAAGCACTGTCTCCGTAGGAGGTAGGGGAGGCAGAGACTCAGCGTTGGACTGAGCGCAAGCCAGGAATCAGCTATCCTGTCTCGTGCCCAGTCCCAGAAGCTGCGCCTCTGCTTTTGAAATGTAGCAAGTGCTGCCTGTGGTTCTTGCTACATTTCAGAGGCAGAGGCACAGCAGTCGGGACCTACCATGAGCCAGGACAGCTGATTCCTGGCTTGTGCCCAGTCCCCCGCTTCACCTCTGCCTCTCCTCTCAGGTTCCCCACTGCACCTCTGCCTTTGATATGGAGCAAGAGCCGTGGATGCTCTTGCTACACTTTAAAAGAGGTGCAGCAGGGATAGCAAATGCCCCCCTTTCCTTGTCGACTAGTCAATGGACATTCTGAGTTTGGTGATGAAGAAAATAGTGTTGATGTAACGTTCTTAGATATCTGTGTGGGGTTTGACTTAGTACTGCACATTTTGATTACAGAATTGGGCAATATAAAATTAAAGTGGTACCCATTAAATAGATAAGCCTGGGTTTATCGGTTAATCCAAACGACTACATGCACTCCCCTCCCTTTGCTGTCTCTGTATCAGCAGCAGCAAGTCGCGGGGGGAGGTGGGAGCCAGTGCCCATGGGGTTCTGGCTTTTAAGCCAGTCAACTGCTCCCCCACTTCTCTGATAGAGACGCAGCAGCAGAGGGACCATGTGGGAGCTGATACATGTGGGGAGCCGACTCTTAAGCCAGCTCTCCGAATGTGCCTACTCTGTGGAGCTCCCCTCCACCAGTTTGATTCAGAACAAGTCACCTGAAACCAAACTCTTCCTAGGTGGCCACTAATTGTGTCTTCTAATTTTGTAGGTGCCAAACTTGAGACACCTGGAGCTAGAGTTGCAGAATTTCTGAGGGTTCACAACTGCAACTGAAGTCAGTAGAAGCTTTCCTCTGAATGTATAAAATGCTAGGTGCTCTGAAAAGTCAGTCTATAGGCAACTCATATTCTACACCCTAAGTTAGTGGATGGTTTTGACCTTGAATTTTTATGTGCCTTGGTTCCCCCAAATGAAAAGGGTGAAATTACCCCTCCTTAGAGAGATATTGGAATGATTATTAATTAATATTTGTGAAACACTTGGTTGGTACGTTGATGAGTGTAATAAGAAGGCCCATGAGGAAATTATTAATTTTTGAGTGGAAGGCTTGGATATTGTGTAATATATAAAACATGTAGTCACACACTTTTTTTTTTAAATCTGAATAAATAAGACCATAGTTATCCATCCCTAAGTGCTGTCCCTCTTGCGAAATGGGTGAAGCAGAGGTATTGTATAAGACTGTATCATAATTAGGCTTGACAAAATTCTTTTTTTAAATTGTGATAAAATAAACATTGACAGTATTCAAATTTTTCTGATTTTTAGTGAATTTTGCACATTTAAAAAAAAATAGGAGGAGTAAGCATTTTTATCAATGTAAACACGATTATGGATTATTGCAGCAGAAATTAGTTGATTATTTAATGACAGTAGATGTCAAAGTTAAAGCTTTTATATCAAACAGAAATTGTCAATATCATTTGTCAAAATATTCAAAATCTCTTTAAATCTAACTCGAAGTTCTCAAGCAGTATTTTTCTTACATTGCCTATCTGTACATTTTGATTATTTCCTATGTCAGTGTTTCTCAAAGTGTTCCGTGAACCCACTCTGAAGGAGCTGCTAATGGGCCTGGTTTGCATTAGCTCCAGGTGACCATTTGCAGCCAAGGAGTGCTACAAACCACAGCCAATGGGTGCCCTGAGGTTCTGTGACTGCGGTGCTGGTAAATAAACTCAAGTGGACCTGTTAGCAGCTCTCTGAGTGGGTCCATGGACCACGTTGAGAAACACTGACCGATGGAAATACTTTGTTGGGGAGAGGGTGGGTGGGTGTGTGTGTGTGTGTGTGTGTGTGTGTGTGTGTGCGTGCGCGCAATGAAACTGACATTGTCTGATTTAAGATTCAACCCTTCTAAGCCTATTCATATTTTAGGCGTACAGTGGGGTTGAAGTATGGTTGTTTAGACATCCTTTATTCAGGCATTTCCTAACTTTGAGTGCGTGACTTTGCAACCTCAGTGCTTTAAAGAAAACTTCAGTTTTCAACCTTACTCCTTGCATTTCTCTCATCTTGGACAAAAAAAATCAGTTATGTTCCATCTACCAGTATCACTTTTACATGTTTGCTTTTTGGGTGGCAAAAAGCAAAGGGAAGTGCATGCTTATTTTCCTAACCATGTAAAAATAAAGAGAAGAGGAGATGGATGTGATTTAATTAGGCTGCAGTAAATTGTACTGTGCAGATCATCTTTCTTTAATAATTTTCACCTATTTGGGAGGGCTCCCATCATTCCTCCTCCTTCCCAATCAGGTCTATTGCTAGGACTCCACAACCCTCCCTTCATATGAGTTAAGGGAGGGGCGCCCAGAAAAGAGGGAGCATGTCCCCCTGCAGTACCAGATGTTAGGCACCCCAATTCCTCTTTTTCTAGCTTCCTTAGGAGATGTCTCACTCTAAATCTACTTCCAACTTCGGTTGATTTGGGAACCTTGTCTGTCTCTCACAAGTGTTTGCACAGGACACCTGCCATACCTGTTATCTACTCGGTTGAAACATCTTGACCTAACCTTTTTGCCTGACCTGTTGTGGGGAAGGTGCAAACATCTACTCTACCAATCTGATCATGGAAAGAAAAATTCCTTTCCAATCCTTCCCACCTTTCAAACAAACAAAAGGTGACTAGCCTGGCAGGCACAAACACACCGTAGATCCTAGAAACTGGTCCTGCCTGATGCTGAGGGTGGGCACTGCTCATCAGTGACTAGGAAAGAGAATTTATTCTGGTATAAGTTCCTTCCCCTTTGCTTCTTGTGCATGGTGGGTCAGTGCCTTCACCTGGTCAAGTCACTTCCTGTTCTCTCCTTGGATTCAGTTAGGTAGGTCTGTTTTCTTTTCCCCGCTGTCAAAACCTAAATATAGTAGGGAATAGTAAAGATGCCCCATTGTTTTTCCTGCTCCCCAGAAAAAGAGTTACCACATTCAGTAGAACTGAGTACATTTTTTAACGTAATTATCTCTGCTGAGATGTAGAAAACAAAATTGTGGTGCTATGATGACTTTAAATGAACCTAACTTACAGGTAAATTTTAATCTTCATGTCCCTTTTAATGTATCTATTTTACATAGGGATGCTGCAAAGGCACTTAATTTCACAAACTAGAAAACAAAACCATAGGCAATACAGCCTACAAAATAGTAAACTCAAGGCCAGAATACTCATTAAAATAACACTTCCAGTTACACAGTAAACAAACCTCTTCCCTTGCACTACATAACATCAACAAAGAAAGATACCTTGAATCTAAACTCAAAAGATGTAAGTGACCTAATATGGAGGTTTATTAATGGCTTGGGGATTTCTCAGGTTTAATTCCTTTAGTTCCGAGACTTATAATGATTAGACAGCTGAAATTGCAATGCATTAGTTTAAAAAGGGAAGTAATTTTATCCTCTGAATAGTGATGAAGTTGTGTTTTTATGTGATGGTAATTAGATCATTATGTGTTTACCAAGTTCTCTAGTTTTTGTTTTTATTTTAAATGTATTTCTATACAGGATTGTGTTCTCACTTTGACACAAAAATGTATGGGATCAAGAGAACAGATTTGTCATCAAAACATTACATACATGATGATCCTATGCTACTACAGTGATAACACTGTTATGTAACAATGTAAAATAATTACTCTTTAAATGAAAATGTTAAGGAACATGAAATATATACTTGCATCATATTCAGTCTAGTATGAACTTTTTAAAATTAATAAAGACATGCTATCACATGTCTTCAGGATTCTCATAAAAAAATTTCCCATTCCATATTCAGCCTGCCTGAGTTATGATTATAGTAGTCAAATGTCTCTTATCTTGTAATATATTGTTGTACTTCATAAAATAATTCACTTTAATGAGACTGGTCTCCTGTATCTACAAAAACTAATGATCCAAATTCCTTTCCCGTGCTTCTTCCTGGTTTCTCACCTATGATTGTGAGCAAGCGGAGAAAGGAAGGCCTGGGATAAAGAAAGCCTCTAGCTCTGCTCTACTTTACTTGCAACCAATGCTAGACCTGGAGGGAGGTGAAAAGGAAGGAGCCTGTCTCAGTTGGGGGTTGAGTAGCAAAGAGTCAGGAGCCTGGTTCAGCAGTCTAAAGACGCAGACCAGAGCCTGTCCACTCAGCAGCTACAGGAGCAAGTAAGCCCCACTCTACCCCTCTGGGAAAACGGGAGAATCTATTGAGAAGCTCTAAGTGGAATCTGTACTCTTGGCACCACATCCCAAGCTTGAGTGTCCCAGTGCCCCCTACTTCTCCCCACCTTTTCAACTTGCTTACTCAACAACCTACCCACTAGGATATTCAGCCATCAGGGACCTCGTCACAAGTGGTGGAGAATGTGGGTATAACCTTAGCCCTGCTGAAGGGACTTACTAACGGAAAATAAAGAGAGAGACGTCTGTGAGACTAGCCCAGGAAGGGAGATAGAGCCACTGATGAAGTGAGTGGCTGGAAACCTTTGAATGGGGGGCTCTGGTAACCCAGTGGACCTAGGAACAGTGGACAGCTGTGCTGGCCCTATAACTGACTGGAGTAGCCCAGCCCTGCACACCGCAAACTAGACCCCATCAGGGCTCAGGACTATGTCCAGGTCAAGCCAGTAACTTTCGATGCCCTAAATATCTCGGAAGAGACATTCCAACAATACTTCCAGGGGGAGCAGTACCCAACAGGAGGCCATCTCTGTCTCGTTGCCCAAAAGCTCTGTGATGCTTGCTGGAGATGGCTGAAGCTAGATACAAAGGGTGTGTCTAGACTGCATCCCTCTGTCGGCAGAGGGATGCAGATTAGGCAGGTCGACATTGCAGATGAGGCAGGGATTTAAATATCCCGTACCTAATTTACATAAAATGGCCACCGTGTTTTGCTGACTCAGCACTTTGTCGGCAAAAAGCAACAGGCTCGAGGGGGGTCTGTGGAGAAAGAAAGCCTTTTTCGACAGATCCCTTCCTCCTCCTTGCAGGCATTGGCATAAGGGATGCCTTGCAGGAGGCATAAGGGATCTGTTGAAAAAGGCTTTCTTTCTCAACAGATCCTCCTCTAGACTGTTGCTTTTTGCTGACAAAGTGCTGAGTCGGCAAAACGTGGCAGCCATTTTTATGCAAATTAGGGATATTTAAATCCCTGCCTCATTTGCAATGTTGACCTGCCTAATCTGCATCCCTCTGCTGACAGAGGGATGCAGTCTAGACATATCCAAAGACCGGGGCATAGGTTACTTTTCAGACTCTGCTCAAGTAGGTTACCCAGATCTTATCCTCTGACAGGGGGAGGGAATGTGTTGTACAGTATCACCCTAATAGCCACTGCCATCAAACTAATGGAGAGCTACCTGGCTACCAGGACCCAGGGGAGGACACCCCCTTTGAGCCCCAGGGCAATCAAGAGTACCATAGCCCTGACACATGGAGCTACCTGTGGCCCCAGGATCAGGGGGAGCTTCAGCATCCTCTCCCCATCCCTTGCCCCCAAAGGGTTTAGGAGTTCCAGGGTACCCTCATGACCCAACTCCATAGCCCAGCACTGTCTCCCCATCTCCTTGTTTGGGATACCATGGCCTTACGAGAGACTAAGCCAGGGTCCCTACTTAACCCAGGACTCGGGAAATCCCACTGCAGCCCAGTGCCCAGGCACCCTGAGAAGGCAACCCTTGCACCATTCAAGATCGGGACTGGAGTTTTACATGAGGTGGCTCGAGGCACAGGTCCAGGGATTGCCCGTACATGGAATGAAACTCTGTCATAGAATCATAGGACTGGAAGGGACCTCAAGAGGTCATCGAGTCCAGCCCCCTGCCCTCAAGGCAGGACCAAGCTCTGTCTACACCATCCCTGACAGATGTCTGTCTAGCCTGTTCTTAAATATCTCCAGAGAGGGAGATTCCACCACCTCCCTTGGCAATTTATTCCAATATTTGACCACCCTGACAGTTAGGAATTTTTTCCTAATGTCCAATCTAAACCTCCCTTGCTGCACTTTAAGCCCATTACTCCTTGTCCTGTCCTCAGAAACCAAGAGGAACAAATTTTCTCCTTCCTCCTTGTGACACCCTTTTAGATATTTGAAAACCGCTATCATGTCCCCCCTTAATCTTCTTTTTTCCAAACTAAACAAGCCCAGTTCATGAAGCCTGGCTTCATAGGTCATGTTCTCTAGACCTTTAATCATTCTTGTCGCTCTTCTCTGTACCCTTTCCAATTTCTCCACATCTTTCTTGAAATGTGGCGCCCAGAACTGGACACAGTACTCCAGCTGAGGCCTAACTAGTGCAGAGTAGAGCGGCAGAATGACTTCACGAGTTTTGCTTACAACACACCTGTTAATACAACCTAGAATCATATTTGCTTTTTTTGCAACAGCGTCACACTGTTGACTCATATTCAACTTGTGGTCCACTATGACCCTTAGATCCCTTTCCGCCATGCTCCTTCCTAGACAGTCGCTTCCCATCTTGTATGTATGGAACTGATTGTTCCTTCCTAAGTGGAGCACTTTGCATTTCTCTTTATTAAACTTCATCCTGTTTACCTCTGACCATTTCTCTAACTTGCTAAGGTCATTTTGAATTATGTCCCTATCCTCCAAAGAAGTTGCAACCCCACCCAGTTTGGTATCATCTGCAAACTTAATAAGCGTACTCTCTATCCCAATATCTACATCATTGATGAAGATATTGAACAGTACGGGTCCCAAAACAGACCCTTGTGGAACTCCACTTGTTATCCCTTTCCAGCAGGATTTAGCACCGTTAACAACAACTCTCTGACTACGGTTATCCAGCCAATTATGCACCCACCTTATCGTGGCCCTATCTAAGTTATATTTGCCTAGTTTATCAATAAGAATATCATGCGAGATCGTATCAAATGCCTTACTAAAGTCTAGGTATATGACATCCACCGCTTCTCCCTTATCCACAAGGCTCGTTATCCTATCAAAGAAAGCTATCAGATTAGTTTGGCATGACTTGTTCTTCACAAACCCATGCTAGCTATTCCCTATCACTTTATTACCTTCCAAGTGTTTGCATATGATTTCCTTAATTACCTGCTCCATTATCTTCCCTGGGACAGACATTAAACTGACCGGTCTGTAGTTTCCTGGGTTGTTCTTATTGCCCTTTTTATAGATGGGCACAATATTTGCCCTTTTCCAGTCTTCTGGAATCTCCCCTGTCTTCCATGATTTTTCATGGAAGCTTTGGTTCCTGCAAGCATAAGCATGCCATTGGGACTCAGCAAAGCTGACTGCCCTGCAGTAGATAAATGGAACAGAAGTAGATGGGCTGATTAATTCAGGCCCTGCTCAGACCCTGATATGGTGTGCCTGGTGCCTAACCTGGCACCATTATACTGCATGGAGCTGTGACGGTTTGTCCCCACATCCAAGTGACTTTAAGGTTGGAGAAGCATGAAGAACCCCTGATGATCAGCCTGGCCCTGACCTTTGCCTGTCCAATGATCCTGGCCAGGGACTGGGGCTAGTTTGGATAACTGCTGACTGAATTGTTAGGACCCCCTTCTGTGGAGCACCAACCCCTGGACTTAGGAACAACCCGATTGACTGGAAGCAGTATGGGGGAAGTTACAGATCCTGGGCAGGGGACCTCCTAATGCTTAGCATCAGCCCAGAAGAACCAGGCCTCTGGCTGAAAGGAGTAGGAACCAGCTCTGTTACCTAAATCAGTGATCCTGACACTTCTCTTGGACTTCGAGAGACCAATGAACAAGCTATACTCTGAGCCAAGCATATGACCAGGTGGCAAGAGTTCCTCTGTTTTGAGATTCAGGGAGACCTTCTATACCAGGTAGACAAGGATCTTCAAAAGGAAGATATTTATCACTAGCCTTTGGTGCCTCGGAGAGAGGTCATGAAACTTGCGAATGCCATACCAACTGTGGAGCACCTGGGGAAGGAAAAGCCACAGTGTGGATTTGACCTGCTTCCTTTATAGCAAGGGATCCACTGGGAAGTAGCAGAATTTTGCACTTCCTGACCAGAGTGTGAGCTTACTGCGTCCCGGCCAGTTGAGAAAATTCCACTAATTCCCCTCCCACTCGTGACTATATCCTTTCAGCAGAATGGAGTTGACATAGTGCCCTCAAGAAGAATACTGCTGGTTCATCATCATCATAGTAGACAATGCTTCTCAGTATCCCAAAGCTGTGATGTTACACTCCATGAGTACTAAGAGAATACTGCTATGTAGCACTAAGAGAGTGGCGACCAAGCTTATGAACATCTTTGCCCAAGTGGAGATCTCTAGGGATATCTTTATGTACCAGGGAACTTTGTGTCGCAGACAGTGCAGCAGCTCTGCCTATTAATGATTCAGCTACCAGGAACCCGGACACAGTCCTGTCTCATGCTTGATTTTTTTTTTTTTAACTTGCAGCATCAGTGTGTTCAAGTCTCTAGATTTGTATAAAAGCTAATATTTCATAAAGTATAAAATATTAGGTCATCTTCTCTTGTTCCCTGTTTAGTGTGGTGATGGATTTAAATCCTCTCATTTTCAAATCACATATTATTGGTTAGACTTCTTATATGTGTGTGACTTCTGTAACTTCTACTAACATTCCAGCAGGATTTATTTGCTCAGCCATTATTTACTTACAGGAGACCCTTGCTTTGCGATGGCCCGCTTTACGACCCCCCCCCCCCCCCCCCCCGCACTTACGAACTTTTCCATAAGTGCGGAAGGGGCCAAAATCCCCTGACTTGCGTCCTCGGCCCCGCATTTATGATGCCTGTCGTAAATGCAGACTCGAGTTATGATGCCCCCGACTTGCGACACTATCTCCGGAACCGATCGCAAGTCGGGGCAACCTATATTTTCAAAGATGGACTTTTCTTTTACAGTTTCCATTCAGAAAAATAGCATTCCTCTCCCCTCAAAAATCTAACACTGTCACAAGTTTTCTCTACAGTGATGTGAAACTGTCAGGAATTATGCAAAATTATTTATTCCTTCTTGACTGCATAGAGTTCTTTAATATTCTATGGCTGGCTGTGGATGGTTTTTCTATAGACTGTCTCTGTAAGGGGAATGAAGCCTACCATCCACTTCTAGTAGTAAAAACAAATTTTCATGAGGAAAAAATAAAAAAAAGTTTCATTGTGCTTCATTACTGCCAGTCTTAAAAGGAGTGATAGCTCATATGGTTTTGAATATTGGAGAAAGTGGGCTTGGTTTCTAGAAGTTCATGGACTGCAGTATAGGTATATTACATCACAATATGTGTACCCAGTCTCACTTAACTTGGAAAGCTGGAAGCAATATAGATAAAATGGAATTAATAAAATATTGTGTTATTTTTAAGCTGTGTGTTCCGTATCTTTTAATCTGTGCATTGGATATTTCAGTGCCATTGGAAATTTTGGGAAATCTAGTATCAGAGGGGTAGTTGTGTTAGTCTGGATCTGCAAAAGCTACAAGGAGTCCTGTGGCACCTTATAGACTAACAGATGTATTGGAGCATAAGCTTTGGTGAGCAAAGACCCTCTTCATCAGATGTATCTGATGAAGTGGGTCTTTGGCCACGAAAGCTTATGCTCCAATACATCTGTTAGAGTTAGTCTATAAGGTGCCATAGGACTCCTTGTCGCTTTTGGGAAATCTAGATTTCCAAAAATATTGTAAATTTTTCAGCACCATAAATATATTTTTTTCTACTGTTTACTTTGTTCCCTGTTTAATATGTTGATGGAAAAGAATTTAATCAAGCTTAAGTATTGGTCTGGAAAGAGGAGGAGGAGGATGCTTGCTTATGAATTCTGGCAGTGTCCATCTCATTCTTATCTAATTAATGTCTCTTCTAGCACATATTCTTTAGAAATATCCTCATTACAGAAGCAAAATGCAGGACTATGTAGCACTTTAAAGACTAACAAGATGGTTTATTAGATGATGAGCTTTCGTGGGCCAGACCCACTTCCTCAGATCAAATAGTGGAAGAAAATAGTCACAACCATATACAGGCAGTCCCCGACTTACGCGGATCCGACTTACGTCGGCTCTGCACTTACGAACAGAGCTTTCTCGCCCCGGACAGAAAGCCCCGTTCGTAAGCTGCTCCGGTGCCCCTGGTCTGCTGGAGACCGTCTCCAGCAGACCAGGGGCACCGGGCGGGTTCCCGCGCTTCTGAGGCTTTGCCAGAGCAAAGCCTCAGAAGTGCGGGAACCGCTGCTGCTGCCCCTTGACACCCAGTGCCTGTGGTCTGCTGGGGACGGTCCCCAGCAGACCACAGGCACCCGGACTGAAGCCGCAGCCGCGGGGGGTCCCGCGCCTCTGAGGCTTTGCCAGAGCAAAGCCTCAGAGGCGCGGGGAACCGCCGCTGCTGCCGCTTTGACTGAAGCGGCAGCAGCGGTGGTTCCCCGCGCCTCTGAGGCTTTGCTCTGGCAAAGCCTCAGAGGCGCGGGACCCCCCCGTGGCTGCCGCTTCAGTCAGGGTGCCTGTGGTCTGCTGGGGACCGTCCCCAGCAGACCACAGGCACCCAGACTGGAGTGGCAGCAGCGGCGGTTCCCCGCGCCTCTGAGGCTTTGCTCTGGCAAAGCCTCAGAGGCGCGGGACCCCCCCGCGGCTGCGGCTTCAGTCAGGATGCCTGTGGTCTGCTGGGGACCGTCCCCAGCAGACCACAGGCACCCAGACTGAAGCCGCAGCCGTGGCGGGGTCCCTCGCCTCTGAGGCTTTGCCAGAGCAAAGCCTCAGAGGCGCGGCACCCCGCTGCCGCTGCGGCTCTGCTCCCCGTGTCCCTGGTCTGCTGGGGGGGGGGGGCGCAGCTAGTGTGCACCCCCCCCCCCCCAGCAGACCAGGCTTTTGTTTTGGACTCTGGGGCAGAGCAGCTGGGGCGCTGCCGATTGGTCCTGCAGCGCCCGTGGGCACTACTGGACCAACCCGGCAGGTCCTGATTCAGCCGCTGCTGGTCAGTTTCAGCAGCGGCTGAATCAGGACGTCTGGGGCAGAGCAGATGGGGTGCTGCTGGGTTGGTCCAGTAGCACCCCAGCTGCTCTGCCCCAGGCGTCCCCAAGTCAGCTTCTGCTGAAACTGACCAGCGCTGACTACAGGAAGCCCGAGGCAGAGTTGCTCTGCCCCGGGCTTCCTGGAATCAGCTGCTGATCAGTTTCAGCAGCAGCTGACTTGGGGACGTGGGGTTCTTAAGTTGATTCTGTATGTAAGTCAGAACTGGCGGTCAGTTTCAGCAGTGTCTGAATCTGGACGCCAGTTCCGACTTACATACAGATTCAACTTAAGAAAAACCTACAGTCCCTATCTTGTACGTAACCCGGGGACTGCCTGTATACCAAAGGATACAATTAAAAAAATGAACACTGGATTGTTCACTTTCAGTTCTTTGTGTACGATGTCCATCTTCTTGCACTTGGATAGAAAGATGATGTCTGTCTGTATCTGTGCAAGTTTCTTCATATGGTTGATGGATTTCCATTCCAAATGGCTAAATTACTATTCATTACAGAAGACCGACAATATATCAATTCTCAGTTACTTTTTATAGTGTGGGGCAGAATATTCAGAATAATTTTCTTTGACTCCTGAAACCCATACAATATAGCAAGGTTTTTGTCATATTAAATACATGTCACTTTTACAAACACCCCAGGTTTTTTTTGCACCTTATAATTTTGAAATAATTTCTTTATGGTTTGTGCTACCTATTTATGAACCAGATATATATATATATAGCTTCATTTTCACTGTTTAAAAATATATCGTATTTGTTCTTCAGAGACAATGTTCATTGTTCCCTTTATATGTTAACCTAATTTACACCCAGTCAATTTTCAGCTGAAACATCGTTTTCTCCTCTTGATTATTTTTATAGATAAGCAAAATTCCTGTGATCAATCTCTATTTAAACAGTATTTAAATAAGTGCCTCAAATACATACACTTTTCCCTTATACAGTATAATGAAATATTATGGCAATTTAAAACATCATTAGTTTATATAAAATACGTCAACATGCAAAAAATCCACAGGAAGAAGAAGACTTTTCCACCCTTAAATGCAACTAACATGTTAATACATTATAAAAAATTTTGTCTATTTTATCAGAGAACAAGATCTATATAACCTTAATCTTTTTTGTCTCCTTTGACCTACTTACAATTCCAATCCCCTTGATTGAAATGTAGGTTATTAAGATAGCTCTTAACTTGAAAATGTTAACACTGATTTTGTAATATTATTGGTACTTTATATAGTTTTGTTAAAATATCAGTTTATTGTTCTCCAACTGAAATGGTGTATTCAAAGTAACAATATTAATGGCCATATTTAAATCTCAGTGTTTGATATGCCTTAAAAATCTCAATATTTTCCATGTCTAAATGAGGAGTGGGCAATAATTTTTGACGGAGGGCCACTACAAGATTTTGGTAAGTGGTAAAGGGCTATACTTTTCTATGGAGGGAATGCGGGTCTGGGATGGAGGTTAGGTGCAGAAGGAAGCTCAGGGAGGGGGACTGCAATGTAGGAGAGGGTGTGGAGTCTGAGACGGAATTTCGGTGAAGGAGGGAGGTTGTGACCTGGGGCAGGGAATTGGGGTGCAGGGTCTTGGAGGGTTATGGGTGAAGGAGAGGATTCTGGCCGGAGGAGGGGGAGGGGGAATGTAGGAGCAGGTGCAGGGTCTAGGCGGGAGTTGTGACTTGGGATGGAGGGTGCACAGGGTTTGGGTGGTGATCTGTTTTAAATACCCCTAGTTTAAATCTAATGTGTTTTTAAAACACTAATGATATCATAAATCTTCAGTTATTCAGCACATTTGTACAGCTATGATAATGGAGTGTTATTAGGACCCTTCCAAATTCATGGTCCATTTTAATCAATTTCATGGTCATAAGATATTTTAAATAGCTGAAATCATGAAATTTACTATTTAAATCTGAAATGTCATGGTATTGTAGTTGCAGGAATCTTGACCCAAGCAGGAGTTGTGCAATGATTGCAAGGTTATTGTGGGAATGAGGGTTACAGTACCACTATCCTTAATTCTTTGTTGTTGGGGATGGTGGCCCTGCCTCTGGAGCTGGGCAGCTTGTTACACTGAGGATGCTTAAGCCTAGATTTGCAATCTGATTAATAATTAATTAATTAAACCTCAGTGGAAGTTGCAGATACCACCAAACCTCATCTATCATAGGTGTTTGTTGATTAACTTGCTGCAGAGAAATAAAAACGTTACACAATTTAAAGGGGCCAAACCATATATTTTAAAAATTTGAAAGGTACAACAAGGAAATAGGTGAACACTCTTAATATCCCAACCCAAGAAGAAATAGGAGGATAGTAAAGTACCCCACAAACACAAGGATTACACAGACAATAATTACACTATCCAGCTGTCGACGATGGAGGTGATGCACCTGTCTTTCAAGCCTTTGGCTAATTAAAGCCTCTAGCGAGAGACTAGGAGGCGATCCCTTGCAGCGATGTCCTCTGCGGTGCTCTCGACCTCAAGCCTTAGGCTCCTTCCGAGCCCTTGGCGAGGAACAGAGAGGCGGTCCCTCGTAGACCCTGGGGGGACGGGTGGAATGCAGGCAGGTGGTGAAGTCCTCCTCCGGGGCCTTCCGCTCCTGGACGCAGGATTCACTGCCGGTAGGTTGCCTGGCACTGGCCTTCGGGTTGATTCCGCCCTTCAGCTGGAACCAGCGATAGACGAGCTACTCCTGTACCCAGACTGGATACACAAAATCCCTAATTAAACTAACACGACGCCTCCCGTCACGATATAATACCCTGGCCGCTTGAGCGTAGAACCGATGCACTATACTAACGGACAGACTCGATGACGACCCTCTAACTAACCTAGCTAGCTATAGACATGGACAGGGGATAGGGTGGAACGCTGCAGAAGAAGCGAACAGCAAACAGCGAACAAGCGGGAAAGGTGAACCAAAACTTAAGTAGTTTCTCCCCATGAATATTTATGAGCCGTAGCTTTAAACTCATTGGACCTTGCTTGGGTAAACAAGAGTCTCTGATTGGGTGTCTGAATAAACAGCTTTAACAGTCTGGGGTGAGTGTACTGTGTGCAGTAGCACATGGTGACGTATGCAGCAGAAGCTAGAACCATCTATGTAAATATTTATGACAGTCATCACATATTCATTGTCACTACTCATGCATATTGATGAGAAGGCGGGGGACCATGTTACAAGCTGGAGAGTAGTAGCTGCTGGCCAGGAAACTAGCTCTGAAGGCAGAGCCACTGCAGAAGTAAGAATAGTATGGTATTGCCACTTTTTTACTTCTGTGCTACTGGGTTCAGAGCTGGGCAGTCAGAGACTGGTGGCTAGTGACTGAGAGCCCAGCTCTGCAGGCAATTGCACAGAAGTAAGGGTGGCATGGTATGATATTGCCACCCTTGCTTCTGTGGTGCTACTTGTGGGGCATCGACTTCAGAGCTGGATTCGTGGCCAACAGCCGCCATTCTCTGACTGCACAGCTCTAAAGGCAACACAGAAGTAAAGGTGGCAATTCTGTGACACCTCTCCCCCAACATCCTGTCCCTCCTCTATCAGCCCTCTCCCTTTCCATGTTATGGAAAACAATCAAATTCCAGGCATTCCACACCCATCCCATTTTCCTGGTACAGACAAACCCTGACCTTGCTTTAAGTTAAGAGGAAGCTGCATACCAAATTTGATGGCATCTAAGAGGAAAAACTTCAACAACGAATAGTCTAGCAGTACAGCTGGTCTCCAACTTACAGCCACCTCGACTTACGACCATCCACGCTTATGAACAGTGCGGTCGCAATGTAACTTAATGGGTTCTGAGTTACGACCATTCCGAGTTACGGCCAAGCATTTGGTCCGTAACACATTCGTAACTCGGGGACCGGCTGTACCTTAAAGACTAACAAAACATCATGAGCTTTCATGGGTACAACACTCTTCTTCAGACACCCTATATCAGAAGCCCACCGACCGCTACACTAACCTTCATGCCTCCAGCTTCCATCCCAGACACATTTCTCAGCCTATTGTATACAGCCAAGCCCTAAGATACAACTGAATTTGCCCCGACCCCACAGACAGAGACAATCACCTACAAGATCTTTACAGAGCATTCCTAAAACTGAAATACCCACCTGGGAAAGTGAAAAAACAAATTGACAGAGCCAAAAAGTACCCAGACATGAACTACTTCAAGATAGACCCAAAAGAGAAAATAACAGAACTCCTTTTGTTATTACCTATAGTCCACAACTCAGACCCCTCCAGCGCATTCTACAACCCATCTTGGAAAATGATCCCTCACTCTGAGGCCGTGGGAGAAAAGCCTATTCTTGCTTACAGACAACCCCCCCAACCTGAAACGAATTCTTTCTGGCAACCATGCCACATCACAAGCCTCCAGAAACCCAGCCCTGCACCCAAAAACGATGCCAACTCTGCCCACATATCTATACTGGTGAATATGTCACTGGAGCCAACAACATAAGCTACCAAATCAAAAGGTCATTTGACTGCACATCCAGTAATTTGATCTATGCCATCAGTGCCCCATTGCCAGGGCTCGACAAATCAGTGAATCTACTCGACCATAGCAAGTAGATTTCAGCTGGTCACCCCGTTCACCAACGGCGCACACATGCGCAATGCGGGTCTTGTGTTTGCGCAGTGCAGGGCTGGTGAGTAGATTTCGCCGTGGTTTGTCAAGCCCTGCCCGTTGCTATATATATTGGACAAACTGGACAGTCTCTACAGGAAAGAATCCTAAACTCATAACTCCGGTCTCATGGTACCATCTACATGTTTTGTTAGTCTATAAAGTGCTTCCAGAACATTTTTTTTTTCTGTAAATGAAGTTAAGTTTCAAGGCTTTCCTGTTTATTTGGCTTGTGGAATTGGCCTAACACAACATGGTGGCTATGTCTACATTGAAATGATCTTGCGCAAATACTCTTGTGTTAAAGTATTTGTGCATGAGTGCGTCTACACTGGCATGTGCCTTTGCGCAAGAGCATCCGTGCCAGTGTAGATGCTCTCTTGAGCAAGAAAGCTACGATGGCCTTTTTAGCCATTGGGCTTTCGTGCGCAAGAAATTCATGTTGCCTGTCTACACTGGCCTCTTGTGCAAGAACAGTTGCGCAAGAGGGCTTATTCCTGAGCTGGAGCATCATAGTTCTTGCGCAAGAAGCACTGATTTCACACATTAGAATGTCAGTGTTCTTGCACAAGAACTCCCTGCCAGTGTAGACAGGCAGCATGTTTTTGCGCAAAAGCGGCCTCTTTGGCGCAAGATCACGCCAATGTAGACACAGCCGGTAACTTTGAGATCCATTAATGAGTGCCCGGGCAGGTTAAAATGTTCTCCAACAGGTTTCTGTGTGTTACCTTTTCGGATATCTGATTTAGGAGGAGTTCTAGAACAAATAGACTTGCAGGCAGACACAGATGGACTCACCCACAGACAGAACCACAAATCTCTAATATAGTAGACTTCCGATAACCTATGGGACCTAGGTGGTGCCAGATTATCAAATATGCCGGACTATCAGGGGGTACAATAAGATGGTTTTATATATATATATATATATATATATATATACACACTGTATATAAAGTGTTCTTAACCCTTTTTATTGTACATACTGTATACTGTAATGTTTTAGTTTTTTTAAGCCTTTTTTACCCTTTTTCTCAGTTCAGCTGCTGCTGCTGTTACCTTGTGACTCATTTTTTGCCAAAGCTCACTCACTAGGCTCTTGCCATTTTGATGCCGGACTATCAGGAGTGCTGGACTATTGGATGCTGGACTATTGGAGTTTTACTGTATATAGGTTCAATAATAATTTTCCAGTTGTGTATAGCATTATGTAGTTTTTGTTGAAACTAAAAGTTCATTTCTCTCACTGAAGAACCTTTTAGAGGAGCTTTGTAGCCAGCCATACATTTTGTCCAAGGAAGGATGAACAACCACTTTTATTTAAACATCTTTTAATTGAACATCTAATTCACAGAAAAGGAAGTACTGTAGTTAATATGTGAGAAATTTTCTTCTCTGCTTAAGTGTACTTTGCCAGCTCAAAGCTTTCTCCAGACAATCAACATAATGCAGCACTGTTTCATTTTCTAAGAGTAATGCAGTTAGCAATTTCCCTTTAAAAGTAAGTGTGTCAGTCAGCTGTCACCATTGCGATATGCCTGATTTCTCTCTTGCAGAGCACAATTCAGTTCTAAGTCCAAATCATCTGCATGGCAATGCAACAGGGCTGCCAGAATGACTCTGTCTCTTTTACTTTTTAATTCTTTCTTCCTATTCAATACATTTTTATTTTATGTTATTGATCAATCTGAAACTGGTATACTTAAACTTAATTTTACTAGTCTTTAGTTAAAATCACTGAAATAATTTATGTAGGTTTTTCTGCTTACACAATTCATTTTTAGTAAATAAGGTACTTTATTTAACTTATGACTTGTCTAAACATGTTGAAAGTACTGAATTTTAAGGCATAACATTCACACTCTGAAAAGGGAACAGTGACAAGTTCAGTCAAAAGGAAAAAAGAGGAATAATTTATAAAAGGAACTGTAGATAATGATGCCAGCCGGTTGTTTTAAAGTGCATCTATCTCAACTTTAATGAATTAGATTTGTCAACAGCATATGTTTTATGCACTACTTCTAATGAAGTGGCATACCAGCAATACTGTGTACTTTGAGGTTTATTCCATCAAAGCTTTTTGCTGTCTTAAAGTAGACCTTTTTAAATAATAGATACTAAAAACTACATTTAAATAACATTAAGGTTGTGACACAAACACCAAATGACAAACTTCTGGCAATTCAAAGTTAAGGATGACAACTTGTCATTAACTCACATTGTTGCTTTTTAAAAAGAAGCACAATAGCATGATTTAAGGACTGAGTGTCAGCTTAACTTTAAATTTCTTGGCTTTTGTTCTCTGGTGTCACAACCTTAATGTCATTTTTCATACAGCTTTTTGCATTTTTATTTCTTTAAAAAAAACCCTGTTTTTGTACCCAAGAGACAGTAATGGGTTCTTCAATAGTTTTGGTCTGCTTGTTAAATGCATATTATGCAGGAGTTTAATTTTTAGGGTTTGTAGTGGTATTAGTGATTTCCAGCTTACATAACAGCTATTGGTTGTGAGTTCATTACATTGCCACAGCTGATCATTCCTGGAGAGCACTCTAAAAGGAATTTCCATTCTTCTATACAAATTAATGAATTTTTAAAACTCTCCATAATTTTTACTCATTTTTTAAAATTACTTGACATGAAAGAGGCAGGAAGCTTCTTTTCACAGAGTTGTATTATAGAATATTCAGTTGATGGATAAGATATATAGAACTTATCTATACCAAGCAGTATTTTTCACTTATGTAGCTCCCACCAGTTAAATCTGATTCCGACTAAGGGTATGTCTACACTACCCCGCTAGTTCGAACTAGGAGGGTAATGTAGGCATACCGCAATTGCAAATGAAGCCCGGGAATGAATTTCCCGGGCTTCCTTTGCATAAGCGGGGTGCCGCCATTTTTAAATCCCCGCTGGTTCGAACCCCGTGCCGCGCGGCTACACGCGGCACAAACTAGGTAGTTCGAACTAGGCTTCTCCTCATTCCACAAGGAATAATGGTAGTTCGAACTAAGAAGCCTAGTTCGAACTACCTAGTTCGTGCCGCGTGTAGCCGCGCGGCACGGGGTTCGAACCAGCGGGGATTTAAAAATGGCGGCGCCCCGCTTATGCAAATGAAGCCCGGGAAATTCAAATCCCGGGCTTCATTTGCAATTGCGGTATGCCTACATTACCCCGCTAGTTCGAACTAGCGGGGTAGTGTAGACATACCCTAAGTTATTGGTGAGAAGACTTACACCCAATCACACAAACATTTGAAGCATATACAATCAGAAGTGAAGAAACTCAAAATTAAAACTAGCACTTATCTTATGCTATTGGACAGGGATAAATTTAACAATTTATCACTGAGAAATAAGATGTTTCTCTCTTTCTTGCAACATGTTTTAGTAACATTTAAATGTGCTTAAGACTTACTTGTGACTTTTTTTATTCCTAAAATGCTACCAGTAGGTAATCTTATTACTTGTTTGTTTTTACACAGGGCTATTGAAAAATTTCCGGTAATGCTGAGGGAACTCAACATGATCCCTTAAGAAATCTGTTAAAACTGAAGATCGCAAGATGCTGTTACAAAGAAAATCTTTTTAGTGAAGGTACTGTACTTTATACATATGCAGCTCACAAAAAGGATATTTTCCAAGATTGACCTGTTATAAATTATATATGTTTATGAAAGTCTAATGTGATGATTACACATGTATGGCACGAGCTATGATATTCAAAACACAGTTCTCCCACTGACCAGAGGTAAAGGATGAAAGATAACTGTACATCTTAAAAACTCTTTGACATACAGGTCAGATGTTTCTAATCAAAACTATGTGAGATTTTATTATTTAAACTCTTGTTTGGAGAACCATATAACAGTTGCAGACTTTGAATTTCAGGGGTTTTTTAAGTTAAAAGAAAAGTTAAAAGTGAACTTGTTCATGGTGAGCTATTATAGAAATTCATAACTGCTCTGTGGACCAGATGTACTTGACATAATCATAGAGAAATAGGGAGATCTGGACTCTGAATATACTTTGCGTGATTGTGTTGTACAATGTGACTAGGTTAGTGCAATGTAGTTGTTTTGTATGTATCAGCATACTGTATGTTCACTCTTGTCATATGGTACATAGACAGACATAGCAATTATTATTATATTAGTTTATAAATTGTTTATATGCTGAGTGAGTTACCTTAAGGGTATAGTACATTAAAGATTCTTCTACATTAGGAGTCGTCAGTAAGTAGTCCATGATTCAAAACTGGACCACCAGACACTTTTCAGTGGACCGCTTGGGCTGAAGGTGAGCAAAAGCTAGAACCACATGGAGTCATAACTGATCCCCAGTGCAGGACATTCCAGCACAGTGCAAAAGGTTGGGCAATGTGTCCCTGGGTGGCTGCTTGTGCAGTCACAGTCCCACCGGTAGCACAACAAGCTTAAGGGAGCTTAACAGTCTCATTCTCTCTCCATTTCACCTCCAGTCTTCTGCTTCTGCAACATCCTGGCCTCCCCCACTCCCACCTCTCTTGTGGAGTCTCCTGGATCCCTTCCACTATCCAGAACCTTCTTCCTTCCCCTCTGCATCAAAAAGGTTCCCAAAAAGGGTCATCACAGTATTAGCTGGATTATATCTAATAGTTTCATCCAGGTTCTAAGATCAAAAGTACTCACATAATCACACTCTGCTTTGCTGCCCAGATCCCAACCCATATCTGTATATTTTCTTTCCTGCCCCATGTCTGCTACTTTGGGGGCATGGAAGGATGTTTAGGTGGCACTTATGGCAACATCAGGTCAGCCCTATGTGCTGTTTTTTCAGTTTAGAGAAATATTGTCAGCCTGCTCTCCAGGCAGGGAGCTGATGGGAGATTGGGATATTTGGGAGGAGACTAGTATTCTATACCTACAATATTTTTCTTTGAGAAAACCAAAGTACTCTTTGTAAACTCAAAACAAATTCAAAACTTAACAGTTGTCTGAAAGTACTTTAATACTACTATTTGCATCTGTTTGAGAAAGAACATAGGTAAAATATCACTCAGATTTATTACATTTTTCTTGGATGTTATTTTTACATTATAGAGGGTTTTGTACTGGCTCATACATTTTAATATTTAATTTTCATTCCTGCATCATCATATGTCCCATAATGTTCAAGAAGGCTTCTATCTTAGCACTAGACATGATGGAAGTTTGCTTAATATTGTAAGATTCAGAGCTAAGGTGAAGGAGATCATCATAAGGTACCCGTTTGCAGATAATGTAGCCCTTGTAGAGCATCAACACTGAGTTACAACTTCTTATCAAGTTTCCTCTTCATGCAAAATCTTTGAGCTAGCAATAAACTTGAAGATGGTTGTCATGAACCAAACCTCTTCAGAATCCGTTCCAAGTATCACCTTAATGATATTTGTCTGGTTGTTGTTAACCAGTTTTGCTACCTTGCCTCTACCATTACCATCAATGTAGATCTTCATGCAGAACTCACTAGTAGAATCAGCAATGTGAAGAATTTTGATCTTTTGCAAAATAGAGTCATAAAAATAACAAGATGTCAACTAAAGTGAAAATCCATAAATATGAGAGATGTTTTGTCCACTCTTCTATGTGGCTCAAACACAGACAACTTACACCAAACATACCAAAAGACAAAAGAGCTTTCATATCAGATGCTTGAGTAAAATTCTTTGTAAGATGGTAAAAAAGAGTAACAAATGTGGAAGAGTTAATTTGTGCTGGTATGTCATTCATAGGAACATTGATTAATAAGAAAAGATTCAGGTGGCTTGGACCTGAATGTTGGAGAACAGGATCCCTGAGAGTGTGCTGTTTCCTGAAGCCCACTTAGAGTTGTAAAGATAGACCAACTGCTGCACAGATTTTGGGATGCTTGAAAGGATGACTTGGGATTCTCTATGGATGGTTGGGAAAGGAGTTCAGAATGCCACTGTGATTGGTGGAGTCAGTTTGTAGATGGAGTGAGGAACCATTGTGAAGCAAATGGAGTCAAGCTTTGTGATGACCAGTATCAGAGGAGGAAAGAATCTGCTGCTCAGATTCAGAGTGTTGCTGGTGCCTGGGTATGTCCTACCTAGTCACTCATGCATTGGACTCAACAGCCATCAAAGAACTCATCAGTACACATGTCTTGCTTTGTAAAGGGCTACAATGGCATTGATTAACTTGTTATATATCAAATATTGTAAGGGATAATCAAATGCAACAGAAAAGACCGTGACATCACTCCTTGGAAAAATGCATATCTGCACATAATGAATGGCAAGTAATCACATACTATAAAATAGGGACTCAGTAGATTTAATCCATGAAATAATAGGCAAAACAAACACTGTCCTGGAATATTTAAGGACTCATAAAGTGGCTGCAGACCATCTTGAAGGCAGACTAAGAAGAGTTAACTATATAATTAACGGAGTGAACTGTCATGGGAATAGGTAATATATCATGGTTGATGTGCTTTCCTAACAGCTAAAAGGAGACATATTTATTGAATTGGTCATTGACTTAAATAGGTGTTTCCCCTTAGTAAGGGTTGTGTATTTACAGAAGAACTTGGCCCAGTGGTATTTATACAGGATGATTCCTATTTACTCCTGGAGGGGTATAGAACTAGATCCTGGCCATTTGATATGGCCAATATGGTGTATTCAGATTCTACAGGCTGCAAGCATTCATTTAAGAAACAAAATAGTAAATTTCTAATATTCATGGTTGCAAATATCACTTTCAAAATGTGAAAGAAATATTAAGAATTCAGTAATGTATACCTGTATCTACAGCCTGAAACAGTAACTCTGGGAGGTGTGAGCTCCCCTGCTTCCATCCATCTTTTACAATTAATGCTAAGCCTAATGATGACACTGCAAATGCCAGCATTAACTATTTTGTGATTGATCATTTTAACAGATATAACGGAAAAAGAGCTGTGAGCCAAGATTGAAGAATTGGGAAGCTAGTATAGGAGAAAAGGAAGGAAAAGAGAAAGGGAAAACATTTGAAAAGGTAGTGAAGGAAGAGAAACAAAGGGCAGAAATACCAGTATGTGACAGCATTCACTCGTGACTAGTGGCACCTCATCCAGGGGATAGCTCTGGCCAGGCATTGCACCCTTCTCTGGCAGTGTCTGTCCTGTTGTTCTCTCATCGTCTCACTCTGGAACCACAGCTTTCTCTGTGATTCAACCCTCTGCACAGGTCACTCCATTGTTCCCGCTTCCAGGGGGAATGCAACAAATTTGTTTTATAACAAATCAGGCAATCTATTGTCCCCTGCCTTGTCAGTGTTGCATCCCCAGTGCCCATAGGGAAACCCAAAGCTCTCACAACACTACAGTCAGCAGCCCATGCTTGCACTCAGGACAGCCAACAGAATTGCTGAGCCAGGGGGAAAGGTGTGGGGGAAGGGACCCTGGAAAGGGGTAGGGTAGAAGGGACCAGGGCTAGCCTCCCCCAGCCAGCCCTTCAGCACTGCCCAGCCAGCACTGGGGGTTCTGTCAGCAATTTAAAGGTCCCCAAATGCCTGGTGCTGCTGTGATAGTGGCAGCCAGGAGCCCTGGCCCTTTTTAAATAGCTGTGCCCTGGGGTAGCTGCTTATTTTCCCCTCCTCCACCCGTTGACGGCCTTTCCTGCATTGTCCTCTCTTTCTGCTTTCTCTTGGAGCCTTTCTTGCCTTCTTGGGTTTCCCTCTTTCTGGGTTCACCAGCCTTTCAACTCTGTCTCAAAGAGTGACTGCAACCTATCTTCTTGATGTTCCTTTCTGCTCTTAGCTTCTGGGTTTTATACAGGCACCTCCTATTCCTGTCCAGCCTCATTTCATTAGTCCCTGGCTCTTTCTCCAGGTGAAGCTTGAGGAGTTAATTGACCTATCTGGCCACTTTAATTAACCCTTTCAAGTGTTGTGTGGCATGCCACCACATAGCAGTTGTCCTAAATGTGACTATTTTCTTTTGAATAATGCTGAACATCATAATAGAGTATGAGCAGATAACGTCTTAGAAGTTTAATTACTATATAAAGAGCATAGTCTCCTAAAGATAAATATACCAGGTTATTGGCTATATCTGCTGTGGGAATGTCGCTAGCTGCCCTACTGATGAGGGAGGAGGCAAGATAGGAATTTTTCTCTTTCCATACTGCCAGGTGCAGTTGGGGGTTTTTCACCTTCTTTACAGCAAGTTCAGATGAGTTCTGTTAATGAAGAACATGATGGATGTGGTAGGCAATATGTTGCAATTCATTATTTAAGTGTTCAAGAGATGTTCAATGCAGGTACTCCATAAAACAAGATATACAGTAATGGATAAATGGCTTCGGGAAAGGACTTAGGGCGAAGTGCTCAGTAATTGAGCAAGCTGGAGATAATTGGGGACTCCTATGGCTGGTACAGCATGGAGCCAACCCCCTATCATTATATTCCATCTTACCTTTCCTATGAGGGGGGTAGTTGGTAAGGTCCTGGCAATGGATATGTTGGATGGAC
The DNA here is from genome assembly GCF_052426305.1 of Pelodiscus sinensis. Lineage (NCBI taxonomy): Eukaryota > Metazoa > Chordata > Testudines > Trionychidae > Pelodiscus > Pelodiscus sinensis. Next base: position 72,956,693 of record NC_143057.1, read on the forward strand.
CTATATGGAAGGGAGGGGGGAAGTTGGTTGAACCCCCATTCCCACCCCCCAGGGAGTGTAAGGTCCCAGCAATGATCCACGCCACTCCTGGGAGTGGGGAAGCACTAGTAATAGCAAAATCTAAACCCATGTTGCTTCTGAAAGAAAAGGAGTGGGGGGGCTACATGCACTGTACAGTTTATCTGCTGGGTAGTCCCACACATCTAATAGTAAAGTTGTGGCCTGACTTAATCCATATCAAATGTCTTTTATCCTTCTTTAGGCATAGCCAGACAAAGGCATAGCTTTAGTTCCTTTAAATTGCTTCCTAATGGCTAACTGCGCTTTAAAGTCTGATACAGCTTTGTATAAAATGTGATTTTTTTTTTTCCAAGTCAGAGAACCTAGATTCTGTAACTACCCAGAAGTAGAGGTAGGCAGGACACTATTTTGCTGGCCCATGAGAATTTTTGAGATGTCAACATTTTTCCCATTCCAAATCAGGATGAAAAGTCAAACACTCAAAAAAATTAAAAAACTGAATTAGTTCAATTAAAAAAAAGTTATGATTTTGATTTTTTTAAATTACCTTTATTTTTAAATTTAAAAAAAGTTTCAAGCCATAAATATAAGTTTTTCTTTTTGAAACAGCGAGACTTATTGACAATTTTTCTAATTTCATTCAGATGATATTTTTTTTAACAAGAAATTTGTCAAAATGAACCTTTTCCTGAAGACAGAAAGGAAAAGTTCCTTGGTTGTGTTATGTAGATCAGACCCAATGGTTTCCTCTAGCCCTGGAATCTGTGAATCTATGAGCAGCATTGGTTTAGTTGAAATTGTTGTTTTCTGATGGGAAAAAAATGTTTTGTTAGAAAATTATTGATCAGCTGTATCCAGAAGCCCCTTGCTGCTTAGTATTATAATTTACTTTTTTCCTCATGTAAATTTTCATACTATGCTTTAACTGACTCTCATAAACTCTAATTAGAATACGGGTTATGCAATGTAGTGGTTCAATAGTAAAATCAATTACTTTTAAACTTGATACATGTGAAACAGTGGGTATGCTATTAAGTTTACTTTGAAGACAATCAGTCGGGGGAAAAAGCATGCAGACCATATGATGTTGTAGAACCTTATTTTTCTGGAACACTGTTTCAAAAGTCAAATTGTCAGCTTTCTTCGACTATCATTCAAGAGAATGAAACCGTAACGTCTATGCTCCTTACAAGTTTGATTTAAATCATTGTTTAGGTCTGTGAGTTTTAGCATTATTTAGTTAGTGCATTTTAGAAATATGAAATGATCAGAAGTCTTCTGCAACCACTACTTTTATGTTCTTCTTTTTTCCTAATAAAATGTGTGCAAGTGCTTAATTCATAATGTGCATTTATCATTTCTTGCATTGGAGCATCAGGGGATAGCCAAGTTAGTCTGTTAGGGTATGTCTACACAGCAAAGTTATATCGAAATAACTTTACTAGTGTCTGCATAGCCAAACCACTATTTTGAAATAGCAGAGCGCTTCTTTTGAATTTGGTTAACCTCATTCCACGAGGAATAACTCCAAATTCGAAATAACTATTTCGAAATAAGTGCTGTGTAGACACTTATATCGAAATAGGGGGCCTCCATTCTTCCCAGGGTGCCCTGGTGGCCACTCCAGACTCAACTAAGAACACTCCTCTCCTTCCCCTCTCCCCAAAGCCCTTAAAGGGTTGACTCTGGCCACAGTGCCTGTGCCAGCTCCAAGCCTGCCAGCCCAGAGCGAGCAGTCACTGACCCTGACCCAGTGGCCCCCAAACATGAGCCAGCAAGCCACTGGCAGCCAGCCCTCCACTGCTCCCCAGGAGCAGTCTGCCAGCTCCCAGGAGCCTGCCAGGGCCCGGAGAAGGCTGGCGCCTTCCTCGTCCAGGGTGGAGATCATGGACCTTATTCAGATTTGAGGGAATGACTCCCCCAACGTCAATGATCTCTGCACTAGATGGAGGAATGCGGTCATCTATGGCAGGATAGCTGTCAGCCTGGACATCAAAGGCCACATGTGAACCCAGGAGCAGGTTCGCATGAAAATCAAGTTGGTCTGGTGAGACCCTGAGCCCTGAACTTCCCCTCCCCCTTCTTCCCCTTGCTTCCCCCTTCCAGCTCCCTCCTCCCAGGTTTTCTCCTCTCCTTTCCCCCCCTCTCTTTTCCCCTCTCCACCTCTTTTCCCCAGTCTCACCAGAGTTTCATTCCCCGCCCCCCAGTTTTGTTAAATAAAAAGAGTTTATATTTTTGAAAATACGTGGGTTTTTTTTATTTGACATTAGGAAGAGGGGTTGGGGGGAGTATGGGTAAGTGGAAGGACGCGAGGGAGGAATGAGGCACAAGCCCCCAGTGGGGAAGACCAAAGAAACTCTGAGTGCTCCTTAGGCTGGAAGCTCTCCCGCAGGGCCTCCTGGATACTGACAGCCCCCCGATGAACCTCCCAGATGGCAGCCTGCAGAAACTGGAGCCAGGCTTGCAGCAACGCATCCATGAGAAGCACCAGAGTGTCCAGGGGCACCTCTGGCAGAGTGTTTTGGTGTCCCAGGTGAGGGCAACCAGAGCATGCAGAGACAAAACGCTTTGCTGTCCCTCATCGAGGTAGGCAAGCAATCAGGGAAAGCTGAGAACTGGCTTTCCGGGGGGGGGGGGTGTCCCTTTAAGCAGATAGCCTCCGGCAGCAGCCACACAAAGTAACTCCTGATTCCGGCCGGCCTTAAATGCGATTCAGTGTCCACTCACTGTGGATGTGCTATTTCGAAATAGCAAAAACGTATTTTGAAATGCATTTTGTGTGTACACGCCTTATTTCGAAATAAGCTGTTTTGAAAAAAATAAGATATTTCGAAATAACGCTGTAGTGTAGACATACCCTTACAGAAAAAAACAACAAATGGTCTGGTAGCACTTTATAGACTAAGAAAACATGTAGATGGTAATGTCAAATTGGCTTGAACAGGGTGACCTGCCTTGGACACCAGGTGGGTCAAGGAACTATCAATCTACTACAGGTTAAGGTAGAGGCTATAATAAACTGGCCTGCCCCCATGTCTAAAAAGCAGGTCCAATCCTTCTTAGGCTTGGCCAGGTATTACAGGCAATTTGTACCGTACTACAGTGAGGTCGCCGCACCTCTAACAGATCTAACTAGGAAAAACCAACCTAACGGAGTCAAGTGGACTGAGCAGTGCCAGAAAGCTTTTAACCAGCTCAAGGCAGCTCTTATGTCTGACCCTGTACTGAGGGCCCCGGACTATGACAAGCCTTTCATTATCAGCACAGACGCATCCGAGCGGGTTGTGGGGGCAGTTCTGATGCAGGAAGGACCAAAACAACAACTTCACCCTATCATGTTTCTCAGCAAAAAATTGTCTGAAAATGAAAGTCCCTGGTCTGTCTCAGAGGAGTGCTATGCTATTGTGTATGCTCTAGAGAAACTAAGTCCGTATGTGTGGGGATGATGCTTCCATCTACAGACTGACCACTCTGCTCTTCAGTGGCTTCATTCGGTCAAAACAACCAATGAGAAACTCCTTCGGTAGAGTTTGGCACTCCAAGACTTTGACTTTGATGTACAGCACATTTCGGGAGCCTCTAACAAGGTGGCCGATGCCCTCTCCTGAGAGGCATTTCTGAACTCAATTACTTAGGACACTCTCAGTATATCCGTTATGGTATTCCACTGTTGTGGAGGGGTTTTGTTTAAATTTTATGTATTCAATGGTCTAGTATGGTGTGCATGTACTTATTTACTATGTTTTATCTCAGACCTCCAGGAAGAAATCACAGCCAATGTGGCCAGAAGCTGTCCAGCACAGGCTGTGATTTGGGGTGCGTGTCATGATCATGAAGGTTAGCCAGCATCATGGGGACTAAGGGGTTAAATATATCCCTTACTTAAACCAGGTGGCGAGCAGCCAATAGAAATGTAGGTAGGAATATCAAACTGGGACAGAGGAATTTTTGGGTTTTTCCGTTCTTTGTCTCTGGGGCAGTTTCTTTCCAGCTATTGAAGGGGACAGGATGTCTCCCTCTCAGAAAATACTCTTCACAGTCTGTAAGTAGGATAAAGTTTAGATAAATCCGTTAGGTTTTATTGTTTTATGGTTTGGGAAATGGGATCTGGTCTGTGCATTTAAAACTGGGTTTTGCTCTCCTTTGTAACTAAGTTCCTTTGTAAAACTGGCCCATAGTAAATTTCTCCTCCATGAGTATATTATTTTGTTACTGTTCCATCTAGTCATTATGCTTACAACAAGAATATTGTGGTGATGATAAAAGTTTTTTTCTCTTTTCTTTTTATTAACCTGGTATTGGTTAATTTGTGTCTCCTGGTTTGTACTTTAGGAGTGAGATTTCTCAAGTAGTCTCTCTCTCTGGTTACTTTATTAATAGTTAGGTGGTGGCAGCGGCGTTTTATTCCCAAAATCTAGGTTAAGATTTTGGGGGGAAGTTTTATACCATAGCCTGGTAGATAAGGTTTTGGGGTACTTTTTTGCTGGCCCCCACTTCTGTGTTTATCGTGCCAGAGTGGGGAAGGAGCCATGACAAAGTGGGCTGTGCCCACGAAAGCTCATAATACCATCTATATGTTTTGTTAGTCTATAAAGTGCTACCAGACCATTTGTTGTTTTTATCTCTTGCATGTTCCTTCGGTCTGTTAGATGCAGCTTATGATTTATTTTTTAGTAGAAAATGCTACTTTTAACACAACTATGGTTGTTGGTTTGCTAATCTTGAGAGTCAATCTATACTAAACAAGAAGCTCATATCCAAATCTTGGCAGCTTCAGTAAAAATTAAAACGTGTGCTTTACTGCAGAGATTGTCAAGAGTGGAAATATTTGTCCAGCTGGACAGATTTCTTTTGTAGTTACTAAATGAAAGTTGAGATTCTGTCTCCTCCTTGAAAGCTTCTGTGTCAAGAAGGTAATTTCAACTGTTTGTGGTTTGACAGGGATTATTAAAATCAGATGAAGTGAAGGGAAGCAAGTGTGAGAAAGCAAAATTGACACTGACACTCTCTATTATTTGCAGCTTGGATCATGATGACTATGTTGATACGATGGTTTCTAAATGTTGGATTCACTGTTGTGTTAAGCAGCAAATATGGTAAAAGGAAGTTACAGTAATGAATTTTCTGACTTTACCCCACCCAAAGTGTTAGCGTTGAGGGAAAGTTGAGGGAGAAATTCAGTTCTTCCCTTGAGAAGACTTAACCAACAACACATTAGCCTTCTTTCAAGTTCATAGAGCCAGCAAATATATTTCAAAGGGAATAAAACTGGGGATTAGGAATTGAAGTAACAGGTCATAAGATTTCCTTTTTCTTTTTTAGCTGAATTTTGGTAAGAAATGTGTAGCTTAATTATTTTTTCATAAAATGAACTCTAATAGGTTGTCTGTTTTGTAGATTAATTTTCCATGACTGGAATTATATTATTTTAAAATAGCAATCGTTTATGCTACTTTTAGATATTATTTAAAATCTCCAATTACTGCTATTACTCAGTCAGCTGAACGTTTAGTTGTTGAAAACATAAAGTGTACATTGTATGCATGTTTAGGTATTTAGTCATTCTTTTATGCAATCTATTTGATAAATAGGAAATATTTAATATGTATATGCAATAAATAAAATTATAAAGGATAAATATGGCATATCACTTACTTTAGAAGACCAAGTTGATACAACCAGTATCCTTATATGCATTCTATATTTTCAGTCAAACTATGTATCAAATTCAGCTAATAAATTATTGTACAGGTCGCACCTTGCTGGTCTGGCATCAAAGTCCCAAACTAGAGAATTTTCTGGACCAGGGAAGGTTCTCTTACATAGCCCCCAGCCTCTGACTCTCAGCACTGCCAGCGTGTGGGGAGGGGAATGGAGAGGGCACTTCCTCCAGCCCTGGCTAGGCTACCCCGTTGTCACTGCCCTGTCTGCACTGTCTGCTGGGCTCTAGCAGCCCGCACTGTGGTGAGCTGTCACAGGCTCTGACTCTGACTCGGGGGCTGCTGAGAGCTTGGGCTCTGGTCCAAGTCCTGTGTCAGCCTGTGGATTCTGGCCCTGCTTCCACAGACTACCTGGGATTCTGGCCCTATGCTGCTCGGGGCTGCTCCCAGCCTCGGTCCCTCTGCTATGGGCTGCCAAGGGCTCAGGCTTCTTCCCTGCAGCAGCCTGCAGGCTCTAGCACCACTTTGATACTGCCTCGAGTTGTTGCCAGCCCGGTTCTGCACTGCTGGAGCTTGTATCCGACTCTGTCCCGGTGCCACACGTTGCTGGGTACTGCCACCAGCTCCAGAACCTGTCCCGTTCTGCTGTCAACCTAGCCCTGCTCCTGGATTGCCTTCCTGCCACTAGGCTACTGGGGCTTTCTGAACCAGGAACATCCATGATCCTTCTGGACCATGGACGTTGCCGGACCAGAGAGTTCCAGTTTTGGGAGGTCCCTCAACATATAGGTCCCTCAATTGAGGTTGGGTTCCATTTGTGGTAGGCGCTCATATACTATCAGACACTACTGTGAAGAAATTATTGATTATGTACACAAGGGCAGACAAAGGAGAGAAAGAAATACAGGTTGGACCTCCCTACTCCGGCACCCTCGGGACCTGATCTGCCTTGCACCAGGGGAGGTCAGTGCTTTCCTACTGGCTGCCCTACTCCCAAGCTTCTCTCCTTGGGGATCCCTGCCCTGCTGCTGGCCTCCCTAACACTGGCCTGGCACGGCTCCTCATCCTGCTGCTTGCCCGGCCTCACCGGCCCTGCTGCTGCCAGAGGTTCCCCAGCTGAAGCGCTTGGACACCCAACCCTGATGCTAGGGCTGGCCCCACTGCCACTGGAGATTCTGCCACCTGCTTCCACCAGCCCTGCTTCAGCTGTGGGGTTCCCCAGCAGAAGCTGTCTCGTCATCCTGGCCCCGTTGCCCAGCGGTGATTTGCTGGGATTCCTGACCAAGGTTCTACTCCAGCCAGGAGTTTCCCAGCTGGGGCCAGGACTTCCGATCACTTGGCCCCAGTGATTTCCCAGCCCGGGCGGGGGTCCCCAAATGCCGCCGATCCCCGCTGATGCTGGCCCAGCGGGGGCTCCTCAGCCTCCTCTGGGGCTCTTTGGTCCAGCAACATTCATGGCCCTGCCAGTCCATGGATGTTGCTGGACCAGAGAGTCCCAGATTTGGGAGGTTCAGCCTGTAGTATCATCCCAATTTTTCAAGTGGGAAAACTTTAACACAGAGAAATCAAGTGCAAAAGTCACATAGAATTGCAAAAGTCCATGGCAGAACTAACAATTGGACCCACAATACCATCTATAAAACATTTAAGTGTTGACTCCCAAGAATCTTCAAATTTATAATACAGTACTTGTGTAGTGCTTTCATTTTCCAAGTATTCTACAATCATGAATACTCGTAAACAACCCTCATACATGGCATGAAACCCTTCAGGCCTGTATGTAGGGTGGGTGTGAAGCATGCGAATGCACCCCTCCATGGCCCTCAAAGTAAACATGAGGCTGGGGCAGAGTGTTGCCCCAGTTCACTTCCCCCGTGCTGCAGCGGGAAGGCAGTAGTGGTGCATTGCCCCAGACCCCCACCCCCGTGCTCTGTCCGGATAGGGGAAAGCAGAAGTGGCACATTGCTGCAGCTGGGGAGCTGGAAGTTGTGAACCACCTCACAGTCTGCTGCTCCCCGGTACTTTTGCAGGGGGAGGGGGAAGCTGTGAGCTGCGTGGCCCTGGGAATGGTGCAGCCTCTCCCCTCCCCCATCGCAGTGCTTGGGGGGGGGAGGGGGAGATGTGGAAGCCGTGAGCTGCCATGCAGCCTCTCTGTCTCCTCCTTTCCAGTGGGGCTGGGAGCTGTGCAGACTCTTCCCATCCCCGGTGCTGGGGGATGGAAGCTGCCATGCAGCCTTGGGAGTTGCGCAGCCTCTCCCTTCCACCTCCCCGGTGCCCGGGACGGGGGCACTATGCAGTCTCTTTCCTCTGCATTCCCGAGCGGGGCAGGAGATGCATGGCCTCCCCCTCTCTGGTGCTCCAGGGAGGCAGGTGCTGTGCCATCTTTCCCCTCCCCACACATCCACCCCCTCCGACATGCCCTAGATGGAGGGCAGAGCAGGCGCTGGCACAGACTTGGCCTGCTCCCTTGGACTGCTAGAGAGAGAACTGGGACTGGTGCACTGCGGCTCAGCCCTGCCCAGTGGCAGGGGCAGGTGGATGAGAGAGATCAGGGAGAGAGCGGGGGGCGTGTAGGGGAAGAGCCAGGGCTGGGGTAGGGACATAAGTCGACTAGTTGCTTCGCCTCTCCCTTACTGCCTCTATCAGAAAGAGGCAGCAATGGGGGGCGGGGAGGAGAGAATGGGGTGCTGGGGGTAACTGGCTTAAAAGCTGGTTCCCTCTAGCTTCATGGGAGAAGGTAGGGGTGCAGCGGCAGCATTCCACCTTTGAAATGTACAAGAGTGCCCTCTGGGGCTCTTCTACATTTCAAAGCAGAAGCACCGCATGAAATTCGGGGCCAGCATGGGACTCTAAGCCCCCCACTAACCCCAGGCTCCATATAGCATTTCATAGGTGGAATACCGCAGGGTACTTCCACTTTGAAATGTAACAACAGCCGGGCGGGCTCTTGCTACATTTCAACGTAGCAACGCCGTTATTGACTAATTGAATAGTCGATAGAAATTCCATCCCCTATTCAGTTAGTTGATTAATTTAGTTTAACATCCCTAAGCTGGGCAGCCTTGGTCCTGGGCCTTCCCCAGCCAAGATTGGGGGTTGGTGAGTGAAGCGAGTGGGGGCCCCAACTCCCTAGTTTCAGTCAAAGTTGGCAGCCCTATGAGAGTCCCATGTATTTTTTTTTCCCTCCTAGTTCATGAACTAAAGAAAGATTTATTTGTGTGCTTTGTAAAGTGCTAGTATTGTCTTAGTAGTATCCTGGTAGGTAGGTAGGTATAATAGTTTAATTAGCTATGTGTTAGTTTTGTACATCTGGTGCTATGACATCACAAGGCTTTAAGTGCTATTCTTTGGAGTGGCTATCCTGAATAGGGACCTCTACACTCGGTGCTTGTTGTGCCTAGGAGAGATGCGCATTAAAGAAAAGTTCAGTATCTGTTGCTTGTTCAAAATGAGAATGCACGTTGCCAGAGACATACTCCAAACCATGAGGCCTACTTCAGGTCTTGGGATCTTTTCATAAATCATCCAGCCCTTCAAACTATTTTAGAACTGGGACTGGTAACTTTTATACTATTAGACTTATATTCTATCTGCAGTAGACAAGGGACTACTCTCCTTCCCCTGGACTTCTGAGGAAGAGAACTCACAAAATTGCTTCGAGCCATTCCAGGGTTCAGAAGGATACTCCCCACTAAGAAGAGTGCAAAAACTTTTCAAGTGCCTAAAACAGAGGAGAACTATCTACCCTTTTCCCAATTCTGTGATGAGAACAGATGAGTACCATGTCGTCAGTGCCACCTCTAAAGTTGATGGATAGCTTTTGCCCACAGTAGATAAACTGTTAGACTATATGAGTCCAAGTACATTATTATGCTAATCTCACACAGGGATATTGCCAAATGCTGTTCCTATTTAAGTTAATGGTAAAACTCCCACTTACATCAGTGGAATTAAGTTTTGACTCACATTGTTTCTTGGAACATCTTTTGTAGTAAATCTATGAAAGGTCATCTGCTGAAGGGCATTGGAGATCCATTTTCCAAATGAATGCACTGGGTCTGATGATTCTTCAAATTGACAATTATTGGCCCACACACAATAGTGGGGTTAGAGCACAAGCCATATATTTTATTAAATACAACAGAACACAGCTAGTGTATGAATGGCACATATGGCTCCTACACACACATACCCCCACCCACCCACCATGGTCACACCTCAGTCTTCCAAAGGCAGATGAGTTTTTAAGAGGCTAATGCAAGGCCTCTCTTGCAATATCCACCTAAGATCAAGAATAGGAAGGCCCCAGATTTCCCTCCACATCTTTCTTTGTGAAAGGACATGGGTTGAAATGAAGCATGCCTCTTTCTACACAGGAAACTAGAACACTTCTCTCACCATCCAGTGCACAGCAAAGGTCCATCAAGATGCCATCTGGCCAGTGCCCTGTTATGACAAATATCATTAATATAATACCATTAAAAGCTGGTTCTCCCCAACACCAGCTTTGTGGTGCCACCTGTGTCTCCCCTCTAGCCAATGCTGCTTCCTCTATCAGAGACAGCAGCAATGGAGAGGGCAGAGGAAGCTGCTGCAAAACAGCCTCTATCTGCGGCAGGCCTGACCACCCGCATGGACAGAGATTGTTCCACATCCCATGAAGCAGCCTCTGTGTCAGAGGCAGCAATTTAAGGCGGCAGGCAACTAGTCTGCATGGAGAGCTGTTTTTTTAATTGGCTCCCCTTGCAGACCAGGTCCCCCTGACACACCACACTGCTGTCTCTGATAGAGAGGCAGCTGCATGGAGTAGCAGAGGCTCCCCAGGAGTTGGGCCAGAGTGCACTCACTGCTGGCCCCACCCCTGGGGGGACTATCAAATAGTTGTGTAACTGTGAAGATTTCATACAGTTACACGACTAGTCGATTACCCAATAGCTAACATCCCTAATTAAATATGCTTTAAGGGCAAAATTATCCAGTCAGTCATATGGTATGAAAATTGTTTCTTTGGAGTTTGGTGATTACTAGGGATATGAAGTAGGGCTGTTAAGAAGCATGTAATTCGTTAATTGCGTAGTGGACAAAAATATTGTCAACTACACGATTAATTAATAAGGATTAGCACTGCAAGCACTCAGTCCCACAACCCCTGTTACAGTTCTGGTGCGTAGGCATGCTGACTCACTCCCATCTGAATCCAGGTCCTGGCAACTACCCCCACTGTGGCTCTGTGTTATAAGGTGACTAGGGAGCCGGCACACAGGCACTGTAGCTCAGTCCCAGCTTGGGCTGGGTCCCAGCATCAACCCCTGCTGTGGCTCTGCATTAATACTATTATTGCAGAACCGCAGCAGGGGTTGATGCTGGGACTCAGCGCAAAGGGTTGATGCTGATAGTGAGCTAGCCCTGCCTGCATGCCAGCTCCTAAATTGCGTCCAATGCAGAGCCATAGAGGAGGTTGATTCTGGGATTCGGCATGAGTCTTTAGAGGTGGGCACCCAGCCAATAGCTGTTGCACTCCAGCCAATCTCAAGGCAGTGCAGAAAGAAGGCTGACAATATTGTGACTCCTCCCCAAAATAACTTTGTGACCCCTTCCGTCCTGTCCCCGCCCTGCAATTCCCATTTGCATCAGGTCCAGTGTTCACTCTAACTTTTCCTGCCCTTGTGCAGAATTAATTTTTGATGCACCTATATGGAGGTGACGGGTCTGGAGTGGGGCCATGGACAAGGGGCTTAGGGCTGGGACATAGGGTTAGGGTGCAAGAAGGTGAAGGCTTCAGCTGGAGGTGCGTGCAGCGGGGTAGGGCCAGGTATGAGGGACTCAGGGCTGAAGCAGAAGGTTGCAGTAGAGAGATCCGAGCACTCTGGCTGTAAATACAGGCTAGAAGGTGGAGCCAGGTTTGGCCAAGGTTTGGTGTAAAGAAGGGTACTCTGGGGCTACTGTGAGGATAAAGGATTCTCCCCAGCTCTCTCTCCTCACATCAGGAACAGTTTGGTGGAATATTCGAGGTCTGCTTTACAGGGCTCGCCCACAACATTTTGGCACGTGAGGCGGGGAGCTCAAATGAGGCCCCCATACCCCCTCGTTTGGGCCAAAACTTAGAAAGGTCTCAATTCTGCCTCCTTCCTGTTCTTCTCCTCTCATGGTACTGCAGAGCGAATACATATGCACCAGCAGCATACACAATTTTCTACACTCTAGGTCCTCAGTCTGGCACCTGAGGTGGCCGCCTCAGGTTTGCCTTATGGTAAGGCCAGCCCTGGTCCTTTATTTCAGATACTCATTCTACCTTGGACCCTCCAAACGCTGGGATCCAAGTGAACAACAAATTAACCACAGGTAGACTTTTTTTTATCTTCGTTAGTACGTAAATACACTAATCAGTTATATCACCCTTTAAGCTCTGATTTAGTAATGTGAACACCCATATAATCATAATCATGTGATGAATATAATTATACCTTCCTCTGTTTATTGTTTACAGATTTTTAATTGATATAAGCAGTTCTCACAAATCAAAGCTCTTTAAATCAGCAACTTACAAGGAGGAAGGAGATGTGACCCTGAGTATGTTTTAGAGCAAAGGGGACCAGACAAGAGGGTAAGGAAAGTAATATTATTAACACATAGAGCATTCATTAAAAGTTACATATTTGGTACAGCTGCATGCTTATCTATCCTGAGCAAGCAGGAAACGAGGAATCAAAGCAAGTCTATAAATCAATAGAAGCAGTGTCTGCCTGGGTCATGCCCCATTACTATGTTCAGAACTACCCAGACCCCTTATTTAATCCTTACACACACCAACACTCCCACACTCTCTTCAAAGAAGGGCCAAGGCACCCCACCAGTCATGCTATGGGAAAGTAGGAAAGGCAGGTGACAAAATGGGAGGGTTATTGAATTTTACAAGTATGGTTTCCAGGGTTTGGCTAAGGCAACACATAACTTTAAATATCCCGTTAATACAAATAACAATACAGTTAGTACAAATAATAACCCTATAGCATGAGTAATAGAACTAAAAAGCTAATGAGTGTTCATTAGGCCTGTTCGAAGGTCCCAGGCCACATTAGTCTAAGCACAGCCTTCAGGCAATTCAGTTGCTATTTGAAAAGCATACATTCCCTAGGGGTTTCGGGCTTCCAGAATCTGTGTACAGTGCTGCTCATCCTGGAGTTTCCTCAGCAATTGTGTGAAAAAGTCCCAATTAATCCATATGGGTTCTGATACCACATTAGTCCAGTTAATTGGTATCGTTAGGTGTTTGGTTATGTTCAGTTGTTGCATGGCTGGTATTGCGATTTGATTAGTGGAGTTTCCCCAGTTGCAGGGAGAAATTTCTGAGTCCAAACCCACCCGTTCCACACATCTCCCACCTTCCATGGCCTGGCCATTAAATTACAGCTTATCCCTTCCAGCAGATTTTATTTCCCTGTTCCACTCAGTGCTAGAGGAGTGTTGGTTCTGTACATTGTAAGGATGGTAGCTCTTGTGACCATCCCTCCCAGGTGTTTCCTGATTCTGCCTACACCAACCCCATATGCGGATTATATGCCTCAGATCCCATTAGAAACCAGGAGGTTTTTACTCCAATCTGAACTTTCCTTACTGGTTCTCAGGACCATTTCCATTTACACCCACTCCCAAATCCTGACTACAGAAGGGTAGCTGAGATCCAGTTCCCTCCAGCCACTCCCTAAACAGTAACGATACACTGGATTCAGTGTGCATTCACCCAGGGTTGTATGCCAGGTGGCCCTAAGGGACCAGTACTCTTTTAATTGGGTAGCTACATTGTTCCCTTCCAATCCAGAAGGCTATAATGACAGTGGGGTTTGTTGAACTTAGCCACAGACTTCTTCCCACGAAATAGATTTTATGTTCTTTACTAGTTTAGTGATGAGGGATTAGGTGATATTCTCAAGGGTTAAAATGATGTTCCCCAGCAGATGATCAGTTGAACTAAATGCAGACCCCTGCAGTAGTCCTCCCCTATACAGTAACCCCAGAGCATGTTCCAGACTTTGCATTTGAGAAGCGGAATCAGCTCCCTGAAGTTCCCTGAGTTCGTCTTTCCATATGTAATTGTAAGGGAGATAGGTATGTTACTGACAATTTGGCAGGAGGTGAAGGGGTAGGGAGAGAAAATGATTTAATCAGAGTGCATTTTTCTTTATTCCAAAAGGGAATGGCATGACATGTCCAATAAAAAGAGTATCAGGGGAATCCAGAGAGGGGTGAAATTCCCATCTGATGCCCCTTCTGCAATATAATACATACTGTTAAAATGCTTATACGTCCTTTTCTGCCTAATGCAGTATCCCCTCTTTTTTGAAACACAATACAGAACAATGTTAGCAATAAGACAAACACCACAAATCCTGACAAGTTTAGTTTATTTCAGTTTATTTTGGATTTTTTTTATTTAAAGGTTTTATTTAGAAATTTTAGTGAATTTATACTAAAACAGTGTTAAATTGAAAAAGGTAAAAAACTAAATGCAGCATTTCACATTAACAAAACATTTTGGCTACATCTAGACTGGTATGATTTTCCGCAAATGCTTTTAATGGAAAAGTTTTTCTGTTAAAAGCATTTGCGGAAAAGAGCGTCTAGATTGGCACAGACGCTTTTGTGCGAAAGCACTTTTTGCGGAAAAGCATCCATGCCAATCTAGACACGGTTTTGCGCAAGAAAGCCCCGATCGCCATTTTCGCCATCAGGGCTTTTTTGCGCAAAACAGTTTTTAGCTGTCTACACTGGCTCTCTTGCGCAAATACATTTACGCAAGAGGGCTTTTTCCCCGAACGGGAGCAGCATAGTATTTGCGCAAGAACACTGACAATCTTACATTAGATTGTCAGGGTTCTTGCGCAAATTCAAGCGGCCAGTGTAGACAGCTGGCAAGTTTTTCCACAAAGCGGCTGCTTTTGCAGAAAAGCTTGCCAGTCTAGACGCAGCCTTTGGTTGATGAGATCTGAGTTTTATCTGGCTGTTGCTTTTTTAATTTTTTTTGAGATTTTCCTTTTTGTCTTATTTCAGGATAGGAAGTATTTCAAAATCTCATTTTCCTGCCTAATTTGACCAGTAATTACTGCTGGACCATTTAAAAATAGTCTTTTTTAAAATAAATTATTAGTCACAATTTTTCATTGCCCTGTGTGTGAAGGCTTGATTTTTTTTTTAAAGGAATTACATTTTGCAGACACATGATTATTATTGTTTTGCTAACTTTTTTAAAAAACAACGAAAACCAAACATTGTTTTCCTTATATCAGTATTTCAGTTTAGAGTAAAGCAAAAAAGTATTCAGATGCTCCAACAGTTTCTTCCTTTTCTTCTGTTGGTTTTAGTTAACACAAAGTCAATAGTAGAGAGAAGTCAAGGTAAGATATACTACCTTCGGATTCAGATGCTAATCCCCATTAACAACTTTTCCATCTTAGAGTAAATAATGTGCATACATGCTTTTTGTTAACTTTTTATGTATTTTTTTCAGTTCGTCAGAGTTCTATACACTATAATATGTATTTGTAGCATGGATACTACACAGGATTCCACTGTTTTTAAGGGTTTTTCCTGTAGTAATGTATGCATTGTAAAAATCCCATTATCATAATAGGTCCAAAGGATGGAATATCTATCAACATGTCTCATAAATTATGAATTATACAATTGAAAATGACATTTTAAAAGATTTTTCACTTAAAATATTTAATACAAAAATAATAAAACTGTGGGGGGTTTGCATTGCTTGCAGATTACATGGAGGCAATTCATATTTCCACCTAATTCTTCAAATGTGGAAAATGTGGCATTTTAAACTTGAATTTTAAATAAGGGGAAACCTTTATAGGAGAACTACAGGAGTATGCATTTTGTAGCCATTGTCTCAAGAAAATGTAAATACAAAAGAAAAAACTGAAAATAAAATCAGTATTTTTAGGAGCTATTCCTATACTCTCTCATGGGTTTCTTCAGAGACTCTTTGATAAGGCATAGCATCTTTTTGCTTCATGATCTGTTGAGAGAAGGTACTTGACTACGCTTTCCAACAGTCTATAGGAGCTCTTCAGCATTGGGAAAAAAAATGTATTTATTTGCTCTGTCTTCATAAAATTGATTAACTATCTCTAATTCAGCAGATTAATCATTAATATTTGGAGATCTTTCTTGCTATGCTGTATTAGGACAAGAACATCACCAGACAGACATTTACATTTTGTTATTTAACTAAAACAACAACATTCTGGATTTTTTTCTTCAACAGCAAACATATAACATTTTAACAAAACAAGCATATTATTTTTTAATTTAGTTAAACATTCAAGTTTTTTAAAATCAGGTTTTGTTTTTGATAAAGTTCTTTCTAACTAAAATAGTTCAATGAAATATTAAAAAAAAATTAGAGTGACTGTGGTCTACACTGTCACACTATTTCAAAATAACTAACACTATTCCGAAATAACTTAGTCTGCATCTACACAGCAGGGAGTTATTTCAAAATAGTGTCAAGATATTGTCAAGCTGGAGGACTTCTTACTCTGACTCCTGTAACCCTCATTGTATGAGGAATAAGGAAATGTATGCATGAAGGAAGATTGCTCTATTTTGAAATAAGTGCTGAGTGGATGCTCCCTATTTTGAAATAAGCTACAGAATTGATGTAGCTCAATTTACGCAGCTTATTTTGAGTTAAGCCCTGTTGTATAGATGCACCCTATGTTAGCCAGGTACACATGAGAAAATTAAAATATTGGCTTCTGCAGCTAATTCCATTTTCTTCTCCTTCATTTTCCTATTTGTTCATAATCTAGAAAAGAAACAAGCTTGCCTGTTTTTTCAGGTCCCAAACAATTTCTAATTTTAGAGTGAATTAGGCTATGTCTAGACTGCCGCTTTTTTTCGGCAAAAGGTATGCAAATTGCACTCCTCAATTTGTGTACCTTTCTCTGATAGTTTTGTCAGAAGATGCTTTTCCAAAGTTTGGCCCATTTATACTAGGCCAAATTTTGGAAAAGCCTCTTATTTTGGAAGAGTCCTTCTTCCTCGTAGAATGAGGAAGACAGGACTTCTGAAAGAGCATGTCTTCAGCAGTTAAGGTTTGACCCTGGTGCTTTTCCCATTTATTGTTTTAATACTTGTAATTTAACTCTGTCATTGCATCTTTCTCTTTCTAAGATCTTCCTTAGGTTCTTCCAAATTTCAACAGCATCAGCAATAAGACAGCTATTTCCCTGCATTTTGTTAAGAAATAGGCTTTAGGGTACTCAGCATGTGTTCAACATTTCTCTTAAGCTCAATGTTGAGGACATTTGCTGTGACAATGCCATCTATTTTTTCACAATTTTGTTCACAAATTGTCATCAGATTAGGCTAGTTATTGATATAGTACTCAAAACAGTCCACTGCTGAGTTTCATCACACATCTTGTGGGAGAGTTGGATTGGCTCCTCCCACTTTTTTCAAAGCAGCTGCTGCAAAGTGATTATTACAGAAGTATTCTGCAACATTAGCCTTTATTTCTGGAACACTGAAGTCTTTAGCTAGGAGGTGCATAAAATGAGCACAGCACTGCAACCATATGTTGTTAGCTAAATTTCTTCTGTCTTGGATACATTTAAAACATAGTCTGTGACCAACCTGTATATTAGATATTTGATTTTTCCCCCCAATTTGTTACAGCTTTTATTGCAATTTCTTGTAAGCATTTTGCTGTGTGTGCTTTTCCTGAGGTTTCAATTGTTTCTGAAAGGAAGACATTCCCTTCTTCTGTTGTCACTTAAGCATAAGTGTGGGCAATAAAAAACCAGCAGTCCGCAAGGCTAGTCCTTGGCGGGTTTCCGCTGTTATGTTTACCTGCACCTCCACAGACATCGGAGGATTGCAGCTCTGGTTGGCTGCAAATCTCTGTAGGAGTGGGATTATATATATATATATATATATATATATATATATATATATATGACTTAATTTCATCCTGCCAGACAGATGTGAAGATGTGGACAGACCCTTTAGTTAAATATATATTTCTTTGTTTTACGGCTTAGTATATAAGCTTTCTTTGTTTTAAGGTTTAGTAAGTAAAAGACAGGGTCTTGTATTGTATCTATGTTAATAAGATTAGAGGAATGTTGAAGGCCCAGGCCACAATGTGAACTGTTTTAATTATAAAATTTAGTAAGTTTTAATTTACAATTATTTTTTTCCCAATGTAAAACACTGCTGTTTATATACCTTTGAAGGTCTCTGTGAAAGACTGTTTGTGTGAATGAGAAATGTATGCATCAGAAAAAGATAAGGTGTGAAGACCGTTGTTAAAGCCAGGTGATCAAGAGAGCAGGGGTGAGAGACTTACTGATACCAGCGAACCATCAGCGTGTATCCATGGAGGGGCAAATTGATGACTCTAAGGTGGAGGTGGAGCTGGTACCCCTAAAGACAATTGATTACTCAATCCAGGACAGGCTGACCCTCTTGGAGGTGTTTTGGAATGATAACATCAAAAGATAACACCAATTAAGGAGTAACTGGTCACAAACTGACACAGCGAAATCCATAGACTTCGACAGAGAAAAGAGGACTATAAGAGCAGGGTGCTTTGCTGTGGGACTTTGAGTTTGTCTTGCCACCAACTCTAGAGGCATCGGATCGCGACTGACAGAGCCTGGCTCCTCTCTGCGATCAATATGGCTAGCTACTAGCTTGATCCAGACTTTGGACTGGTGACTATAACATCAACTGGCGGGACTCTGTGTGTGTGTGTGTGTGTGTGTGTGTGTGTGTGTGTAAATGACTAAAGCATATGCTACTGTTGTATTCTCAATAAATGTGGCATGCTGCCTTCTCCCCTATAAAAGATGTCACGTGCTTTGTATGGACATAACATCGCTATTCACAGCCAATGCAAGCGTTGGGAAGTATCGTAGACTGGGTATTCCACCACTCGTATTGGCCATGAACGGCAATTCACAGCCAACCTAAGCTGCAGTCCTCCAATACTTGTGGAGGTACAGGTAAATATGGAGGTGGGGGCCCATCATGGACTAACACTGCTGACTGGATCCAGCCCATGGGCTGGAATTTGTCCACTACTGCTCAAGCACATTGTCGAGGGGTACGCCTCCCCCCAAAGTTTCTTTGCCCCTGTTTGGGTCCCTCAACCAGGGCAGCTACGGTATCTGCAGTTCCAATACAAAGTCCCGGCCCCTTTATCGGGGTAAATATGGCTCTATCAGCCTGGTTCAGAAGTCAGTGCCCCTCTATTGGGGAAAATACAGCTCTTGAGGCCTAGCTGACCAGCAAAGCCTCTCCTGGACCAGGGGTAGATTGTCCAGGGAAGGGAAAATCGGTGGTAGGGGGACCCAGGCCCTCCCTCTCCACCGGGTCACATCCCAGGGCCCTTTAGGGAGGAACTGTGGCTCCTGCCCACTCGGCGGGGAATCTGGCCAATACATGCCGAGCCGCTCTATCAGTCCTTTGCCCTGGGCTGCTTCCTACCATGCACTGGCTCCCCTGTGGTCCATCTGCCTCAGAGTCAGTACCTGCCAGGTGCGGCCCTGCCTCCCTGGGGTTGGCGGCTGCTGACTCTGCCTCCGGGTCGGGCACAGGGGGCGACTCTGGTCTCAGCTGCTGCAGAAACAGCGGTACGGCCTGGGCTGCTCCTTCACCCTGCGGCCTCCCTGGTTGCAGGGCTCTCTCTGCTTTTATATCCAGGCTCTGCTGGGAGCATACGCAGCAGGGCTGGAGGGGCAGGGCCTTCTCAGCCAGCTGGGCCTGGGTTACCCCCTTCCCTCCAGTGCTGGGACTATCCGCCCAGTCACACACATACAACAGGATCATTGTGGAAATGGTTTCACCCATCAAGACTAAAGTTAACAATTTTATCCTCTAGACTTTTTGCATACTGCTCAATTTTTCTTTCATATACTTTACCCAGCAATTTGCCTGTGACATCTGCTCTGCTGAGTGGACTGCATCCTGGCCGTAATGACTGAACCATATTAATGAAGTTTGGGTGCTCAGTCATACAGAAAAGAGAGTTTGTTGTATAAATAAACTGGGCAATTTTTTCATCAATTACCCCTTTTTGAAATCTGTTGCTTCTTATCACAAACTTATCTATGGTTGGTTCTGCATGATGGAGATTTTTTCTTTTTTCTTTTTGTTACTGTGGCTATTTGACATACATGATGTGACTGAAACAGTATCATTGCCAGATAACTCTGAGACTATAGAAAATGATGGTGGTCTTGAAGGTGGATAGTCTTCAGAATCCCATATGTTGAGCATGGATTCTCCTAAAGAAATAAGTCAATGCAGTTATTTAATTATTATTATCATTCTGCTCATTTTTTATTACTCAGTGCATTCACTGACACTCAGTACTACTGTGAAGGTGAAATTATATAAGAAAGATCTGCCTATTTCAGCTATTTATTTTTATCAAATATATAAAAAATGGTAGTACTATTGTAGGGGTCAATTGCAGAAGAACTCTGTATGTGTGAAGTATAGGGGTGGTGAGGCCTGCATTCTCCCTCCTTTCCCCTACTAGTGATGAGCCAGAAGCAAGCCTCTAGGAACATACACCATTGTAGCAAAAACGAATTGTAGATAAGGGCGGGAACATAATCTTGTTTACCTAAAAT
The DNA here is from genome assembly GCF_052426305.1 of Pelodiscus sinensis. Taxonomy (NCBI): domain Eukaryota; kingdom Metazoa; phylum Chordata; order Testudines; family Trionychidae; genus Pelodiscus; species Pelodiscus sinensis. Next base: position 72,977,031 of record NC_143057.1, read on the forward strand.
GTACTGATCATGTAAACAAAGTCAAAGGACAAGCAGTACAACTGAGCCATACTGCAACAAGCAATGAGTAACCCCTGGATATTTCCAAACTGCCACAAACAAGGTAGACACACAGTATTTAAAGCTGCACCAGAGCACAGCAATTTGGACCTCACTAATGGGCTTTGGGTACCGGTGCCTCGGAAGCTGAGACAGTCTCCCACTTCATCCGCAGCCGAAATGGGGTTCCCTGCTAGCCGAAGGGATGTAAGAAATGCCGCTTTTCCTATCATGTTCTTTTAGTTAAGGAGCACAGCTGATAGCTGTCAGGAAATAAACTGCTTGTGTTTGACAGATACCTGTGTAGAGTGTCTTTGTACTTTGAGAACCCAGTGTCGGACCTGAGACTTACTCTTACCAGCAACACCATAGAGTAAAAACTATATTTTTTTGCTTAAACATGAGAATTCAAGAACAGTTCAGAAGGAAGACAAGCAGTCTTTAAGAAAGAAGTATGAAGTAATATATTTTTTTTTACCAACCTGAAGATTCTGCATGTTCAGACATGTTCCTTTCATCATCAGTGCAGCTTCCTCCTGAGAAGGAATACTTCTCATGAAGTTGTTTATTCAGGCAACCAGGCCTTGCATTTCTTTGTTGCACTGTTTTCATTTTGCACGTATGCCTGTCTTACCTATTGGGAGAGTAACTTCATGAAAATATTCCCAAACTGGGTGACTACGTCTACATTGGCAAGATTTTGCGCAAATTCTCTTTAACTCAAGAGTTTTTGCATTAGAGTATTTGCGCAAGAGTGTGTCTACACTGGCATGTGCTTTTGTGTAGACGCTCTCTTGTGCAAGAAAGCTCCGATGGCCATTTTAACCATCGGGCTTTCTTGCACAAGAAATTCATGTTGCCTGTCTACACTGGCCTCTTGCGCAAGAACAGTTGCGCAAGAGGTCTTATTCCTGAGCGGGCGTGTCATAGTTCTTGCACAAAAAGCACTGATTTCTTACATTAGAATGTCAGTGTTCTTGCGCAAGAACTTGCGGCCAGCGTAAACAGGCAGCAAGTTTTTGCGCAAAACCATCTGCTTTTGTGCAAAATCTTGCCAATGTAGACACAGCCGGTCTCTTTTACAGCCTGCTGCCATTATAGGTTTTCCCTTCTAGTGAGAGAATGGTATGGTAGATCTCAAACCAATGAAGACTTTGCTCAGAAGACCTCAAGGTTTCTGAAATATGCTTCTCAAACAGCCTGTGCCTCCCATCTATCATTTATCTCCAGACTTGTCTACATCTGTTCTTCTTCTAACAATCTTCTATTCATTGAACTTATTGAAACTTTGCACTTTTAGCGAGAGGTAAGGGATTGGCTCTGTGTATACAAATTTGCAGAGAGACAATAGGGTTGAGGTCTATTATTTCTCACATCTATGTATTATTTATTTAAACCAATTTTTGCTGTTAGCAAGCATGTTATCTCTGGAGACACAAATCCACAGTTTGAGAACTGAAAAACTAAGCATATCTGATGGTATCTTTTAGACTGAACACTGGAGTCTTATTGGGTAGATAGAAAGATTAACCTAAATAATCTATACCAAAGCCTCTGGAACCCCATAAGATTGTGTCCCAGATCCATGAACTACTGGAACTCATTTACAAAACTTTTCTTAAACATTACATGAATATATATCTCATACTATAGAATTAGAATTTATAATCCTTATCTCTTGGTGAGATATATTTGACCTATAATATATCTTAATTAAAGCTATCTTTAGATAGGTTTTTTCCTCAAAAAGCATTTTATCAAAAAAAATCCACTGTAAATAAAAAAAATCCCATTTAAATTAAAAAATTAATTATTTAAAAAAAATTAAAAATGATTTTTTTATCCATCATGTTACTCCAGTTTCTTGATATCTTCATGTGGCATCCATTAATGTCCATCTATAGGAAATTACTTTAACTGACAGTGGACAGGCTTCTGATTAAATATTTTTATTTAAATAAATACAGCTAAGGAGAAGGTTGACATCTGTTCCAGCTGCTAATGCAAGTAGTAATCTAGATCTTTTCTTGTAGCCATATGGAAGGGCACAATTACACAGTAGGCTAATCTGGGTGCATCTGTGTTCAAAAGTTTGGAGGAGTAGGTAGGGAGAGTTTGTTCTTAATGGGGAGACAAGATTTTGCATTTTAATTTTTTGTGGCTGGGGAGCGAGTTATGAGACCTTTTAAGTCTGGGTCTCAGGTAGTATTTTGGCTTTTTCAGGAATGGGGAGGGTCCATTCGCAAAAGGTCCGTGTGAAAATTATTCATGACATTTGATTTTGCCAAGCTTTAATTAGTGAAACCTCTGCTAACTGAAATTTCGTTATTTGCTTCAAGTTGTACTATGGAGAGAGAGCCTCTTTTAATCCTGAGCATGTTCTCTTTGGGCATGTCTACACCGCACACTTATTTCGGAATAAGCTATTTTGGAGGAAATATTCAGAAATAGCTTATTTTGAAATAGAGCATCTACACAGCAAATGCACATCGAAATAGCACTGATCTATTTTGAAATGGAGTGTCCACACTCATTGGATGCTGACTCGCATTTAAGGCCACCCAGAAACACTTCAGGCAGGGCATCAGGAGAGCAGTCACTTCCCGTTGAATCTCGTGCTTAAAGTGACACCCTGTACAGCTATGTCTCAGGCTCTTCTCCTTTGCCTGCCTCATGGAGGGACAGCAAAGTCTTTTCTCTGCATAGGCCAGGTCCAACAGTGGCAGTGTCCCACGGGGAGAGGACTTATCTTCCTGCTTGCTGGAGAAAAGGGGAGCAAGGTGTTGGGGAGAGGTGTGTATGAGTGGCAGACACTCCTGAACCTTGCAGCACTGGAGGTGGATGCTTCCCCGAGAATGTGGGCATGCCTGTGTGCCAGGTGCGGCACTGATGTGTATGCATGTGTCTTCATGTCCCCAGCCGCCTTCTAGTGGTGGCTTGTGGTGTCAAGGGTATGGCAGACTTCTCCAGACACCATGTGAGCAAGCGCAGAAGGACCCTTTGTTGATATCTCCTGGTGCAGTGTGCCCTGAACTGGTGCTCCACATGCACCCATGTGCACAGGCTTCTGTGTGGTCACCAGGCCAGAAAAGCTGAGCAAGGAGCATGCAGCAGCACCTCACCATCCACCACTTCCACCTGTGTGTGCCTAGGGAAAGTAATGATACTCACCTGATGGGCCTTCCCTGGCTTTGGATGATGCCAAGAGACATCCTGGGTGGGTGGGGAGCGGTACTGCGCCAGGGCATGCATGACCTCCTGGTTGGTGGGCATGTATATGGTACTGGCCTCGTCTAGCTTCTCCTCCTCGTCCCCAGCTGTTTCCCCCAAGAGGGGGACAACGGGCATCTCCAGGCCTGAGTCCACAACATGTGGGGCAAGGGAAGGGACCTAACTGCCTCTTAGGATGTGGTGGAGCTGTATGTAGTATGGGCAAACCTGTGGCGCTTCCCTAGAGCGGGAGCTGCACTCCGCGGCCTTGGCATACATCTGCCTTAGCTCCTTTACTTTTATGCACACCTGCTCCTGGGTGCGCTTGTGGCCCTTGGTGGCCAGATAGTTGGCCATCCAGCCATACACATCTGCATTCCTACATCTGGTGCGGAGATCCTGGAGGTTTGCCTTCTCTCCCCAAACCTCAATGGGGTCCAGGATCTCTGCACCAAACCAGGAAGGCACATGCCTCTTCCATTCCTGGGCAGGGTCTGGGAGCTGGCTGCCAGCTTCCTAGGAGCAGAGAAGGGCTCAGTTGGAGCAACAGGGTTCCTCATGGTGGCCAAAAATGCTGCTCTGGCAGCTGCTGGTGGCTCGGGGCTGACAGGGCCTCCTGTGTGACACAAACCCTTTCCTCCATGGCTGCAGCTTTAAGAGCTGCAGGGGAAGGAGGACTGCACAGTTTTGATGAGTGTGAACAGAACAGCCAGTGGGGCACCTGTGGGTAGGGTTGTTAAATTGCAAGTAATTTGCTAATCAAATAGTCCATGCATTTTGCATCGATTAGTCGATAGGACTCCTCCTCCATTGAAGTGTAGCAACAGCCCCAGGGATCAACTGTGGACTCCCTCGCTGACCCCAGGCTGGCCACTTTGAAATGCCGCAGGGAGACCGGCGTCAGGCTCCTTATGGCATTTCAAAGTGGCAGCACCATGTGGAGCCCAGGATCAGCCGGGGACTCTTTCACATCCCTACCTGTGGGAAGGACTGGAGGTTTCTTATTTCGAAATAACTTCAGCGCCTCTGTCTACACACACTGTAGGGCTGTTGCTACTCTTCAAAGGTGAAAGCACCACGTGGAGCCAGGGGTCAGCTGGGAACTCCCCCACTGACCCCGGGCTCCATGCAATGCTGCCTCTTTGAAACGCGACGAGGAGCCCAGTGTCAGGCTCTTCGCGGCATTACAAAGCGGCAGTGCTAAGTTGAGCACAGGTTCAGTTGGGGACTTCCCCGCTGACCCCTGGCTCCCTGCGGCGCAGCCACTTTGAAATGTTGGGGAGAGCCTGACATCAAGCTCTTTGTGGCATTTCAAAGTGGCAACGCCAGGTGGAGCCTGGGATCAGCTGGGGATTCCTTCATATCCCTACCTGTGGGAAGGGCTGGAGGCTTCTTATTTTGAAATAACATCAGCTCCTCTGTCTGCACACACTATCCCGAAATAACTATTTTGGAATAGGGGTTATTCCTCGTTTAATGAGTTTTACAGAATCCTGAGTAATATATCTGTTATTTCGATATTATTTTGAAATAATGGGCTGGCTGTGTAGACGTTTGCATAGTTATTTCAGAATGTCATCCGTTATTCCCAAATAACGCTGCTGTGAAGACATGCCCTTTGAAATCAGTTGGCCTTAGGAAGTCATTATGGGTATTTCTACATAGTTATTAACACCTGAGGCTGGCCTGCGTAAGATGACTAGGGCTTACAAGGCTTGAGATGCCTTGCTTTAAAATAGCTGTATAGACATTTGGACTCAGGCTGGAGCCAGAACTCTTGGCAACCTGTGAGTGGGGAGTGGCCTAGGTAAGGCTCTAGTCTGAGCCTGGACATCTAGACAGCAGTTTTTAACCTGTGCCCTATTTGCCCACATCAGCTGACCTGGGCAAGTCATAGCTATGCCGCAGGTCTTACACCAGTGTAGCGTATCCTTTACAGTTGGTGTAAAGTTTTATAAACACAGTCATCAGAGAAGCTACTTCACCATATTACAGGAACTCTGACATTTCAGAAATTTTTGAGTGTCCTTTGTTTAAAAAAAATCAAAGCTTTCATTATTAAAATATTGTATCTAAAAACAAATACAGTTATTTGCAGCACTGCATGATACATCGGAAAAACATTTAGCTTCCTGAAGGTGGACCTGTCAAATGTATTCAAGAACTGGACCCCCTGGGGAAATAGCTGTAGAAATTAGACACAACACAGTAGTAATTAAAAAAGCCAATAATGTTTTGTCAAGCTACATTTTTGGTAAATATTTATAATCAAAATAAGAATGGTAAATACAGAAGATGTATGAATATTACTACCTAGTTTTTCTAGGATGGGCTAGCTGATTTTTAAGATTGCTACCTGAGTTCTGTATTGAAAAGTATATAAAACATTATTTATCATTTAGTTTATTAATATGGCATTGAGAAAAAAGTCCCAAATTTGTGATCAGTTCAAATCTTAATAATGAGTAGCAGTAGAGAAAGGATTAGATTAAAAAAGTATTTAATATACTGTAAATATGAGGATATTGAGATGCAAGTTCAGTGAACGACCACTGGATGGCTTGTTGAGTTGTCTTTGTTATCCACCCTAAGTACATTTCTCTTTACTCATTTACTTTGTCAAGACCTCGTGCTGCATGTAAGGAAAAAACATCAATCCACACAGCTTTCCAAATATATATATAAATATATATATTTAACTAAGCAAAGTATACAAACCTAAAATAAAATACATACAAAATCAAATGAAAAGAAAGCAGGTTACTATAAAATCATTAAGTTAATCTAATTATCAATTTTGTTAAATCAGATCAAATAAACCAATAATTCCTTATCAGCTTTGCTTAATTATTTTGGAAGACATCAGACCTGGTTACTTTTACGACTAACTAAATAATAGATTGTCAATCTTAGTGGCAATTGATATTTTTATATTCCAACAAATGGATGAAGCAGAGAGGGAAAAATCACTCCCAGATTAAAATTAACATTTTGACTACATGTTTGAGGTAATCTGCCCAAATGTTAGGTTAAGTGATAGATAAATTATGTGAGTTAACGTTACACACACATTTATTATTAGTCATCGGCTAGAATTAAAAAATGAAGTAGACTGAAACATAGGCATCCCTCTTCTACTTTTAATAAGGATAATGGGAAAAGAAGACGATCAAAACATTTGAGATATATAGGATGGTAGTTGCAATCCTTATGGTTTATTCAGCTTTGCAAAAACAGGAATTGGCTGAAAAGTTTAGTTACTAATTTTCTCAATTCATTTGCTTAATGTTGATATAGTTGGTAGCGGTCAGGGGCTGCTTGCTTATACATGTCCCATAGTTAGATATTGCATGTTGCTGGATATTTACTTTATGGTAACTTGGGAAAAGCCAAAAATGCAGCCAGTCACCAGGTTTGAAAATGTTTTGAAACATTTGAGGATATGCAGTTGGGGTTGGAAGAAGTATGAAGCTAGCAGAAAAATGTAAGTGAAATTACTGGAAAATAATCATTCATACTCACACAGTGATGCCTATAAAGGAAATGTTCACTGGACAGATTTTTAAAGTTCCCTTTTTTTATATTTTGTTATCTAGCATCTATCAGCAGTTCAACTTGAAACAGGATTTTTAATACACACATTTGGCTGAAAGGCTTTGACTTTATTAAAGTTTGATTTTTAGAATCAATTTTTCTGTAAGACTTCTGTTCCATTTATTAAAAGTAAAATATTCAGAATATGATGTGAAGCCCACAACAGTAGGAATTTTACATTGAATTTGTCAGACCTAGAGTCACTGGCAGATACATTCTTGACGCATGTGTCATATATGGGATCTTTTCTTCTGCGTAGCTGGTAGGTTCGCTTGCACATCTAGAAAGATGTGCAGAATTTTTAGTTGAGGAAAGAAATATCTTGAAGTTAATTCTCTCATTCCCTTTCATTCTACAATGGCAGGAGTTCAGTGAAGAAATAATTATCAAACAGTAATGTCAAGAAAAATACATATGATTCAAGTAACTTTTATACCAATAACTGTAATCCTGCAGTTTGAAATACACCCATTTTTTTCTATATATATATATATATATATATATATATATATATATATATATATATATATATATATATATATCGACAATTTTAAAAAATGCTAATGAAAATTGTTTTTATCACATTATCATTTTGTATTGGATGAAATTGTGTGCAGAATATAGCAAGGAAGTTTTATATTACTTTAATAAAATTTAAAATATTTATATTAATTTTAAACTAATGGTCCAGGTCCAGAAAGATTAGGCTGCCATACTTTAGTTTGTGCTATAAAATAAAATACTACTCTCTGGAGAATATCTTGATAACTGAGTTAATGCCAAAATTCAGATTTAACTCATAATTCCTGTGTGTGTGTGTGTGTGTGTGTGTGTGTGTGTGTGTGTGTGTGTGTGTGTGTGTAATATTCATAAATAAAATTCCAAATTATAAAATAATTTTGCAAGACTAAATTTTAGTGATATGAGGTGTAACACAACATTTAACAATGTCATATTTGAAAATAAGTATGTCTTGTTCTAAGTAAGAGCTAAAAACTGCAAATCTTGTATATTTTCATTTTTCAAGTTCAAAACAGAATGAAAGCCACAGATTGAAAGGCTATTTAAACTGCTACAAAAACTTTGTAAAATCTCTTAGTATACATGTAAAGTAAGCAGATTGGATCTACTCCAAAAATGAATTTTAAACAAAAATATATTTAACACAAAAATACTGTTGACCATGCTAATTTACCTCATCCACTTTTTATGCATTGTCTTCTTAGATCATAATACCTTTTTGGCGGGGACCATTATTTAGAAAGCTGAGGACTCGAGGCATTACAGAAATATAAATGTTAATAAAGCATGTTTGGTTGGTGAACTCTGATGCACTAGTCCTATAACATTATAGTTACCAAACAAGTCTAATAATAAAATTCTCTAGTTGAAATGTACAATGTGTAAAGGATTAAATTAATATTTGGGCTTATAAGCACATAAAATGTTGTTTAGAGTTTTTTAAAATCACTGATTTTTGCCATGCTAAACATAAAAATACCTTTTTCCTCTGCTTGAATTTATTCTTAGGCATATAGAACCAAGGGAAGGTATTTTTATTCTAATGTAAGAACTAGAGGTAGTGTACAAAAAATAAATTGCCAGTCATTGTCTATGATCTGAACTAAAATGCTTCATGCAAATTTCTGTGTCAGAATAAAAATTGTAGAAATTGTTCTGCAACCAAAAAAAGACTGTGTTGCTGACAGTAAAGAAGCTAAAATGATTACAGCTAAACTGAAATAAATTATTGCTATAAAATACCTTTCATTAGTCCATTTTCTTAATCCGAGAAGTAATTAGTAAAGACAAATCTGATATTTAACTTTTTGCTACTGCTCTACAAATTATGTACATCCAAAATATGACATCAGGAACTAGAAGCAGTACAAAATGGTATCTGTTACGTATTATTTGGGGTTCATTTATTTAAATATATTTAATATTTGTTAATCTTCATGCTCTTATTTTAGAGAAATCTCTTACTATGTCTTATGTTTTAGGACTTGGCATATTGAAAGTTGGTGTATTCAGAATTTAGCTCTCCAAAATATATTCTTCTCCACCCATTTTCTCTGACAGTCCATCTATTACTAATTCTTTTTTTTTTTAATTATTAAGATCCGGAGTTTCAGTTCATGTTTGCAATTTACTAAAAGCTATCTTTGAATTCCAGTAAAACGATTAATCATAAGATATATACATATTTTTTATTTTTTGTTTGCAGACATGCTTCAGATGTATTCGTTAATAACTTAGGCCATGTCTACACTAGGAAATGATTTCAAAATAACTAAATTCGACTTAATAACTCCCAATTTTACAAAATTGAAATAGCGTGTCCCCACTATAGGGAAGCCTCGGAATTAGTCTGAGGCAAGCTCTGTTAATGTGGATGCTCTACCTTGACTTGGCGCCCCAGAAAGCACTGGGGAGTAATTAGTTTGAATTACTCTGGGGAGTAGTTATTTTGAAATAACAGCAATGGAGCATCCACACTAATGTTATTTCGAAATAACTATTTAAAAATTAGTGTCATTTCCCAAGAAAAGCAGATTTTGAAATAAGCAGTTCTTATTTTGAAATAATGGGCTTGGTAGTGTGGATGCTCCACTTGTAAATTCATCCTTAAGGGGATTATTTCAAAATAAAGCTGTAGGCTACGTCTACACTGCATGCTGTTGTGCAAGAACTGTTTTGTGCAAGGTCTTGTGCAAGAGTGCGTCCACTCTGCCATGTGCTTTTGCGCAAGATTGTTCATGGCAGTGTGGACACTCTTGCACAAGAAAGCTCTGATGGCCATTTTAGCCATAAGTTGCCTGTCCACACTGTCTTCTTGTGCAAGAAGCCTGCAGTGTAGACATAGCCCTGGTGTAGATCAGGGATTAGCATCTTTAACACTAATGGATATAGACAGTGGAGCATTCTAAGAAACCTATGATTCTGAATTTTGCCAAAATGACACTATTTTTTATAAATCTTCTCTGACAATACACTTTTCAGTAAATATACACAAAACACTTGAGAATTCAAAGCCTGCCTCTAGACATTAAACAATACTTTCCCAAAGTCTTCTCAGAATTTACTGAAGAATGTTGACTAAAGGTTTTTATTCTTTTTTTTTAATTTGTGTTAAAATTCTACCATCACGCTGAAAATGTATGTAGTTTAACACTTTAACCTATACTTTAACAAGATTGTATTAGCTTCCAATGGGTATTGGGTGTTTAACTCATGTAGGTTACTTTGAAAATTGCAGCCTAAAATTGTATTTAGCCTGTATTGTTTCTGGTTTTATTTCATATTACTTTAATGCTATCTGTCTCAGAACACTTAATGGTTCAACTCCAGACAAAGTGAAATTGAAACTATCCTGAGACATTTTTAGATATCCAAGTCAAATAAGGGTCTTAGTGGAAATGCTATGGTGAAAGGGATGGAAGACTATAAAGAGTATAAATCAATAAACCTATTTGAATTACTCAAGATTATTAGGTAAATTGACAGAATTGGAAAACTGCAGTAGATCTGCCTGTTCTAAATATGACTTGGTAATGCAATGTGTAGTCCATTTATTACTCTCCAATATATTCAAAGTATGCTACACTTATACTTTATATTTAAAAATAAAAGCTGTATTTTAAAAATGAGTAGAATGTGTGTCGTCATATACACCACAGTGAGAATATAACCTTATATCTATCTGAATATAGTTACGTAAGAAGTAATTTTAGCCATGTATGTTAAAATGAAAGTATTCCTACAAAAATCTGCTGCAATAGATTTTATGTATAGTAAACTCTGTCAGTAAACACTGAATAAACTGACAGATTTGCTGTTTTAGTGTTGGTGGGTGGTCTTATCCAATTTAGAAAGAAGTGTAGTTAATGCATTGCAGGAGTCTTAGAGAAGGATGTTTGAAGACAGGTTGCCTAAGAAAAGTTGCCTCATATGTTCTTGTATAATATATATTTGTTATATTTTATATATTATTTCATTGTAATAATGAAGGTAAGTATGATGGAGATCAATAATATATCTACTAAACAGCAACAGCTAAATTAATCACCAACAGAGAAAATTAAAGTTTGAGGAATCTGACGTTTCAAAACAGGACATGCTTGATAGTGAAAGTTTGGGACTATTTTGGTTAGCAAAACATCTTGGGTTTGTTTAATGTTTGAATGTATATGAAAACATACTTTTAATAAAATCCTGGATTAGGTGGGTTTTTTTTTGTTTTGTCCTGTTTTTTTAGAATTGACAAATACATGATTGTTCTCTGCAATCTTCTTCTTCTTCCTCCTCTTCTTCTTTTTTTTCTTTGTCAAATAACAGAACACTATTTAGAATTCCGTTTTGGAGTTATTAATTCTGGCGATTTTAAACAATGATGTTTGAAAATGGAACAATCAAAGGTTGCTTTTTTCCCCATAAGCCAAGTAGATCACGCAAGACAGAGAGGCGCAAATACATTGTTTTGACAAGTACACTGAACAAATATGACATAGGAGTCTTACAGAAATGCATAAATGAAAACTAAGCTGTCATGTTTACAAAATGACTTTTTTCACATGAGGAATGTGTTGAACAGTAAATGATCTGTAGAATTCAGTGTCTGCATGGGAACCATTGTGTTTGGTATTCATGCAAGAAGAGTTGAACAAACGAACTGATTGAAGACAAAAAATTGATTTGGTTCATGCAGGCTCACACTCATACATTTTGGAAGAATCCTAGAAAACAGATGCAATAGATTTCAGTCACTAAGTCTGAGAATAAGCTGGACAAATAAATCTCCATGCCTACGGAGAAAATACCTTTCATTCAGATAGTAGGTTCCATACAAAAGATTGGAGCATGCTTGCCAGTCCATACTCTTACCTGCAGGGAGTTTTTTTCCCCTAAGACTAGTTTGTTTACATGACACCTTATATCCAACCTCTGAAGAAACCTGTGCAGTTAATTAAATTCTGGATATAAAGAGTTTACTTCTAATTTATCACCCTGGAAACCATTCAAATCCCTTATATTTTAGGAGTCAGTTCTCAGTCACTATTACCATCAGTCATCACCAGTGTATCCAATCAGAACTTGGAAGGCTCATTTCTTAAATCTGACAGTTATCAGTCAGTGAATATGTTCAACCAAAAATGTAGACTTGAAATTTCTTCTTGCTTTTAATCATTGAATATGTGACACTAGTCAGTTAGTAACTGAGGAGAATGTTAAATAAAATATACTAAAGATAAACATTGTAAAATCTGCAGATCTGGAGAAATTTTACCCAAGAATCCCAAAAGAGTTGACTGAGGATACCTCTAGCTCACAGATACTAACTTTTAATAAATCTTAAAGTACACAAGATTTCCAAAAAACTAGAAGAGTGTTAGTGTGTCATTATTCAAAAAGGGCAATCATGATGACTTGGATAATTATAGGACAATTAACCTAACATAAATCTCAGGAAAAATAATGGAAAAAGTTGATAAAGGATTCGATCAATACATAATTAAAAGATGGGAATATAAATAATGATAATCTATATGATTGTATGAAAAATAGATCTTGTCAGACAAACCTGATTTCATTTTTTGATTAGATTACAAGTTTGGTTGATAAAGGTTACTGCATAGGTGGAACATACCTACAGAGAGACACATAAGAGACTTAGTCTGTTTAGTTTATCACGAAGATGAAGAAGTGACTTAACTGTTGAGTACCTTTGCTGGAAGAAAAAACTGAGGACTATATGGTTCTCCAACCTTGTGCAGAAAGGCACATAAAAAACAAATGGTTGATAATTAAAGCCAGAAGATTAAAAATAAGGTATTAGTTATTAAACAGTGGGAGTGATTAAGCTCTGGAACAAGCTATTAAAGTAATTGGTAGATTTTGCATCTCATGAAGTCAAATAAAGACTTAAATGCCTTTCTGGAAGATATGCTTTAGTCAAACATAAGTAATCACGCAAAGTGTAGAAGTAACTGGATGAAATTTTATTCCTTGTGCTTTAAGGAGGCCACAATAGATAGTTTAATGGTCCCTTCTGGCTTTAAAATAGCTAAAATAGTTACTGTACATTTATACATGATATTAATACTTTATATGAGCAAGCAGGGATTTTTTTCACTCCTAGCCACTTTGTTGGGAAGCAGTAGCCCTTTATACTGGCATCTAACTCTTGGGATAGAACCAGCTGTTCTCCAATTAGCTGGCAAAAAGAATGTACTTACAGACAATTTACCCCTCAGACAATAAACCCAGAAAGAGTAGACTCTGCTATGGTCTATTGATCTGAAGATATCCATCAACCAAATTTCTATGCAAAAAGTAATAAAGCAAAGCAATCCCCAATTTTGTTCCAGAGCAAGGAAGGACAGCAGCTTAGTAATAGAACTTGTTTCTTTTTGACTGGAGTAGAAACTGCACTGTGATTTTCTGCCTTAACCTATGACTGTAGTGAAAGATATAACAGGCATAACAGCATTTATTCTGACGGCTTTGACTTGATCCAGGAGCTTCCATAATATCTACGAGTGTTGCCAGACTTTAACACAGGAAGACATTGTCATTCTGGAATTGTTTCATCTTTGCTGATTGGGTCATGGGACATTGACAGTCTGACTCAGCTCAGTGTGTAGAGGTATTGAATACAGGCAGTCCTCGGGTTACGTACAAGATAGGGACTGTAGGTTTGTTCTTAAGTTGAATTTGTATGTAAGTCGGAACTGGTACATATTGTAGGGGAAACTCTAGCTAAACATTTCTCCAGAGCTCAGTTTTATTCTCCTACACCTCACTTCCTTTATTCTCAAGCTGAGGTGTCTGCTGAGAAAAGCCACTCCGCGTCTCCCTGGTCTGCTGGGGGGAAGCAGCTAGTGCGGGGTTGCCTCACCCCGTTTGTAAGTAGGGATCCGATGTAACCCGGGGACTGCCTGTACTTTAATGCAACCCAAAAAACTATCTATATCTATATTTATATCTATATCTATAAATGTTACTGTAAAGGGTTCATTCAAGGGTTTAAGGAACTGCTTTAGGCTAGAATGGCACTACCCCTCCACACATATACAAATCATACCAAGACTGGAGGAAGCATTAATAGGAGGGGACTCCACTCCTAGTGGATTCTGAGGTAACTGATACTGCCAAGGCTCTCAGAAGTGAGACTGATATCGTGACTCATACTGCCTGTAGGTTTTCTTCTTTTTCCTTTACTTTATGCTTTTATTTAACCTTATTTACTAACTCTGGTCAGTTTTGTTTTTTTCAACCAGGACAGGGGAAGAAACAGGTCTTAGCCGGAGGGGTGAATGCTGGCCCCGCTAGACTGACACACTTTCCGTGACAGCTGGAAAGTGGTTAGTTAGATTTGTGCTTCCCGTATAGCCCCTGAAGGGGGCATTATGCCAAGTTCATGTTCATGGCAGTTACTTTTAAAAATAGAAAGTTTTCACTACTGGTAGCAGATAATGTGCCACTACAATCTGCGTGCTCTCAACTATTTTCAACTACAGTTTTTCCTCTGCCACTGCACTATGTACCAATGGGCAGTTGAGATTTCAGTGACCTCCCTGTCTCAAGGTTCCCTAAAAGAATTATTAATATTCTCCCTCTGGTTGGCAAGCCTGTCCCCATAAGGGAGCTCATCTTGGTGCTGTCAGGATTAATGGAATGCACAACTCAGGTATTTGGAAGAGTGTTTTTCATTTTATCTCCCATTTAAGGCTACATTTTTAATTGCAATAACATCAGCAGGAAGAGTTTCTGAGTCATAAGCTATAATACTGATCCTCACCAACTAATAATGTAATTATTTTCCACAGATAAGACGCTGGCCTGTTCTGCATCACAGGTTTCCAAAAGTGGAATCTGAGTTCAAATTAAATCTCAAAGTATTGTGAGATGTCAAAAAGGCTTTATTAGGGGAAGATTGCAGCATTTAGGAAATCCCTTATACTTTTTATAGCTTTTGAGAATTAAAGGAAATAGTGTCTGTATATATACATTGTCTCTCAGAGTCCATTTCGTTCCATTGAGATGTACTGATAGTCTTGGCTTTGAACATTCAGTGAGGAGTTACTTGTGCACTGCTTATCTAGAAGTTATCAGCCGTTTTAGAGGATAGATTCACAAGTGTGCATACTGTAGCAGGGTACTGCCTTGATTCTGTCAGCCTTAGTGTTTCTCCTTTGACCAGTGTGGGACCAGGAGTAAATCAGACTGACTTCACTCTAGTTTTATTTTTCCTTATTTACATTGTGGGCCTCTAAGTTAGGTCCAAGAAGTTAAGCAAAAAGTAAAAAACCCAAGACAACCTGCTCAACACAATAGGTTTGGGCTACTCGAGTCAAGAAATAGTATTCTCTTTATAAACCCTCAGCATTATCATGCCTGATTCCTGCACTGTGTGGCACCCTGAAATAGAAGGGTTGTAGCAGCAGGAACCGTCTTGCATTTTTATTCTTGCATTTTTCTCTTCGTTCTGATGCTTCAGCTTGGGGAAGTGGTCTGTAACTAGGGTAAACTGTCATCCAAGTAGGTAATACCAGAGTGTTTCTCTGGTCCATTTTGCTGCAAGCCATTCCTTTTCCACTAGAATGTACTTTTTTTTTCTCTGTGAAGGAGTTTTCTGCTGAATTTCAAGATGTGATAATCTTCCTTTCTTACCATCTGAGAAAGAATACCCCCCAACCCTGCCTTGGAGGCATCCATTTGTAACATGAACTTCTTAAAGTCTTGGGCTATTAGCACAGAATTACTGTAGAAGGCTGTCCTCAGACCCACAAAAGCTTCTACAGCCACACCAGTCTACTTTACTATGTCCAGGCCTCTGGGTTTTATCAGACCCATCAAAGGAATCACCCTGTTATCTAATTACTTTCATGGATCCTTTCATGGATTGAAAACTGGTTAAAAGATAGGAAACAAAGGGTAAGAATAAATGGTACATTTTCAGAATGGAGAGAGGTAACTAGTGGTGTTCCCCAAGGGTCAGTCCTAGAGCCGATCCTATTCAATTTATTCATAAATGATCTGGAGAAAGGGGTAAACAGTAAGGTGGCAAAGTTTGCAAATGATACTAAACTGTTCAAGATAGTTAAGAGCAAAGCAGACTGTGAAGAACTTCAAAAAGATCCACCAAACAAAATGGGCAACAAAATGGCAAATGAAATTTATTGCCCTTATATAAATCGATGGTACGCCCACATCTTGAATACTACATATAGATGTGGTCTCTTCATCTCAAAAAAGATATAGTTGCATTAGACAAGGTTCAGAGAAGGGCAACTAAAATGATTAGGGGTTTGGAACGGGTGCCATATGAGGAGAGATTAAAGAGACTAGGACTTTTCAGTTTGGAAAAGAGGAGACTGAGGAGGATATGATAGAGGTCTATAAAATCATGAGTGGTGTGGAGAAAGTGAATAAGGAAAAGTTATTTACTTGTTCTCATAATATAAGAACTAGGGGCCACCAAACGAAGTTAATGGACAGCAGGTTTAAAACAAATAAAAGGAAGTTCTGCTTCACACAGCTCATAGTCAACCTGTGGAACTCCTTGCCTGAAGAGGTTGTGAAGGTTAGGATTATCACAGGGTTTAAAAGAGAACTAGATAAATTAATGGCTATTAGCCAGTATGGGTAAGGAATGGTGTCCTTAGCCTCTGTTTGTCAGAGGGTGGAGATGGATGGCAGGGGAAAGATCGCTTGATCATTACCTGTTCGATTCACTCCCTCTTGGACACCTGGCATTGGCCACTGTTGGCAGAGAGGATGCTGGATTGGATGGACCTTTGGTCTGGCCCAGTATAGCCATTCTTATGTTCTTACTTGTAATATATCACTGTCATACAAATGCCCTAATCTTTGTCTTTCTAATCAGTTGTGACCAACTTTACCTCTAACTTAATCAGCTGAGTTTTTGCTATACCTTTCCCCATAATGTACCTGGGATACTTCAAAAACTTAAAAGATAATGAATGGTCCTGCAGCACCTTAGAGACTAACAAAAATATAGATATTATAATGAGCTTTTGTGGGCAAAACCTGCTTCTTCAGATGACAAATGAAGATTTTATCATCTGAAGAAGTGGGTTGTGTCCACAAAAGCTCATTATGCTATCTATATTTTGTTAGTCTCTAAGGGTATGTCTACACTACAGAAAAAGATCGAAGCTGCCACTGTCAATCTTCCAGGGTTCGAATTAGCAGGTCTAGTTAAGATAGCTAATTCAAACTAAGAGAGGCACTCCATTCAATGCCAGTAGTCCTACTTCCATAAGGAGTAAGGGAAGTCGAAGGGAGAATGTTCTCCCTTTGACTTCTTGCAGTGTGGATAGTGCCAAAAGTCAAGTTAAGGTCCTTCTACTTAAGCATTCAAATAATGTTGTGTATCTTAATTCAACCTTGTCCCATAGTGTAGACATACCCTAAGGTGCTGCAGGACCATTAGTTTTTTTTAAAAAGTTTTTTTTAGTTACAGACTAATATGGCTACTCCTCTTATACTGGGATACTTCATTTAGTCTTCAGAATTCATTGCAGAATCTCGTGGTACCATCTAGCTTGTACTCTTGAACAATTGGGCTATGAGATTCTTGAAGGACCTTCAGCTAAGGATGTTAAGGACTAGTCGATTATCCGATAAGTAAGGCAGTTTTTCAAAGGGGCAGCTGCCGCACAGCTGATCTGCAACACTGCCCCTTTAAAACGCTGAAGCGCTGTGGAGCCTGGGGTCAGCTGGGGACTCCCCAGCTAAACCTGGGTTCCGCGTGGCATTTCCCCAGAATCTGGGGTCAGCTGGGGACTCCCTAGCTGACCCCGGGTTCTGGGGAAATGCCACGCGTAACCCTAGGGAAATGCCACGCGTAACCCTAGGGAAATGCCACGCGTAACCCAGATGATTCCGCGTTCTGCTGAAATGCTGCACGGAGCCAGGGATCAGCTGGGGTGTCCCGAGCTGACCCCGGTCTTCATGGCGCTGCCCCTTTGAAACACTGAGGTGGCATTTTAAAGGGGCAGTGCTGTACAGCTGAGCCGGGGATCAGCTGTGGGCGCTGCCCCTTTGAAATGCTGAGATCAGTGGATGCCTTTATCACAAACAATAGGAAAGGTTGTTAGGCAGAAGAGATGGCAGTTTTTCCCATCTTTAGTCACTGTTTTTCATATTACGCTTTTCAGTGTAGCACCTGAGATGCCATCAGTTTGTGGGTGGTAGACCAAGGTCTTAGGGCCTGTATTTAAAGCATTGCAGACAGGTCCTTCATTAATTTGAACATCAAGGTAGTCCTTTAATCTGTCAGAATCTCCTTCAGTACTTGGATTAACTTCCTTGCTATTGTCTTGGACATTGTGTTTTGCTGGGGTACCACTTTTAGGTGCCAGATAGCATTGCCTGGAGCCCTGCACAAAATTGATGATCCCTGTCTGATTTCTCCAGTGAGTCTATTAAATGGGACTTGAATAATAATAGGCAGGTGTACTAAAAGAGCCCTTAGTTTAAGTTGTGGGCTGTACAATGGGCACTCCAGGCAGGAGGTACAGTAGTATCAGAAATCACTATTAGCTCCTGGCTAAAAAAAACTTTTGTAGGATACTATCTAGGAGTTTATCTGCCCCTAAATATCCCTCCCACCCCCAATGACTACGTCCTATAGGCACTTCCTCAGTTCATTAAAGCAACAGTCTGTATATGATTAATTTTAACTGGCCATGTATATCTATTTGGAGTCATAGGGAGTGAAAGTGGATGAGATGGCATAGGTATACACTATCACCAAGATTGCACTCTGTGAGTTCCTCAGTGTTAGAGTTTTGAGCTGCAATATGTCCTAATTCTTCACAAATATAACATCTATACCTGCCACTGGTTATCCTCCATGCTTTGGGCTATTGTAACACTACAGGCTTCTCCCACCTCTGGTTGCTCTTTTGCATCCCTCCTCTGCAAACTTTCAGTGATCCAGGCAGGGATTGACTGCTTGGTCAGATGTATCTC
The DNA here is from genome assembly GCF_052426305.1 of Pelodiscus sinensis. Lineage (NCBI taxonomy): Eukaryota > Metazoa > Chordata > Testudines > Trionychidae > Pelodiscus > Pelodiscus sinensis. Next base: position 72,995,877 of record NC_143057.1, read on the forward strand.
TTCTCCAGTAGTCAGAGAAAGCTCTCTGGCCATTAAATGCCTGTTTACAATAGTGACCAAATCATTGTAAAAGAGTCATTTTTGCCAATCCACCCTTGTAGGTCTGGTGGAAATCCCCTCAAGAATCTGTCCAAAAGCAAAAGTGTTGTGATGTGTTCTGTACTGCAGGTCTCAGCATACAGACACTTCATATTAGATGGATCAGGTTGGACAGCTGGCACTTTGCTCTCCTGGTGCCTCAACTTGTGAAATCTTTGGGCCCTTATGGATGTAGTTGCTCTCAACTTTCAATTTGAAATAGTTTAGCAGCTTCCCCTGTCATGTCATAATAGGTCTTTTAAGCCTCTCCAAACAAGAAAGGAGCAATGATATTGACCCACCTGTCTCACAGTAAGACCTTGTTTAGGGTGGTTCTTTCATATGTGAAGAGAGATGACTTGATATGATCTTTTGCTGTGATCCTTTGCAGATAATGCTGGCACTTCCTACAGCAGTGCCTTCACCATGCTGTTCATTCTCAGGAACAATCTACCTTGCCCTCTGGGACAGTCTCATTATCAAATCCCACATGTGGCAGGGTACCTCCTTTTATTTTTGTTGGTCGCAGCATTTCTTTTTTGAAGAGGAGGGGAAACCTGGATATAGTTAGTCTGACTCCAGAGGATTTTTTCCTTCAGTTTGCTTTATATTTCCTTATTTACCCAGTGGGGCCACAGGGTAGGCCTAAGAATTTCTCTAAAGCAAATATTGAAAAAATACCCAAATTCACTAAACAATCAGAAATGCTTTTCCTTGCCCCCTCTCCAGGTGGTTGTCCTACTACACTGGAATCTAGTTGAGAGCCATTGACAGCTGTTACCTTAGTTTCTTTCCATATAGGGAGAGGAACAGCTTTCCACCCAGGGGATGCCTTTTCTTCCTGCTGCTGCCACTACACCTGGTGCAGCTTGTCTCTGAGTTCTCATTCTCGTGAAGAATCACAGTCACCATGTGTAACTGGTTTTGGTGTACTCTAATCTTGACCTCAGTTTATAAATATAACCAAAGCTCAGAAATTTAAGATTTAGTGGGAAGTCACTATGAAATTTAGCTTTTCCATATAATATAACTCATGATCTTAGTTTTTAAGATCTTGGTTGCTCAGCACTGAACCTACTACATAAAATAATATCTCTGGGTATGTCTATTCAGCAAAGTTATTTCAAAATAACAGCTGTTATTTCGAAATAACTTTACCAGCATCTACACAGCCAAACTGCTATTTCAAAATTAAATTGAAATAGTGGAGGGCTTATTTCAAAATTGGTAAACCTCATTCCACGAGGAATAGCACCAATTTCAAAATTGCTCTTTCGAAATAAGCATTGTGTAGACGCTTATTTCGAAATAGGGGGCCTCCAGCCCTTCCCAGGGTGCCCTAGTGGCCACTCTGGGCACAACCAAGAAATCTTTTCTCCCTCCCCCTCTCCCTGGAGCCCTTAAAGGGTACCTTTAAGCAGATAGCCTCTGGCAGCAGCCACACAAGGTAACTCCTGACCTGAGCCTCTGGCAGCAGCCACACAAGGTAACTCCTGACCTGATGCCCTGCCAGAACTGGTTCTGGCTGGCCTTAAATGCGATTCAACATCCTATCAATGTGGATGCACTATATCGAAATAGCAAAACGCTATTCACCCTGCTGTAAGAAATAAACAGATACGAATTATGTACTTAGGTCCCATTAGGTGTAAAGATGGAAATAATGTCAAGAAAGTTGTCACGGAAGGAATTGTGATGAATCGTAGTAGGGGCCAACCGGCGAGGAGATAGATACTGTGCAGCAGATCACAGAGAGATCAGCTGCCAAGTGCTCAAATATAGCAATGAAAGGCTTCTGAAAATTCATATTAAGACATGAATAAAATGGTTTTACTTATTGACTTATTTATGTTCTGTTTACATTTGTATTATGGTCTCTTGATGCTTATAATCCAATACTATTAATAATACTATTAATAATTTCTTACCAAATGTACTACTTATTGGGAAATACCCATTTTTACTTCCTTTGTTGTGTGATTGAAGTGTTTAGTCATGGTTGGTTGGAAAACATGTATCCTTATTCTTCTGTATGATAATTAGTGAAGAGAAAGAAGAGCTGGTAGTGTCCTGCATCAGATGTAAACATTCCTATGATTGGTTGGATACCTGTGGATAGGTCAATGGATGAGCTATGTGTGGAATGAAACGTAAGCTAGTCAAAAATGGAAAACCTGTTTCCTTGAACTTTGTAATATATTTGCTTTCTGGGAGTGGTATGTTTTTATTTGGTTTTGTTTTTAATTAACTACATATATAAGCTGAGGTTCAGAAACGTATACACTAAGCTAGTAGCTGCTATCGCTATCTCTATGCTTGGAGATATTTGAATGGAATGGAGATACTTAGATGAAAATGTGTGTGCACATAGCAAGTACACTGATCATCATTTTTAAAAGACACTGTTTAACCTACAGACACTAGCATTCATAATTTTGTTCTTGGAATTTTCCGATGTCACTTTTTAGTTGCAATGCTGAGTTTTGTTAAGCATTATAGTTACAAACTTTCTTCTGCATCACGAAGTTGTTTTATAAAGAGTAATTCTGTTACCTTTGTGAAAAATATTAATTGATTTTATTTTTGCTAAATTGAAGATTACTGATAAACTACTGTGTTTAATTAGCTATAACATATACTGCAAGCTACTCCTCTACAGCTGTGTTTGTCAAAGTGGTTCACGGATCCACTCTGAGAAAGCAGCTAATGGGTTGCTCCAGGTCATTTACTTACTAGTTCCACAGCCACAGAGCCTTGCAACTCCCATTGACTCTGGTTCACCGTTTGCAGCCAAGAATAGCTGTGGGAAGCAGTGGGCTGTGTCACACTTTGATTGCTTATTTTTCATTGGTTTAATATTCCTTGTATAATTACATATTCTATGTTATTCTAAACATAAATTCAAAAAAGGAAAATTTTATGTACTTTAATATTAAAAATAAAACTTGCTTTTTCATAAGTTAATCCCATTTTTATATTTGCTATTTCCTTTCCATTTATTTCAGGTTTTGGAAATGGAGTGGGGAGGTGAATATTCTCTTGATTCTTCCAACTTAGATTGTTTATTAAACATTCTTCCTGGGGACCTGGAGTTTCAACAAATCCTCAGTGACATTGATGAGAAAATAAAGAAAAATTCTGCTAGGTAAAAGATTTTAAACTTTTTTTGTCCAATGTATCAGTGAGCCATTTACATTTTTAAGATTTATTTTCTTTCTTCTTTTTGTGGTGATATTGTAGAATATTGAAAGTTATTTCACTACTGGTTTTGCCTTAATTCAGCCAACACTTGTGGGGCTTTTTCATGCCTTTAGAAGTTATTAGCTACTTTTTTATTTGTTTCAATCTGTATAGGTAATATTAATAGCTTGAATCCTCACAGAACTCGAAAATTGTCAATTTGTTGTGATACAGAAATGAAGAGAATATATATTTTTAGTGTTCTCAGACCTCAGACATGGGGCTGGGTTGAGGCTGAAGTTTGCTTTTATTTTATTTCTTGGTAAAAGAGCTATAAAATTTGATAAGTTTATAGAATATAAAGGTAGTCTTTAACATCATAGAATAATTTTAATAAAATGTATTTCTTCCTAAAGCAGTGGTCTCAAAGTGGTCCACAGATCCACTCTGAGCAACCTGCTAATTGGCTGCTCCTGTTGGTTTATTTACCAGCTTCACAGTCACATTGTGGCTCCCATTGGCTCCAGTTTGCTATTTGCAGCCAAGGCAAGCTGTGGGTGATGGCAGCCCGTCCCAGGCTGCTTCCCACGGCTCCCCTTGGCTACAAACAGCAAACCGGAGCCAATGGGAGGCGTGAGCCTCTGTGGCTGCAGAGCTGGTAAATAAACATGTGGAAGATGCCAGTTAGCAGCTTTCTCAGAGTGGATCTGCAGACCATTTTGAGAAACATTGTTCTAAAGTGAAGAAAGTGACTTTATCAATGTTCATTATAAATAAACCATTAACTTACTTATTCTAAAGAAAATTTTCATATTGGAATAATAGCAGAAGACTTTTTAATCTGCATATGTTTTGGAGTACACTTTAAAACATTTGTGGTAAATGTTTCATTACAAAGAATGAGTAAATCTGTTATATTCTTTTAGTCAAAAAAGATACACACAATGCTTCTATTAATCAGGAATTAATCTTTGCTCTGGCTTGGACTTTTCTATGAACAAGTCACTTAATAATTCTGTGCCTTAATTGTCACTTCTGTAAAGTAAGAATATCTTCCCCGCAGTCGTGGTGTGGCTAAATACATTAATATTTGTAAAATATATGGAGATTCTTGGATGAAAGATGCTGGGTCTGGCAAATACTCCTGTCACTGTTTAGAAAAATAACATTTACCCACTGCTACAACAGAAATTTCTTGTTTTGAGGAATAACTGGAATTTTAGATATAACTCTGGATAAATACTATCTTTTTAAGAGTAATGATTGTACTATTATCCCTTGTACATCTGAAGTATGCAGCAGGGATCCAACTGTGCTATAGAAAGCATTTCTGAGACTTCAGAGGATACCTTTGATGAAGTGTGATTTAGGATGGTATAACTTAATAATGAGGCCCTCCTGGGTAGGAGGACTTTATCTACTGCTCACAAAACTATCCACCTTATTCAGGAAGCAGTCCTTTATAATATACACCCACAGAAGCTATATTTTACATCTCTTTCTTTTTCTGCTGAAGTTAATCTAGCAGAAAACTAAGTCCTCCCTGAGCTACATATTCTATCAGGTTGCTAGTCAAGATCACAGACTTCCTCACTCTGTTTTTATGATTTACTAGAGAATTTACCTGGCATTGCTTGGGTCCTTCAGAGCAGGGGGCTACCGGGGTACTGGAGCCAGGGCAGGGGCTTGGGGATTTGGGGAAAATCAGGGCAGGAGGCTAGAGGTGTGTGTGGGGAGGGTGCAGAAGTCAGGGGTGGGAAGAGTGGGAGAGCTCAGGGGAGAGATGTGGGAAGGCTGAGAGGAAGAGATGTGAGGTGGCTCAGGGCAAGGGGTGGAGGTGCAGGAGTCAGGGCAGGGGGTCAGGGAGTCTGGCAGCTGCTTCCCAGGGCTGCCGTTGGACAGCAAGGACCACTGTGCTCAGCCGCTGGGCTGGACTTGGGCTGTGCAAGCCAGGTTGCCCAGCCATCAGCTGCTCCGTAGCTCTCTGGGACTGCAAGGGCACACTTGCTTGCTAACCCTCTGTGGTCATTCTGGAGCGTAACTCCCCTGTGCTTGCTGCCCCTGTTATTCTGCAGTATAACTGTTCTTGCTATTACAGTCCTCCCTTTCCATTTGATGTGAAACAATTGCATTCTACACCCGTCCTATTTTCTTGGCATTACCAAACCCTGACCTTACTTTAAGTTATGGTAAGAGGAAGCTGCATACTAAATTTGGTGGTCCTAGCTTTTACCATTTAGGAAAAGTTCTTGAACAAACAGACTCACAGAGAAACACAGAAAACACAGACATTCTCTCAAATATATAGTAGATTATTTATTCCTTACAAGAGTCATTGATATTGATAATCTTAAAATAATGACAATAATGAAAATCTAGCAACTGTAAAATTGCAGGAAAAACTTAAAAAACAACAGACTTCTTCAGATGACAGGAGTATGCTAATGCTAAGACAGTATGCTAATACTCCTGTCATCTGAAGAAGTGGGTTGTGCCCACAAAAGCTCATGATACCATCTCACGATACCATCCACAGTTAGTCCTTGAGGTGCTACTAGACTATTTGTTGTTTTTTAAGTTTTTCCTGTTACAGGCTAATTTGACTATTCCTCTGAAGCTTTTGTAAAATTGCAGTTACCTTCGTAGTGCTAATCCCCAGTCTGTTGACATCACTGGAATTTAGGGTCATACTAAGAAAAATTCAGTTGAAGTCCTTACTGTGTCATAAGTATCTGCAGTTTTGAGTTGCTCTGCATGATGTGTTACAAATTCAGAAAGGCCACCATCAGCATTTGGCAGGTGTGTTTGACAATCTTTTATTACTTTTTCAGTTTAAAAGGTGTGTTGTGAGGGGTAAAACCGCATTTTGACACAGAAGTAGATCACAGCTGCAGCTATGGACTGTGGATTGTCCAAAGGAGAGAGGCAAGGATGATTTTTTGGCTTCTGGATTGGTGTTATATTGTGGTGTGATAGCCATAAAAGCCACCCATTCTTTTGCTGTAAAATTCTGAATTTTTACAGTCTGTTGTTTTTTCAACAATAGCAGTTCAACCAATAAGCCCTGAATTTACCAGATGTTATTTTTCATCTGTAAAATGTCAATTTCAGGAATAGAGAAGAACTTAACAAAAGATGAACAACATTTGATGTGACTTTTAAATGAAAAACGGTATTTTATTGCTAATACATTATAGGTAACATGGAATGAAATAAAGTTCCATTTACCATTGATCTTTGCAAGGAGTATGATAAGGGAGCTACTCTGTGCGTTATGTTGATTCAATTAGAATACAATCCATTTTTCATCAGATAGACTTATGTTTTTATAATACACTAGAGAAAAAAACATAATAGTATACAGTATGTATATTTAAAAAAAATAGAGCAGCATGTGAAAATTATGATCTAAAAGTGTGTAAATCGCTTCTACACTCATTTATGGCCTTCCAACAGAACACTTTTTACAAAATTGTATGTCATGACAAATCAATTATGTTCCACTACCAACAACAGCTGAAATACTTTCAGTATTTTTGTATCATAATTGTTACAATCCTTGTGTTATAAACAGAACAAAAATGACCAACTGTGTGATAAGTTTTTCATTAAGTTTTAAGGGAAAATATGATAAACACTTATATGGAAAGATGTGTATTACATTGAATTTTGACTTTATTGCTATAGCAGTTTATGAAGACAGCCAATTTGACCATTTTTAAGTGCTGCCCTGTGTGCCAAACTACATCTTGGGTTATTTTATGGTGAAATCATGTTTCACTCTTGCAGTGTAGGCTATCATTTCTCTCTTTCTTCATCTCCTTCCTTCCTACACACATTTGAACTTTCTTTATTATATTTGGGTAGAAATATTTTCGGTATGTAATATGGAGTTTTCAGAATTAACACAACTGGTTTACAAATACTCTATCGGAATTAAAAGTTCAGCAGACATCACTGTATGTTCAGCTTTCTTGTAACTAGCGGAACACCAGGAAATAACTGTATAGAGCTTGAAACCATGCTTATCATGCAACTCTCCTCAAAAGAGACAGTAAAAATGGCAAAAATGAATTCTTAGCAAATAAGTTCTTTGTGTATTTATTCATGTGTGCTTATTTTAAATGGATACATTTTAAACTGCTTTTTACTTCTGACAGCTCTGCAGAGCTTGCACAGCTCTGTAAGAGTGAGGTAGATTTCATTCCTTTTTCTGCATACATAACAGAATTATTTACCAAGATTCCATCAGTTACATCTCTATAAACTCACTGATGACTATGGTTTTGGACAGGTGTCACAAAGAGCCCTATTTGGTCTGCAGAACTGATGCACAAAAGAGGAGGATTGATTCTCAGATCCAAGGTTGCATTTACTGTGGTGACAGTTGGAAAATATGTATATTTCACATGTAAACTTAACACACTTGATGTGGAGAAGATTAACATGGATCTTTTCAACTCCAAATGTAGAGCAACTTTTCAGAGAATAACTAGACATAAAGCTTCAAGTGCTTGCTCGTGTCCATTCAACCTAGGTGTGTGTGCCTGCCACATGCACTGATGCTAGAAGTTTTTGTCTAAGTAGTACTCATAGGGGCTGGGGTTCCCAGCGCCTTCCTGGAGAGACACGCTATATAGGACTCTCCCTGTCCACTCCCTCCTCAGTTCCTTCTTACCATCAGTGATGGTGCTTGGAACAGTGTGCCTTAGCTGTAGCAAGCATTCCCATTGTTTTGCTGATAGTTATAATCAATCTAAGTACTTTGACATCTCAGTATGCCATCATGCAGCAGGCTAGGTTCAGGAATCCTTTGCTGATGCTTCCATTGGGACAGTGGTCCTTCCAGCTATACTTCCTCACACCCTCCTCCTACTTAAAATACTACTTGTCAACCACTCACATTGGAATACAGTCCAGCCCATCACTCAAAGAAGTGGAGATTCTTCAAGATGTTTGGTCCTCCCTCCTTCTACTCTGCTTTGGATATTCTTCGATTATAATAGAAAAGGAACTAGAGAGATGGTCAGTCCTCTCCACCCTTTATCCCCTCAGTCAGAGGCATGATGTGAGCCAGTACGCAGGCACAGACCAATTGAATTTCTTTCAAATCTCTAGCTCTGGGAACATTATGTGCGTGTGCAAATCCACAGTAAAATACAGAATAGGCATCCACATCTCAAAGAACCTTCAGTCAGAGGTTAGTAACCTGCTTATCTCACCCTAAAAACCTAATTTTAAAAATTGGCAACAGTGATGTGGGAGTAATTAGATATGGGAGTTTAGAAGAGTAAGTTCCAGAGTCCAAGATGCTTCATGGAAAATACTGTGCCATTATCCAGCTTCTCTCTACATTGTTCCACTACATTCCTTCCCCCTCTAATACTCTTTAAAGTAGGAGATTGTTAGATTGAGTTCCTCTGATCACAGATTCTATAATATCATCAGTGCCGAACCGAGCCATACTTGCACCCCGGGCAGCGGGTGTGCAGCGCATGCATGGCCCCACCCTCGGGCGCGCGGTGTCCCTTACCACTTCAATCAGGTGCCCCGGGCAGCTGCCCGACTAGCCCCCCCATTAATCTGGTCCTGAATATCATAGACTCATAGACTGTAAGGTCAGAAAGGACCATCATGATCTAATCTGGCCTCCTGCATATTGCAGACCACAGTACCTAGCCCATTCATTTCTGTAGTAGATCTCTAACCCCTTTCTGAGATACTGAAGTCCTCAAATTATGCTTTAAAGAACGTCTGGTTACAAAGAATTGACCATTTACTCATTGTCAAAACTGCAAGTGACCTGTGCCCTATGCTGCAGTGGAAGGTGAAGAAAAACAGGAGGAAATTTCTTCCTGATTCCAAAAATGGTGATGAGTTGGACCCTGAGCATTTTGGTAAGACCCAAGAGCTGGATACCTGGAAAGAATTCTCTGTTGTAACTCAGAATCTTTCCCATAGAGTGTTCCATCACTGGCCTTTAGGGTTCTTTTCTACTAGTAGTTGCAGAGCTGCTACATGCCAGTGTAGGCAGTCTCGTCAATCAAAGTTGTTTCTGACATAGCCCAGATTCAAACCTTTTAGGGCTAGATAGATCAAAAATAGTACTCTACCCAGAAGTCAATTGACAGCCAGTACAATTACAGAATACTTGTGTAATATGCTCACCACATTAATAAGTGGGTAGTTTTTTTTTATTTCACACTAGCTTCAACTTCTATAAGATCTGAACATGGAGATCCAGGAAGAAACTATATATTTGGTTTGCTCTTCCAATGACAAAAGCCTGGATGATTGTATAGAGGTCCACATCCAAAAGAAATTCTCTCTCTGTTCTCTGGCTCCATGGAAGGGCAGGGAGTGGGGCTATAGCTTCTGCTCCTTTCCCTGGTGTCAGAGGCAGAGCAAGAAAAGCAGCAGAACTTCCAGAGGCTCCTCAGGATTGTATACCATCTCCAGTCTCTCCTCCACCCCCAGGAGAGAGTAGGAGCCCCAGGCTGGGGGTGGAGTAGAGTCACATGGACATGCTCCTTCTTAGCTGTTGTATGTTCCCCCATCCCACACTAGTAAGAAATTTATTTTTCTTGCACAGCTGGTCACAGTGGTCCATATTTGCTGTATGAGCATCCAACAAAATTCCTAAATTGAAAAATTAAACCATATATAGTGAAAGCATTTTCTGTCAGGATGTTGATATAACATTTGTCAGTTCTGCTGGTTGCTGATGCTAGCCTTATGATACCTAGCAGTTCTAGCCAAATATTGAGAGAGAGGAGACATGAGCTGGACTGTAGGCTCTGCTTTCTCACAGGATTCCCTTCCATTCCGAGGTAATGGGGCTTAGGCTAAGTACTCTTGCAGGATGTTTTTCACATGCACTTAACTTGACTTGCACTCCAAGAGAAACCCAGGGACTACCTTTCCCTTGTGTATTTTTGAGAATAGTTTGCTACAGGGCTTTCCGCCTTATGGGCTTTTCAGGAAAAATAATCATATCCTTGTTATTTTAGGGCACTTTTAACAAAGACCTTGCATCTTGATGAAAAAATCTCAAGTAACTGTGTTCAGAGATTTGGGGAAACCGTTTTCACAATCTTCTAGTCCTGGCACACTGAATGAATGGGAAAGGTGGTAATATGTTGATATTGGTAACTTGAACCAAAGAGAAAAGTCATCTCTAATTTTCTGTATTATTACGTGGTCATCTACTATTCCAATATTATACTTCTTGTGACATTAATGCTTTTGAAAAAATATTAGAATATTATCGTCCTCTATTTAACAAAAACAGGAGGAATATTCCTTACCTGCTAGCCTTAATTAATGTGCTTCTAGTTTATAAGAAAGGATCATCATTGAGCCAAAGTTTTTTAATTCACTTTTATTCCCATTCAGTCTATATATTATGGCTACAAAGAGCAGTGCTCTTTGGAATGTGTGCACTGATTCCTTATAAACTGGCCTAAGACCACCAGCTAATTTCATAGTAGCCACCAAACACTCAATGTCTTGCAAATAATATGGTCAATCCCAGGATATTGGAGAGGCTGGATGAGGTAATATCTATTAGTGAGAGAGACAAGCTTTAGAGCCACACAGACTCTTCTTCAAGTCTAGGAAAGGCTCTCCCAGTGTCACAGCAACATAAAGATGGAACAGGTTCACCCACCTTGCCTCTCTCTAACAGCTAGTTATGAGTTTAGCCATTTGTAGCCAGACACGAACCCCATCTTGTTTCCCCCCCCCCCCCCAGAGAGCAAGAGAAAGGCAGTCAGCCTTTGATGCCCTAGGAACGCAGGTGTGCTGCCTGCCCCTGACTCTACCATAAACAGAAACCAGACAGTAAATGGGCTAGCTGACCACCCGGGGCCTCCCGTCGCCCTGATGGCTAGTACCAGTAATTGACACGCCTGCACTGTCCCAGGAGAGGAATCTTCGCCCATCACATACCAGAGGTGCCCATTGTCTGCATTTTCCCAGGTGTGAATTATGCTTTGCACCCTTCGTGGGAAACTTGGCATTCAAAGCCATTTTTCCTAATTGGCCACTTGAGACCAGGAAGAAGCCTACATGACCCAAGGGGTATAAAAGAGGTTCAGCAGCCCACCCCATTTGAGCTCTAATCATCTATACCTGCTGGCAGGTATTGATTGTCTCCCGAGGTCTGTGGGACGCCCAACCTCGCCCTACTTCTTCCCGAGGGATTGAGAGAAAGACCCTGGCCACGCCAAGTCTGGAACGCAGGGGTGAGAATATATACCTGCGATGTGTCTATTTTGCATGCATTTAATAAGAGCTCAGAGAACCAAAGGGTTTCATGGTACCTGTAAGTGACTTATTAGTGTAATTTCTGTCCTGTCCTTTGTAGTGTCTGTGTTACCTGTAACACAGTAGTAGCATTTAACAACTAAGTTTACCCTGTAACAATAAATAGTAACTGTTTAAGCTTTAACCTGACTCCTTCAGTTGCTGTAACAGAACCAAGCACAATTTAAAAGAACTTCAGCCGGTCATAAGGGACTCACTGCCCTGACCGTCGGCTGACACCATTATTCATCTGGGTCATATTTACATCAGTAATTTCAAATTGAAAAACTTTTTTCTAATATCAATCCTCTTAGTATCTAATCATAAGACAATAAGAACATAAGAATGGCCGTACTGGGTCAGACCAAAGGTCCATCTAGTCCAGTATCCTGTCTGCTGACAGTGGCCAGTACCAGGTGCCCTAGAGGGGGTGGATCGAAAACAGTGATCAAGCGATTTGTCTTGTGCCATCCATCTCCAGCCTTTCTCAGACAGAGACCAGGGACACCATTCCTACCCCTTGGCTAATAGCCTTTTATGGACCTAACCTCCATGAATTTATCTAGATCTTTTTTAAACTGTTATAGTCTTAGCCTTCACAGCCTCCTCTGGCAAGGAGTTCCACAGGTTGACTGTGCGCTGTGTGAAGAAGACCTTTCTTTTATTAGTTTTAAACCTGCTACCCATTACTTTCATTTGGGTACATATACTTATACGATAAATAAAACCATCAAGAGAGTAAGTGAGGCAAGACAGCCTCTTAATCTTAATTGGGGATGGGAAACTAAACTCCCAGGAAGCTTTTTTTCCCATCAAAGCAAGGTCAATGAACTTTAGGAAGATATAAGGAAATGAGAGGAAAGCCATTTTGACACCCTTTACACAAGGAGAAAAAGGAACTCAGCAGACTGAGAAGAGTCCAGGCCAAACTATCTGTTGAGCCATGATGGATTTATATGACTTATTATTTAATAAACTAGTTTTACTTTGAAAATAAATCAGTTCTGGGCATTGGTTAAAATGAGTGTCAAAGTAGTAAGCTACTGCGTACTGTCTCTTTAAAAGGGGCAGTGAATTTAGTTTCTGTAAGTGTTGTGCAAGATTGATGCAAACTACAGAGCAGATAATTTTGGGGGCCATTGAGAGTCAGGGAGGGCATTAGAGTCACCCTGCAAAAAGTAACTGTGTGGTGGAAGTTAGAGGGTGGTTGGAGTTGCTGATATATTTTTGAAGGCATCCAGAGATGCAGAGCACATACTGACACAAACCCTTATTAGTCTGACCACCGAAGCCTCACAATGAAGTCGTTTGATCATGGTTTTTAAAATACCCTCCACTATTCCTGCAGCTCCCCTTGGTTGGAAATGGGAAACCACATCCAGTGGTAGCTGCATGGCTCCATGGCTATGGACACTTTATCTAAAGTGGTGCAGGCCCACCAGTGGCTTACCCAGAAGGGCGTGCAGCCTACTTTGAGAAACAGAGGTCTAAAGAATCTTAGGCACTCATGGCACTTTAGGGTATGTCTACACTTGCAGCTGGGGTGTAATTGCCAGCTGGAGGAGACAATTCTGTGATAACTCTCCTCTATTTAGGATACTACAAACAGACTATAGTTATGTTGGCACTAATCCTTCTAATCTGACTGCTGTTTTATGCCTGTGGAATAGGTTCAGAATGTAATGGTCAGGCATTCACATCACAGAATTCAGCCTCAGTAATGACTATTTCGTACTCATAGGAAATAGTGCATTGGATATAGAAACTGAACTATTACTTTTAGGATTGATTTCTCCAGGTCAGGATGAGATATATCAGTATGGTGAAGCTTGCCTTGGCAGTTCCTTCCTGGGACTGACGTTACAGCTAAACATGACATAAATCTCCACTGCTGTCAAGAAGTGACACCTTTATTTTAAAAATCATCCTTCAATACGATTAAGTTACTCCAATGAGTGTGTTGATTTAACATTGAGTGATTTAGGAAGTCTCAGTCTGAGTTTTCAGATTAAGGCACACATGCAGGCACTGGAACTCCTTGACCAGAACAAGCTGGTGGCAAAGTTGTTAGCGTAAAGATTTGCAATCCTTGCTTTCTCTTTTTGCCACTAAGGCTGTGTCCAGACTCCATGCCTCCGTCGACGGAGGCATGTAGATTAGCCAGCTCGGAAGAGGGAAATGAAGCCGCGATTAAAATAATCGCGGCTTCATTTAAATTTAAATGGCTGCCCCGATCTGCCGATCAGCTGTTTGTCGGCAGATCGGGAGAGTCTGGACGCGATGCCCCGACAAAGAAGCCTTTCTTCATCGACACAGGTAAGCCTCGTGAAACCAGGTTTACCTGTGTCGATGAAGAAAGGCTTCTTTGTCGGGGCATCGCGTCCAGACTCTCCCGATCTGCCGACAAACAGCTGATCGGCAGATCGGGGCAGCCATTTAAATTTAAATGAAGCCGCGATTATTTTAATCGCGGCTTCATTTCCCTCTTCCGATGTGGCTAATCTACATGCCTCCGTCGACGGAGGCATGGAGTCTGGACACAGCCCTAGTTACTCTCTCTCTACTATTCTCCTTCATCAGAAATGTTAAAATAATGCTGGTACTAGTTTCAGAATAAGGAACTAAGTAATGTGATTTTCAAATATGTTTTATTTTTCCACTATAAAAACATTCTTGTCAGTTGAACTTTGAGATTATTTGCTAAACTAAAGTTTATATTTCTTTTTTATTTTCATATTTCAGTCCATTCTTTAATTATTTGGTAATTCAGCTACTGTTTTCTATGTTCATTTGAACAGGTTCTGAGATAACATTTGCAATAGCACTTAGGTGACTTAGGCATCTAAATCCTGTTAAAAGGAAATAGGATTTAGGGGCCTGCCTCATGTAGGTGCATTTGAAAGTTTTGCCCTCAGGGTTTATTGTGTTTTTGTTTTGTTAAGCAACAGTAGACGCATATAAAAGAATAGAATAAAGGCCCACTCTAGTGACCTTTTGGATTGTAAATAATCCTTACTCTCCTGGAGGCACTGAGGCTATGTCTAGACTACAGGGTTTTTTCGAAAAAAGTGGCCTTTTTCTAAAAAACTTCACCTGCACCTAGACTGCTGTCGCGTTCTTTCTAAATTAAATCAAAATAACGCGGTGGGTTTTTTTTGACAGCAGTAAACCTCATTTTACGAGGAAGAACACCCTTTTTCGAAAGAGCACATTAAGATTACCTGGGTGCTCTCTTTTGAAAAAGCGGATCACTTTTTTGACAAATTTGTGGTTGTCTAGATGATCTCTTTCGAAAGAAACGTGTAGTCTAGACGTACCCTGAGATTACTCACAGAAGTGAGGACTGTTTGCTTGATTAAAAGTTTAGAGGCTCTAGCCCTTCAACCCCAATCAGTGGGATTACTAACAGAAACACAGGAATATTTATAAAGTAAAATATGTGCCAAAGTCTTTGGAGGACTGGGATATGTGTAAGCTATAATTGCATTTTAGTATAGTATAATTAATACACTGCACTAAAACAGTCTATATTAATCAATTAATTACAGTTATAACTTTGTTTTTAGTGGAAAAAGAATTAAATGATTAATAAAAAGTTTCCTTTTTAAATTCAGTACTTCCTATTATATGACTTCTATTAACTTATAAAATGATATTTTTGCATCATAGTTAATACAAATTTTGTTTAATGATTTTATATTTTTAGAAGATTGAGAAGTAGATCCCCTTATTAAGACACTGGAAATCAGAAACTTGTTTTTCTTCTAGACTGAAATAAATGTCAGGAGACAGGGTTGCAGGCAGTCTTGCTTAGTGGTCAGAAAAGGAGTCAGGCTTAATGGTGAAAATAGGAGTTAGCATTCAAATGACAGAACCAAGGCTCTAGGCAGAGTCAGGGCCCAGGGCTGGAATGCAATTGCCAGAGGGAAGGGAGAACCAGAAGTGGTTGAGGGTAAGAATCATAGTCAGAGTCCAAATGCCACACACAGAAATTGGAGCAGAGAGTTAAAACTGTATTACTTGGAGCCAGGGAAGGCAGGAGCAGGCTGGAAGAAAGGTGAATACAGAGAGGGTCTGAGTTGAAGAAAGGCTTTGAATGAAGTAACCACAGGGAGACAGCCAATCCATATGCAATGAACAGCCGCTGGTACTCGGCAGCTGCTGGGTTTAAGAGCTAGCCATCTGACCGCCTCGATCAAGCAAGTGGAGTTCTGTGCTTATAGGCTGCTCAGTGATAGGACAGACAAAGCTACAGGTCCTCATTCCTGGAATAAGATTTAGTATAAGAGGCTAGCTTTTATTTACATTTTTATCAGAATAGTTGTAAGCCTGACAGCCTGTTTACTTTGATCATTTGAAAAAAGCATTACATATTTAAGTTTAGCTCTTTCTATAGTATAAAAATGGGCATAGAACGTTTAAAGTTGTTTATTCATCACCTAATTCCTAAATATTTTATTGAGTGATATAATTCTACAGTGGATTAAAGAGCTATAAATGAACGAGTACTAATAGTATAAAGTGTCTTATACAACCTTGTAAAGAACAGGAGGGGAAAGTAATACTGAGATACTGCTTTACTACAGCATGATATGAATTAAACAATATGCAAAAGTTTTTATCCAGTGTAAAAAGTACAGTTTTAGACAAAAAAATATGTTTAGTTTATTGGGATAAAAAGATCAAATAAATTGAACTGAACTATTATTTGTTCCTTGCACGGAGGTCCACTGAAATTTGTCTGACTAATCCCGTTATCAGTGTTAGGACAAATTGCTAAAATATCTGGTCCTGGGAAGGCTTTAGCCTATTAATGGTTTGTAGTTCATCGGCTACTGCCCTGATTCAGATGTCAGAGATTAGTCTGAAAGCTGATTTAACCTAATTGAAATTGATTTAGGTAGTCTAACAACACCTGAGTCTTTACAATTCACAATGCTGTAATCTGTTAGGTTTCATTAAATGGGACACATCAGGCTCATAAATAAAAGTATTTGATATAGTGTCCCAGGAGCTAAGGTGTATGGACAGGGCATTGTATTTCAGAGTCCTGAGAACAGTTCGCACAAGTTGAAAAGATACATGTCAATCTTTTATTGTGTTCAGAATGGCTATTCATGGATGGAGTTATCCCATCAGGAAATTGAGTGGGCCACAGTTAAAGAAGTATTATTTTTCATGGAAGTCCTTTGCACTCATGAAAAGGCCCTTTGATGCTCAGAAGATATTTGTTTCAGTGCACTTAATTTTAAAGTTGCTCATACTCAGAGTTTTCTTGAAAAGACCTTTACTTCACCTTTTTATGTAGTGTATTTTATAGACCACCCACACATGATTCATTTTAAAGGGGCTTGCATATAATTTTGAATTGGGTGTTGTCAGTGAGTTTGGTTTCTTATGGTGATGCAGTTTAAAACTTGGCATCTTCATAGAATAGAGTAGATATTCTGAACTGTTCACTTCGTGTTTTTAAATATATTACAATACACTTTCTCACAATCTTTAATACAGAGCTGCTACTAATATAGTGTGTAAGAGTAAACTGTTGTAAAAGGACACATTTAAAATGTTGTGATTTTTAAATGACCTGAGGATTTTTTCTGAAACATAGGAACATATTTTGCCTAATATATTTTTATTTCCTCCAAAATTTGACAGTATCTCAACAATTAATGTAATCTTTCGCTCTCCCTGTTTGCAATGGACTTCTTTTTTTATTCAGTCTGATATAATTATTGATTTGAATTATTTTAAAGGGACAAATAGAAGAAGTTCCAAATTTAACCTATTGTACAGCTTGAACCTCATTAGTCCGGCACCCTCTGGACCTGACCAGTGCTGAACAAGAGAAATTTCCAGATGGCAGGTCAATATTTTCTCTGCTTACTTGGCTCTTAGAAAACATTTAGGGGTGAATTGGAGCTAAATAACAGCAGAGAACACGGGAGCCTAACTGTAAGCAAACTTTAGGGACTGAAGGAAGCTTGACCACAACTATGATAAGTGGACATCCAGCTAACTAAAATCATGCCAGACCAGAGAGTACCCAATTAGAGCGGTTCAGTCTGTAGAAGATATATTGATAATTTGTATCACCTGGGTTCCAGAAATCTTTTGAGGAAATAAATTTTGCTATTATTTTTAAAAGAAACTACAAATGTCTAGTTACTGTGTATCTATCACTCTTTTTGCTATTTCATGTGTCATTTTCCATCCTACCCCAAAATACAATGAAAAAATAAATACACATTAACAAACCCAATTCCCAGAGCTGTGAGATGACATTCGTGCTATCACAGTTGCCCATAGTTGTCAAAAGACTTTGCTGGGCTCTAGGCAATGTGGGGTGGGGCTTCGCTGCAGGGCCTCCAGCAGAGGTGGGGCCTCCATGAAAGAAGCAGAGCTAGGGGTTAGCATTCCCCAGTCAGCCCTCAATGCCACCTGGACCACACTGCGTGGGGCTCTGATGGTGATTTAAAGGGCCCAGGGTTCCATCTGCTGCTGTTGCCATGATACCCCTCTCACTGGCAGCCCAGCTGATGCTGATCAACTAAGGCAATGCATGAGATGAAACAAGGTTGGATATGATGCATAATAAGTGAAGAAGGGAAATTTAAATATTTGCTAAATGTAAGATGAAAAGATCCATTAAAAAAGTAAACACATTTTCCAAGCAAAACTTAAAGATAAAAACATGATCCCTGAGTGAGTTACAGCAATGACACCCGTGATTTCTAGATCACCTCTAACTCAGCCTAAGTTAGTACATTCTGATTTTTTTATGCCATTTAGAACAAACTGAAAATTTGGACTAGGTTTTCTTGCTTTCATGTAGTGGGGTGTAACAGGTTTCTCCTGGGGTGCCACATTTGAAACTGAGGGTATACCATGGAACCCTCTAGCTAGCCAGCCTGGGCTTTCTCTTTCACTGTGCTGCTGTGAGGAGCTCTAAACCACTCTTTGTCTTACACTTTCACTAGCATTTACATAGGCAGGGACACTCCCAGCTTCAGTTACATGCAGGTTTAACTAGCTACTGCATGAACCAACAGTAGAAAAGCCACAAGAAATAGAGGATTAAATTTACATTTGCATCCTTTACCAGCAATAAATTAACTTGAAATAAATAAACAAAATAAACAGAATCATCTATAGATAATACAAACTGAGAATATTTATATAATCAAAATCATGGCTGATTCTGATAAAACAGATCTTGGGATCCATACCAGTAGAGTAGACAAGGATAAACATGGATGTACCCCCATCTCATTAAGGGAATATAGTTACGGTGCTGACTGGAATACCAACAAGGTTAGTTCACTCAATATCACTGATCCACATCGCTGCTGGTTCTGCTTTTGTAAGACCAAAATCTAAGTGATGTTTAATATTTTCTTATTATAGAATAATAGACACCAAGGGAAATCTTGAAAAGTATTTGATTTAGGAAATGGCTGTCTAAACACGGTTATTTCTGAGACATTTTTCTTGCTTTTTCTCCTTTTTCTGGTTTTGAGGATGTTTTCATGGAAATGGAAAGTTTGTTTTTGTTCCTGCTATTTTTCTCCCAACCTGAAATGCTAATGATTTCTACTCCAAGCACTTCTGATATAATAAAAAAGGTTATGATTTTAGGTAAGAATAAGGAACAGATGTAGATCAGCTTCTAATGAACAAATATTTAATTTTTCATTCAAATATTCTAGTGAGGACAAGGGAAAGAAAATATTTGCTTTACCAGGAGAAATGTTATTTTTAAGTTTTTCAGTGAAATATCAGTGGTTTGTAAGTAACTGCTACAGTATAGGGATGTTAAAATTAGATTAATCAACTATTCGAATAGTCAATGGAATTTCCATCAGCTATTCAGTTAGTTGATGAAGGTGCTTCTTCTTTGAAATATAGCAGGAGCCTGCCTGACTGTTGCTACATTTCAAAGGCAGAAGAACCATGCGGTGTTCTGTCTTTGAAACGTACAAGAGCCCCACCTACGGGCTCTTGTGCATTTCAAAGACTGAAATGCCACATGGAGCCTGGGACCAGTGGTGAGTCCCCCGCTGAGTCTGGGCTCCATGTGGCGCTTTCACTTTGAAATGCAGAAGAGCTCCAGTAAGGGCTCTTGTGCATTTCAAAGATTGAAGTGCCGCATTGAACTTAAGACTCCTGTTGGCCCCGGACACCATACGGCGTTTCAGTCAATGTACATTTCAAAGCAGAAGTGCCCGCATGGAGCCCAGAGACAGCTGGTCCCAGGTTCCACATGGTGTTTCAATCTTTGAAACTGGGGCTTTTGTACATTTCAAAGATGGAATGCTGCTGCTGCATCCCTACCCCCTCTCCTGGAGCTAGGGAGAACCAGCTTTTAAGCTGGCTCCCCAGCATCCCCTATTCTTCCACCCCTTGCTGCCTCTTTCTGATAGAGGCATCAAAGGGGGGGAAGTGACCAGTCGACTAGTGTGTCGACTATTCGATAAGCTTTTGCTTATCCCTACTACAGTAAATATGTTATAAAACAGCTGCTGATTGCTGAAGAAGAATGACACATTTAGCTGTGAATTCAGTAGTTGATTCTACTTATATTTTTTATCCATTTAACTAGAAGGGCCAAATAAAGTCAGTTTTATGTTGAGTAATGCCTTACTTTGCAAGTAGTCCTTACTGGAAAATATAGGAATATTTGAGGATCAAAGTGAAATTTATTTCGAGTAAGGTTGGTTTTCTCTGGTCCTAAGAAAATTTACTGTAGATCTAGTCCCACTCCTTTAAGAAATGTTAGTTCTTTAGAATTAGACTTAATACTTATAAGCCTTATATCAGATATGTTATATTATAATGTTATACACATTTAAAGTATTTTCCTTTCTTGAAAAGATATGCTATATAAAAACCTTTCATCTTTAAATATTAGAATAAAAGTTTGAATGCTTGTTTTTTTGTTTTTGTTTTTAGCATGGAACAATGCCTTAAGGATCTACAGTCAGAAGTAAATGAGACTTGTACTGATGAGCTGTTACAAAACACAACTGACTGCCTTCATTGGCTGAATAACTGCTGTTTCAGTTCCCTCAAACCGTATTCTACGCCTCAAGGAGAATTGATTGAATTTCTTAAAACCTTGGTAAAAAAAATCTGCAGGTTTTTTATATATTATCTAAAATATTTATTTTTATTTTTCTGCTATTTATGTAGTATATTTTGTACTTATTCTTTTGTAGTTTCACAAGAGTGAATATAAACCATAATTTGAATAGAGTAAATATCTCTGTTTCTCTTACTCTCCCCTTTTGGTCTAAATAATAACAAGAGAGACTAATACTCTAGCCCAGTGCTCAGGGCATTCACTTGGAATGCATGAGAGACTCAGGTTCAAGTCCCTGGTCTGAATCAGATAGAGCAGTTTGGAACTTGGGGTGCATCTACACAGCAGGGCTTAACTCAAAATAAGCTTCGCAAATTGAGCTACATCAATTGTCTAGCTTATTTTGAAATTGGGAGCATCTACATAGCACTTATTTTGAAATAGAGCACTCTTCCTCCGACTTCCCTTACTCCTCATACAATAAGGATTACAGGAGTCGGAGTAAGAAGTCCTCCAGCTTGACAGAAAAAAACAACAACTGGTCTGGTAGCACTTTATAGACTAACAAAACATGTAGATGGTATCATGAGCATTTGTGGGCACAGCCCACTTCTTCAGATGACTGAAGTTATGAGTAGGGGATATAAATAAATAGGAGAGGGGAAGAGAAAGGAAAAAGGGAGGAAGGGTTGGGGGGGAACAAGGCATTATTAAGTATCTGGAGAATGGGTACTTAAACCTAAGCTGATAAAGATCAAAGTTAATAAATAGATTGCTGAGACAAGAAGGTTACCGCTCAGAAAGCTGTTAGTACCTTCAGTGGTAGAGTCCCCATCAGCCCATATATCGATTGAGTCCATTAGCATGTGAATTGAATTTGTGGATGTACTGTAATTCAAAGCTTTCCTTGTGGATTTGGCTTGAAGAGCTGGCTTGTGTGAAGACCGCCACCTGCAGGTCTGTCAGAGTATGGTTAGGCAAGCAGAAATGTTCTCCAGTTGACTTTTGTGTGTTCCTTTTATATATACCCGATTTGTGTCCATTGATTCTTTCCCACAGAGACCGTCCAGTTTGTCCAATATATTTAGCAGAGGGGCATTATTGGCATTTGATGGCATAGATCAAATTACTAGATGTACAGTCAAATGACCCTTTGATGTTGTGGCTTATGTTGTTTGCTCCAGTGATGAATTCGTCAGTGTAGATATGTGGACAGAGTTGGCATCTTTTTTGATTGTAGGGCCGAGTTCCTGGAGGTTTGTGATGTGGTTGTGGCATGGTTATCAGAAAGAATGTGTTTCAGTTTAGGAAGTTGTCTGTAAGCAAGAATAGGTTTTTCTCCTAAGGCCTCTGAGAGCGAGGGATCATTTTCCAAGATGGGTTGTAGATTGTGTATAATGCATTGGAGGGGCCTGAGTTGTTGAAGTGTAGACATACCCTTACTGTCAGTCTGGAGAGTGCATATAAATCATCATGCAAGAAGTAAGAGGAAGAGAGGAAAAAACAAACATTATTGTGATGCCATTCACTTTATAAATGCATATGGTTGGCTGATTTGTACTATTCCTTTGTTTTCTCTTCTTCATCAGATGAGAAGTTATGTTACCTGGTCATTTTTTTTAGTTTTTCTTCAGTCTATCCTTTTTTTAATCAGTATTATCTAACTTAGGACAGAGCTTTTGTTTTACACACACACACGCACATGTGCATTTACACTGCACCTGTAGCTCAAAATAAGCTATGCAATTTGAGCTGTGCAAATTGTGTAGCTTATTTTGAGTCAATTTTGAAATAACCCACTATTCCGAAATGCCCCTTCCTCCTCGTGGAACAAGGTTTATGGGGACATGAGAATAGAGAGCCCATTATATTTTGAAATAAAGGGCACACTGTTAAGATGCGGGATAGCTATTTTGGGATACTGCAGGTGTCTCGAAATAGGTTCACAGTGGTGATGTAGCTTTTTAGAGCAGAGCTGGGTAGAAAAGAATTTTTCTCCTATCTCAGGAGAATTCCTAAAGATTTCTAATATTTTTGCCATCCAAAACATCAACATCTCAGAATGTTTGTGAACTGAAAATCCCTCAGATAAATTTGATCGGGTCAAAATGTCTTCCTTTTTACTTTTTTATTATAAATTAACTTACATTTGAAGTAAAATTTCATTTTGATCCCCCCAACATTGATATTTTTCCATTTAGGAAATGCCAAAACAGGACATTTTAACAACTTCAACATTATTTTTTTCAAAATGGGAAATTCATCGAAACTGACCCCTTTCAGGAATATTTTTTTCAGCATTTTCTGATAAAATATGTTTTGCTGACATATTCTGAATTTTACTCCTCATGAAGTTGGACAGACCACAAACTAGGGGCTGGCTCCATGAAATTGGAAGAGCTGATGCTGGGAGAACTGCCTAGTTGTACTATGAAAATATTTATGTGAAAAATTATTTGTTCTCTAATTACATAGACAAAATAATTTTTTCCTTTGAAAATTTCTATTACAGTAAAACCTGTGTTATCCGTCACACTTTGGGATTAGGGCGTTCTGGTTATCTAAAAATTCCAGTTATCTGAGGATCCCCATTAACCTAGGAAAAACCAATGGACAATAATAGTAAAACTCAGGTTTTGTAGTGTGAGGCAATTGATCTCACATTTCTATTTTGAGTTAAAGATGATTAGTACTTCTTAAATAAAAAAATTGTTAAGCCAATCGTGATAAACCAAGCAGGCCTGTGTGCCTGAAGATGTGACAGTATTGTGGCTGGGGGCAATGCAACTTAACAAAGTTTTCTGGTTAATAGAGTGCCAGATAACAAAGGTTTCACTGTAACATGAACATTTTCTGTGAAAAGCCATTTTTTTGTCAAAAAGTACTTAAGTGAAAAAATTTCTGCCAGTGATACTATGGATGTTCTTCCATGCTACGTGTTGCTGCAGATTTTGT
The DNA here is from genome assembly GCF_052426305.1 of Pelodiscus sinensis. Classification (NCBI taxonomy): domain Eukaryota; kingdom Metazoa; phylum Chordata; order Testudines; family Trionychidae; genus Pelodiscus; species Pelodiscus sinensis. The sequence continues at coordinate 73,019,479 of NC_143057.1, forward strand.
ATTACAGTGTCTGCCAATGGTAGGCAGCTCCTATGGGGTATGATTCATCAGTCTTTGTTTTTTCTAGTATCTATCCTATGCCTTTAAAATTAATACTATTTAGAAAGGTATAGAGGAGAAAAGTTAATGTATGTTCCTACCTGTTGGTTTGGTTACTTTAAAACCTTTTATGTCCGCATAGACATCATCTTATTGTATTTATGAAATTAAGTTTGCATTTTTGAAAGTTTTCCTGTATATATTGTAGTTATTTATAATTGTCATTGCTTTGGGAATATTTAATTGAACAAAATCAGCCAGATAGCCATTTTATACAGAAAGTGACATCAGAAAAAAAACTGTACTTTTTATCCTATAGCTCCTTATTGGTAAGAGAATTCATACTCTGTGCCTGGGCTAACATGCAGGGACTTGGAGAAATCAAGTTAATTAGAAAGAAATGATCATTTTGTAGTTTGTAATTAAAAATAATTTGCATCTTTAACACAAAGTTAATTTTGTAAACAGTTTATTCATGCAACATCTCTAAATACTATATAATTTACCATTATTAGCAAAGCTTGCTGAGGAATGAACAAAACCAAGAAGAAATGATACTTCACTTTCTTCTGGATCTCTCCAGTCAGTGTGGAGTCTCATTTCCATGTACTCCAAGTGGAACATCTTTTGAATTAACATCCAGAGCTTCCCTTCATGCCATTGAGGATGATTCATCTATGAACATCAAATCTGTTTGGGATGATGTGAGATTACACCTTCGACGATTCTTAGTAAATACACTTCAGAGTCCTCATGAAACAAATACTGTTACTTTAAAACATCAAATACAGTTTAAAACTCAATGCATACAGCAACTTTTGTTTCTATATCCAGAATCAGAAGTTCTAACTAAGTACCAAAACATACAGAATAAATTGGTTTCTGAGCTTCTGCAGAACTGTGTTCTATCTAGCTGTGGTGAAACAAACTTTGATAAGGTGGTGCATGGTTACCAAAGTTCAATACCTACACTATGCACAATGATAAAAGAGGATTTGTATATACTAAGTGGTACTATAGATCCTTCCTCAACACTGATGTTTATTAATGAAGCTTATCTGGATACCATCACAGAAGAAATAACAATTCTTCTTGAAAGACTTTGTGAACTGCAGTTCAAAGAAAATGCGCTACATATAATTAAGACAAGCAAGATTTCAAAGAAGCATAGAAGAACAGTTCATGCTTTGGGTTAGTGGCATTTTTATGTTCATTTTGGTTTGATTTTTGTATACCTTGTTTGTGTTCCTATTTTCTCTCTTTTGTTTGATTATTTCTTATGAAATATGTATGAAATTACCAATTCTAATTAACAGTATTCTTGTAGCTCTATTATTGAAAACATCAGAAATGTGACCCCAAAATTTTTAAACGGAACATTATTTTACAGTCATATGTACAAAAGGGCAATATATTATCAAATAATACTTTCCTGTTAGAATATTTAAAAAACTAACATGATAATGTCAATAGATTGTGTTAGTAGATATGAGATTACAAATTACAGTATGGAATCTGAAAAGAGTAAAAGAACCATTCTATTCCCCAGAGTTACTTTGAATGGACTGAAATAAAAATTAAAAAATTAGACTGCAGCAACACAGATGCAATACATTTAAAAATAGTTGACATGCAAACCCACATAACTGGTCTGAAAGGTTTACTGTGCAGTTTTCAATGCTTTTTAAATTGGTAAAAGTTACCATATTTATAACTGGTAATTTCATGTTTTTCAAAAGCAACGTACAACAGCAAAGAGGATCCCACTGTTGGCATTTGGTACTTTATATACTTGTTTCACTGTTAGTGAATCTGATAACCTTATTCTCAAAGGGAGTACTCAAGGTTTTTAAAAAAGGAAATATATAAAATGAAAACCCTTTCTATGTAATTGGTAAAGGAGCTGTGTACAGGCATACCATGCACAGTTTTTGAGTCGCCTTAATGTTCATGCCCCTGGTGATTCCCTAAGCTGCCTACTCTATTTCTATGGCACCATTAGAGGTCACCATTAGAGGCTTTTAAATGTAATTCTATTTTCAAGAAAATTCACTGAAAGAAATGTCTGTTTTTATTATTTACTGTTCATTTGCTGTTAATTAAATAACCTATATTTTAGGTCCTACAAATAAGGTTCATGGGTCCATATTCAAGCCCTGCTGTGTAGCTTGAATGAACACAATATTGGAAATTGCCAGCACCTCAGCCCCATAAAATGAATCTGCTGCATGTGTGCATGATTGCATTTATTCCTACAGGTTGTCATGTTCATAATCTTATTGGCTACGTCTACACTGGCCCCTTTTCCGGAAGGGGCATGTAAATTTCACCAGTCGTCGTAGGGAAATCCGCGGGGGATTTAAATATCCCCCGCGGCATTTAAATAAAAATGTCCGCCGCTTTTTTCCGGCTTTTAAAAAAGCCGGAAAAGAGCGTCTAGACTGGCCCCGATCCTCCGGAAAAAGTGCCCTTTTCCGGAGGGTCTTATTCCTACTTCAAAGTAGGAATAAGACCCTCCGGAAAAGGGCACTTTTTCCGGAGGATCGGGGCCAGTGTAGACGCTCTTTTCCGGCTTTTTTAAAAGCCGGAAAAAAGCGGCGGACATTTTTATTTAAATGCCGCGGGGGATATTTAAATCCCCCGCGGATTTCCCTACGACGACTGGTGAAATTTACATGCCCCTTCCGGAAAAGGGGCCAGTGTAGACGTTGCCATTCTGTATACTACATCATGGTCTATACTGTGCATTGTCTGCAAGTTCATTAGTTAGACATCAAGCTTGTAGAAAATAATATGATTCACCAGCATTCTATAACAGCAGTTTGTCTGGAACATGAAATCGTAGATGCAGAACTGAAAGGAACCTCAGTAGGTTATCTGGTACAGCCTTCTGTACTGAGGCAGGACTAAATACTGACTGGACCATACCTTAGAGTTGTTTGTCTAGCTAGTTCTTAAAAATCACCAGTTATGGAGATTGCACAACTTCCCTAGGTAATTTGTTTCATGCTTAGCTGCCCTTACTGTTAGTAAGTATTTGAAAATGTCTAAGCTAAATCTCCTTTGCTGCAATTTAAGCCCCTTATTTCTTGTTGTGTCCTCAGGGGTTAAGAAGAACAATTTATCGTCCTCTTGTTAAGATGTCTCACTCAATCTTTTCTTTTCCAAACAAAATAAACACAATTTTTCTAGTCTTCCTTCATAAATCATATTTTCTAGAGTACTAATCATTTCTGTTGCTCTCCCATGCATGGAATATGAGTGAGGCATTATTAACTCATATGGAAAATACCCCAGGGCCACTTTGAAAAAGCTGCTAATGGGTCATTCTGGTTTGTTTACTTAACAGCTCTGCAGTCACGGAGCCTCACAGCTCCCATTGGCTGCAGTTCACAGTTTGCGGCCAAGGGAGCCGCGGGAAACAGTGGCCTGGGTCATAGAATCATAGAATCCTGGGGCTGGAAGAGTCCCACGAGGTCATCGAGTCCAGCCCCCTGCCCAAAGCAGAGCCAATCTCAACTAAATCATCCCAGCCAGGGCTTGGTCCATTCCAGTACTTCACCCCCCTCCTAGTGAAATAGTTTCTCCCAATATTCAACCTAGACCTCCCCCACTGTAACTTGAGACAATTGCTCCTTGTTCCGTCATCCATCACTTCTGAGAACAGCCTCTCTCCATCCTCTTTGGCACTTCCCTTCAGGAAGTTGAAGGCTGCTATCCCCCCTCACTATTCTCTTCTGCAGACTAAATAAACCCAATTCCCTCCCCTTGTGAACTGCAGCCAATGGGAGTCGTGATGCTCCGCAGCCGTGACCTCGGAGCTGTTAAGTAAACAAACCTGAGCATTCCATTAACAGCATTCTCAGAGTGAACCCACGGCCCACTTTGAGAAACACTGCAATAAACCACACAGTGCAGGTCCATTCTTTTCTTAATTGTTTTCCATGTATTTGAAGAAGACAACACGCTTTCATATTCCACCTCTTTCCCTTGTATGAGGCTTTGAAGGCGCTGGAAAGGGGGGTTGTCTTCCTGTTCTTTCAAATTTAGAAGTCCCAAACCCACTTCCTCAGCTTCCCCCAGCTTCACTTGTTGCTAGTTTATCAGAAAATTGTACCCCTTATAGAATGAGTTCTTTCACTGGACACCTACCACAAAACAGCAACAATTGTCTTGGTTACCTTTGCTTCATTACTAGATGAGTTCCCAGAAAGTTACAAATTCACTTTTGAAATTTGGCCAAAAATATGTCTTCTCCCTTCTTGGTTAGGTATGTAGCCCATTGTCCATGAAGTACTTTGTAATATTTTCTGATGGATGATTTTTGTATGGGTAATTTTTTCACATACAAATTTAGGCATCTCCTGATTCATATGCCTTCGCTCCTTGTCAACCCATATAGCCCTGATGATTTCCAACATACCCTCTGTTGCCGCATTTCAGGTCAATTTATAATCACTCCTAAGATAAGATCCTGGATTTGCCCCAAATCTCTCTTTTTTTCTAATGATCAAGTCAACCAACTTACAAACTCACAAATCATTTTCAGCCAGGTGAACAATACTCATGTATGGCAATGGCTCCCTGACTGCCAAAGATTGCAAGAAAGGCATCAGCTGGTTGCAGAACATGTGCCTCAATTCCGGCAAAACCATTGTGCAAAACCCTCTTGTTCTAGAATAGCTTTTTTGTTAAATTACTAGAAGTGTAGATGAGCCCTTAGTTTCTAAGTGGACTATACTAATGAGAGCTCATATTTAAATCTTGATTAGGGCCTAGGACATCATTCTGTCACCACTGACACTGGGAGTAAAATTGACCATTTATCCGTATGTCAAGTACTGTACAGCTGTACCAGGTTGCCTTGGCAATGACCTTCATTTTGACATGGAAAGACCACAGTCACTAAGAATGGAGGGAGGCATGGGAGAGGGGGGAGAGAGAAAATTCACTGCTTTCTAAGCTGAGTGACAGTTCTGCCAATGTGCTTCCTATGTTTTTGATGCAAGCTGCCTCTGCCCTCTGGGAACCTCCAAACCAGCACATTTCAAGCCATCAGGATAATTTAATCTAGGATATTCGATTGGGACTGTTGTTTTTATTTACTAAGTGCACCCTGAGGGAAATGTGATTTTGATAGCAACTATAGTAATTGATCCTACTGTATAGGAGTGAAAAAAAAAGGAAAAAAGGAAAATAATGAAACTGTACTAGCACCTTACAAAATTTAATATAGATGGACTACTTCTGTCTGGAAAATAAGGGCAAACTATAACAAGCTTTAAAAGATTTATAAAGCTTTCAAATATTTCATATATAACAATTTATTTGTGAAATAATGGTTTATCAGTTTTGCTGTCATACTCTGTTGCATCAGTTGTCTGCAGAATATTGTAATGGACTTTTCTTCCCCCATTATTCATGTAGAAGGAGAGTGTGATTGAAGAGAAGTGCTGGAAGAGCGGGAATTGAAATGAAGCATTCTTTTGGGGGTTGGGACGTCTGGTCTCCCTGTCTAGGGAAAGTAGGTGCAGCTGTATTATGGCTTGATCCTGTTTCCATTGAAATCACTGGCAAAATTCCCATTGACTTGAATGGTGCAGGATCAAGCCCCTAGTGCTCAGGCTGCATTCAGATTTGTGGGCTTTTAAGACAATGTGATCTTGTCCCTAAAGAAACTTCAACTTGCTTTCAGAAATATTACTTTGAAATTAACATTAAAAGATTTTTTAAAAAATATTTATTATTATTTAATCAAAGAAAATTCAGAAAGATGAACTAGTAAAAGCATCAATAATAAATTCTTTATATTTGAGTTTTATAACAATGCTGTTTCAATCTTTTAGTATTAAAATATGCTTTTTAAAATGTTGTAGAAGTTAAACTATTTTAAAATATAGTAAAGTCAAATATTATGTTTCCTGGTATATTTTAGTATCTAATGCAGAGAAGTGTAATTTATGATAGGACATTTTGACTTCTTACTCAGTCCTGTTCCCCTGCTTTATCTGCCCTTTCCCTCACTTACTAACTAGATTTCTAAAGTGATAGTTTTCAAAAATTAATTGCAGTAAGTCTATTAAATGTGGATCATATTTTTTACCTTTTGGATCTTTTTCCCAATTCATTTATTTACAAAAAAATGTTAAGTTAGTTAAATCAGGCTTTACCAATCCATCATAGTCTTTAGCCTTTTGGATGAAGAAATAAGTACTCCTATAAATTATTTGCTTTTAATCGAAGAAACTTCAAAAATATTAAATTAAACAAAAACCTTACATATTACATGTTTAAATTTTCCTAAAAGTGTGTAATTTCTTTGATTTGCTTATATAAAAATTGTTTAATTTTCTTTTTTGAAAATTATTATTACGATTATTCTAATGCTGAAATTTAACATTTATTTTTCTAAAATACACTATTTGAAAGTGTGTGAAGTTCCTACTTTTTTAATTCTTCATTTACCAATAGGCTTGCCAAAAGAACAGCATCCTCTACAGAAACAGCAATTTAGTGGCTTTTACCATACTTACAAGTCAAATTTTGAATGCTTAGATAATTAATAACTTTAAAATTCTTAATTAGAATTCACTTTATTAAATGTGAGTCAGTGACAATATGTGGATCAAAATCAATATGGAAGAGGCAGGGATGCTCCACTAGCGGTGCTGTAGGTGCTCCCCACCATATTCTAAAAGGTTCGGCTTCTTGCTTGGGGCAAGGCAGCCAGTCCCATAACTTGGCATCAATTTCTAAACAATTAAGTAACAAAATAACAACTCAGGACTCAACTGTCTGTGTTGTATAAACAAAGAGGGGGAGAAAAAAACCTTCAAAATGCAGGCTAGTTAGTTCTAAAAGTTAGAGCAAGGCTCTTGTCTGGGTTAGCGCTGAAACATTCCTTCTCTGTCCCTTTCTCACCTAACTCTGCCCCCAAACAACTACAGGCAATCCATTTTCATAGGTCTGCTGGTTCCTGAGTGATCAGTATTTTCTCCTCACCCTTCTTGGTCTCCTCGTCTGAGTGGCTCTTGGGTGAGGAGTGTTAGGATGCAGATGCCACCAGCAGGAGATGGAGAAGGCCTGTTAGACAGCCACAGTGTGATGAGGCCCACTTCTTAAAAATCTGATTATAGAGTGGAGCCTCTCAAAAAATCTATTAAGGTTTCTCCAGTGCATTTCTTGTCAACACACTCAAAGTAACATTAATTCATATGCTTTAGCCCAAAGGTACTTATAAACACCTCTCCTTTGCAAAAAACTCTCTTGCACTTTCAACATATAACTAACAGCATTTCACATATTCATTTTCTTTAAATCACCTTCAAATGCAAACTTGAAATCTGAGCTCGCTAGTTTGATGTTTTCTGTATTTACAAAGCATATGGTTATGTACTTGTATTCATGTAAAGTATTTATTGTTTTTTTGAATGTGAGTTGGAGTAAAGATTTATGTCCGAGTTAGGGATGTGAAGGACTAGTCGACTATCCGATAAGCAAATGCAAATGCTTATCAGACAGTCGAGTCGACTGGTCACTTCCCCCCCCCCCCCCCCCCCGCAACCTCTAACAGAAAGAGGCAGCAAAGGGAGGAGAAGAAAAGAGGCTACTTCAAAGCAGCAGCTCTGCATGGAGCCTGGGGCCAAACTCTGGGCTCCGTGTGGCGCTGCCACTTTGAAATGCCGCATGTAGCCTAGGGACAGCTGGGGTGTCCTCAGGCTGCATGCACCGTTTCAAAGCGGCAGCACCGCGTTGAGCCTGGTATCAGCTGGGGACTCCCCCACTGACCCCGAGCTCCATGCATGGTTGCCGCTTTGAAACACCAAGAGAACCCTGATGCTGGGCTGCCCACAGCGTTTCAAAGTGGCAGCTCCTCAGGGAGCCCCAGGTCAGTGCGGGAGTCCCCAACTGATCCCAGGCTTCACGCAGTGCTGCCGCTTTAAAATGCCATGAGGATCCTGATCCTGGGCTCCACATGGTGCTACCACTTTGTAACGCCACAAGGAGCCTGACAGCAGGCTCCCCACGGCGTTTCAAAGCAGCAGCGTGACAGGGAGCTCAGGAGTAGCAGGGGAGTCCCCAGCTAATCCCAGGCCCCACATGGTGCTGCCACTTTGAAATGCTGGGAGGAGCCTGACTCTGGGCTCCCTGCAGCATTTCAAAGCAACAGCGCTGCATAGAGCCCAGGGTCAGCAGGGGAGTCCCCAGCTGACCCCGGGCTCTACTCAGCGCTTTCGCCTTTGAAGAGTAGCAACAGCTCTACGGCTGTTGCTACACTTCAAAGGTGGACGCGCTCTATTGACTAATCGAACAGTCAATGCAAAATGCATCGACTATTCAATTAGTAAATTACTCGCAATTTAACATCCCTAGTCTGAGTGTAACATAGTAATTGGGTGTCTGCATTGGGACTGAGAGCTGAAAGAGAAGTGTACTTTGTGGAGGCGCTTGTCACAAGGGAGGGAGTGGGACTATATAAAGGTAGCAGAACTTAAAAGTATGGTAGTGAGCCAAGGGCCTCTGGTTGAGGAGAACTGAATTTCTGCATACCACTGCCCTCCATGTCCTAGAGGCTCCCCATGATGCCCATATTTGGTACAGTGAAGATGCTGAGGCAGCAATGCAACTGGTGGCTAAGTCTCTATGGTTATGTCTACACTGCAGTGCTATTTTGAGATACCAGACGTATCCTGAAATAGCTATCCCGTGTCTTAACAGCAAGCCTATTATTTTGAAATATAGTGGGCTTGCTATTCTGACATCCCTATAAACCTCATTCCACAAAAAATAAGGGATGCTTTGGAATAGTGGGTTATTTCTAAATTTGGTGTTGTGAAGACACTGCCAAAATATGAAATAAGCTATTTCGAGCTATGGATGCAGTGTAGACATACCCTATGAGCCAGTGCCGTGGTGCATGCCCTTGACTCTCCATTATCACATAAGATATCTCATCCGGCTCAACTTCCCCAGGCACTGCAGGATTCTTCTTTCATGAAGTCTGCTTTTCCTTCTTGTCCCTCATAGCCCTACTCAAACCCTAATGCAATTTCATTACCCTATTGGTTCACTGACTGTAACCATCATAGCCACTTTTACCCATGATACCTACAGCCCTGCTTAGTCCTTTAGTTCTGCATCATTGTCATGGTGATTCAAATTTGGATGTGTTAATGTCTGACACAGATATAGCAATATTGTGTTCTTCCCAAATACTCTGCCATGTATCATTTCCATTTACACTCTGAGCTCCCACCTCACTGCCTAACTCTTCAGCCCTGCAGTTTCCTGAGCCTGACTCACTTATCCTTTTACTTTCAGACAGTCTTGCTTACCTCTATGTCCTCTGGCCACTTCTGTTTGTCCCCTACTTTCTGCTGCCCAACCTGCTTCCATGAGTTTCCTGAGATGGGGCTATAGTTGAGGAGCTGGTCTGGAATACACTGAGGGACAGTGGGCAGTGCTGGAAAACAGAAGTAGCTGGTGGAACTGGATGGTTCCTGACCTTTTCAGCTATCAATTAGAGTATGATGAATTTGGAAAATAACATGTTTGTTCATTGTATATCAATTTACATCTGTATGTTTAATAAAAAAAAATACTTCATCTACATTTGTAATATATTAGTTGAAAAGCAAATCACATTGCTTGTTTTTAAATGAAAAAAACACCTTTCAAAATATTTGAAACAGTATAAATTTCCATTTAAAATCTCAAAACAATGTAACAACCTTTCATTGAGTTTTTCCAGTGGAAGAGTTCTTAGAATATAAGAAGGTCTACGTTCCTAAAATTGACAATTGTGAATAGTGACAAGGAGATAGAGTAGAGGTAAGAGAATGAGAGCCAAATGGCCCAAGGAAGAATGAAAATACATAAGAATAGCTTCCTCGTGAAGATTGTGTTGAGATCTTAAAATACAATCACAATACTTATATATCATATTTTAAAAAATTAGTCTCCAAATTTAATATGCTACTCTTCACAAGCCAATCAACTGAATTTGACATAATATATTCTCAGTCTGAGATTTCCTGAGATTCTAATGAGGGTTTATGTTTTGTAGATTCCCACAGATAAACAGTCAGACCACAAATTCCAAACTTCAAACACAGGCAATGGAAACTAATATTCCACATGAATCTTCAAAAATGATAGCAATAGTAAGTCACATGAATTTACAGTGGTGTTTCAATCAGTTTAATCTCCCAAAGCATTCTTGAGATCAGTGGTCTCTGATAACCAATGCAGGTACATCTACACTGCACGCTTATTTCAAAATAAGCTATTCCAAAAGAAATACTCCAGAACAGCTTTTTTCGAAATAGCATGTTTACACTGCAGGGAACCCTCAAAATTACTCTGAGGTAGGCTTCCCTAATGTGGACATGATACCTCAATTTAGAGCCTCAGAAGGCTAATTATTTTGAATGGCCCTGGGGAGGACTGTTTCAAAATAGCTGCAGTGGAGCATCCACACTACCGCTATTCTGAAATAGCTATTTTGGAATAGGCATTATTCCTCGTGGATTGAGGTTTTTAGAAGTCAGAATAAGTTGTCCATTACTTTGAATTTATTTCAAAATAACAGAATTGCTGTGTAGACGCTCACATTATTTCGGAATAATAAGTAATCAATCTTTAATACACACAAAATTTCAAATTTGGTTGCCTAAAGTTAGCACCTAAATGAAAGTTTTGTTATTTCCAAAGCTGCTAAGTATCAAAGCGATCTATGGTTCCTCTGAGTGTCTGAACATAAGCCACTTTTATTTAGGTTCCTAAATATGGATGTGGGTAGTACAATTGAAAATTGTGTGTGTGTGTGTGTGGTGTTTGTTAAACAATTCTATAGTTCATTGGCACCAAAACTGTCATAATCAAGCTATATTTGGAAAGGTTTGACTTTTGAATGTGAAGGTGTAGCGTAGTGTAGTGTATGGGGGTTGCCCCACCCTCATCAAATTGTGTAAAGAAGCTGAAGACTTTTAAAAAAAATAACAAAAAAGCTTCAAAAGAGGGTTTTTTTTTTTTTAAATCTTTAGTATTGTCTGAAAATATGGGTCTTCTATAGACCCCCCTTTTCTTCATCAGTTCTTGTGCCACGTTAGTACCACTACATTTTGGTATGAAAGGCTTTTGAGCACTCTAAAAGAAAATAACATCGTCTTGTTACTTTCTGTCATGGGCTGTTTTGATCTTAGCTGCTGCAATTTATTACCAAGAATAGAAAAAATAAGCTTACAAATTCTGTTTCATGTAGAAGTGTAGAAACTTTAATAGTGTCGAAATATGTCTCCACTCTAAGAAGCAGAGACATAAATTAATTGTATAAGTTTGGGGTTTACCACATATAGCATATTTTCAGCAAGCCTTGCTTTGAGGTATGGGGAAAACAAAATAACACTCTCGTGCTTGTAGGGCTCTAGGAGCACTGCTACAGGAGGTTATACAAAACTACAAGGATTGTTGGAAGGAATAGGGCGTACGTGCAAAGAACTCTTGCAACTGAAGAACCCTCACCCCCTAACTTCTGTGGATTCCTGTGGGTGCAGGAAGCTTGATCCCCAGTTACTTACAAAGGTTGTGGGTGGGCAAACCCTACCTTTTCCAAAAGGAAAAAATGAGGGGGAAAAAAAGCTGTGGATTAAAATTCTAGGTATTCTGTTCAATAGCTTGATTATAAACTTCTGGGCTACGTCTAGACTGGCATGATTTTCTGCAAATGCTTTTAACGGAAAAGTTTTCCGTTAAAAGCATTTGCGGAAAAGCACGTCTAGATTGGCACGGATGCTTTTCTGCAAAAAGTGCTTTTGCGGAAAAGTATCCGTGCCAATCTAGATGTGCTTTTGCACAAAAAAGCCCCGATCGCCATTTTCACGATCGGGGCTTTTTTGCGCAAAACAAATCTGAGCTGTCTACACTGGCCCTTTGCGCAGAAGCCTTTGTACAAAAGGACTTTTGCCTGAACGGGAGCAGCATAGTATTTCAGCAAGAAGCACTGATTTCTTACATGAAATCGTCAGTGTTCTTGCGGAAATTCAAGTGGCCAGTGAAGACAGCTGGCAAGTTTTTCTGCAAAAGCAAGTGCTTTTGCGGAAAAACTTGCCAGTGTAGACACAGCCCTGGAGTTTTAAATATCAGAAAATGTGGGTGATTTTTTTTCAAATTCAACTATTAATACTTGAAACCAATCAGAGTCCCAAAGCACTTGTGCATGTACTCAACTTTAAGCATTTGAGTAGTTTCACTCCAATGAGATAAAACACCTTTCTGAATTGGATTGAATATAACCTGTGACTTTTTAGATAAAACAATGCAACTAGTTTTTCGTTTCCTTTATAAATCAGATGCTCAGTTGTCTTTTTTCATACATCTTACTTTAATTTTTCTATTCGTAGATTAATTAACTTTCAGATTCAGAATTTTCAACAAGTAATATTTACCATTTATTTAATGAACAGGGCAAAAAGCACAGGCTGATAGTTGTAATAGGAAAATAATAAGTGCACAAAGTCTGATGCTGACTTCTGCAACTACCTTTGTTCCTTGGAAAATGTACAGGATTTTGACTCCGAAAACAAATTCCACTACTCAGAGAGAACAAAATAGCGATTCTTTGCATTGAATGCAGGAAATGATGTTTTTTGAGATCTTTTTCACATATTATTTATTATTATCTTTGTAAGTAGTGTGTGTATTTTCTACCACAGGACTTAAATGAAAATAATATGTAATTTTGAGCAGAAAATAAAACCATCTGCTTGAAAATACAGAGTTGAAGTTTAAACAAAAAAAATATTATCTTAAAGGCTGTATAAACATAATACTCTAGGACCACAAACAAAATACTCTAGGACCACTCCTTCTAGCAGGAGTGCAACATTTCCTTAAAACTTACAAAAGCAATATGCTTGTTACTTTTTAAGTTTGTTAGTAGGGGGTAAGATAACAGTAGTTGTTACTGAACTGTCATTTGAACTGGCAGAATTTCAAAGCTGGTAGCATGCCTGAGTTTCTTCCTGCCTTTTAGAGCTGTTGCTTCAAATCACTTATTAAGCACATTATAAATTACATATTAAGCACATAATGTAAGACTGACCGTGGAATCTCATTACTGACCCCTTGCCATAATGAAAATATGTCTCTATTCACGGTCCCTATTACTGTTATATTTGTTTTGATTTACTTGAAAAAATATATAATAATTTAAAATTATTTGCACTGTGCAATTACTGATGCAATTTTAATTTTTATTATATATATTATATTTTTGTTAATGAGGAAGATATTAAATTTTATGTCTGTCTTTCTAGCCCAAGTCAATTGTCTGAATTCTATATACGTTGAAGGAAATATAATTTCAATTTTACTTTTTTTGTTTGTTTGTTTGTTTTGCTTCAAAATAGCAACAGTTAGCAAACTAATTGTCTTCCTCTCAATGTTTCCTCAGCACACCTAGTTGTTTTTCTTAAGGGTGAAAAGAACATTTAACTCACCATGCCCCATACTTATTGCATTCTCCTCCCAAGTATAAAAGATGAAAGTGATATATTTTCAGTCTATTTTGCTTGAGTGGGCAAGGGTCAGTTTGAGATTTATTTATAATAGTACTCTTTAATAGATATAATGTAATGAAATGTAATATAATAATCTACCAAAGAGATAATGACAAAGAAGTTAAAATAGGATTATTAAATTAGGTTCTTTTTCTTTGGGGAATATATAGTTATGTGAAGGAAACCATATTAAAATGTGGAAGAGAAGACAGAATTTAAAGAATTTTCCCTAAAGAGGCTCTAGTGGTATATCTGAAAAGAAAAACATTACATGATTCTTTCCAACAGTTATGTCTACCATCTCCTGAGCTCTGCTTACTTAGGTATTGCTTACTGAGATACTGTTTAGGTTTGGTATATTTTATGTATCCCCTTTATTTCTAAACACATTTACAATATTTTAAAGGATAGATTCAATTTAGTTATTCACAGAGTATTGCTATCTTGCAAAAAAAATAGATATATTTAAATTTGAGGGGCTTGACACATCAACAGATAGGATGTCATATGTTCAGTTAGCATATGCTTCTGTTTCTCACATTGACCGAAGTGTGAAAATGCAAAAATATGTTGTCTTCAATCAAGAGCTTTTAATAATACATTTATTTTAAAAATAAAGTTGTTTATTTTAATGGTTTTTAATATTACTTGCTGATCTAACTACATGTATCAAGTGCAGATGTTCCCTCTGTGTCTGGCCTAGCAAGGATATAACCCTCCCAGCAAACATGCATTTTTCCTCAAAATATGTCAACTCATGCTCTGAATTCTGGGGACATTTGGTTCAACCTCCAGAATGGTGTCCAATCACACCGTTGTGGACTTGTCTGGGATTTGGGTTCCATCAGTCAATTAACATCTTTTAAATTTCAGACAGCTTCAGTTAAATGCTCCTTTTGCTAAAAAGGCTACGAGGAAGTCCAAGTTTTTCCATAATGAGTCTACCAGAAGAATTTTTAGTTCATGTAGAGAAAGGTGTTTTAAGACTATAATCTCATATCAGTGTGTATATACGTGAAACTTTTTATGCACATAAAGCCACTATACATAAAGATGAGAATATAATCCAACTCTTTATATTCAACATTGTAAGGACTTTATAGATTTCCAGTGAGCAATCCTGTTGTTTCAGCAGTTCTTCAAATTTAATGTCTGCCCACATTATAAATACCTATACTTCCTTCTAATTTCTATATATATTTTCCAAAAATACTTATAAGAAATGTGGTGATTCTGCTAAAGTAAGGTTATGAAATTGCAAGAGGAAGAAAATTGAATATTACTTACCAGGCAGGAGTCAATATACCCTCTTTTTAGATTGGTTTCTATTTTATTATAATAAAAGCTGTCATTGCTTGCTTTTGTTACCTTCCAAAAAGCAAACAGTGACAGGATCATTTCCATCTGTTATTTAGGGAAAACACAGTATCATATATAGACAACATAAAGAAATGAGCACATTCTTGAACTTCTTTATTGGCTGAAAGTTCCTAACAGTCTAATTTTAGCATAAGTTGCCTCTGCAATGCAACAGCTATCACGCTGGACTATTCCATTTTTAATGTATTTTACAGAAGATTGAGAGATTTGTTTTCAATGTGCAAATTTTAAAGTAATTTAGAGTTGATTAAGGTTATTAACTACTTTGTATTATGAGTTAAACTATTCAAATTACAGTTTACTATCAGTCTAATTTTTTGAGTGATTTATAAGCAAAACTGTCTAAAATCCACCAGTTTTAGGTCACATCTAGACTACGGAGATAAATACTGCAATGATCAATCTCCTAGTTTTTAATTTAGCGGGTCTAGTAAAGACCCACTAAATCGGACACTGAGGGCACCCCCATCAACACCAGAACTTCTGTTTCTCATGAGGAGTAAGGGAAGGTGATGGGAACATTTCTCCCATCGACCACCCACTGTGAATACAGTGCTGAAACTCATCTTAATGTATGTCAATTTCAGCTATGTTTTTTATGTAGCTGAAATTGAATATTTGAACCCGACCTTTGGCTGTAGTGTAGACCCTGGGCATAGATAACATGAGATTTGTGAAACCATATAATGTGACAAACCTGGTGGCATTAATTTTGTCCTTCAGCAGAGACTGAAAGAAACTTTTTAAAATTAGCTGCCCTCCTATTTTTCTCAATGGAAATGAAGCCATATGATTCCCTTAGTTAAGATGCATCTTTAAAAATAGCCTCTTCTAATAATGTTCCCCATGTGAACAAATCTTAGCTGACTTCTAGGAAAAAGGGGTTTCCTGTAATCCCAAAAGGCAGAGAGGAAAATTTTGAAGAACTGGTGAACTGAGACACTGGCTAAGTTTGCTAAAGGCAGCATGTTCCATGAGTCACACTGAAACAATTGGAAATGGCAACATTTTGAAGCAGGGTGGTTCTTACTGGAATTCTCTGAAACAGAACATGTTTTTCAGCTTCACTTTTAATTATGAAAAACAACAGCCAAACATCACCAGCAATAGTTTTAAAAACAAACACATAAACTTGTAAGTATAGTGTTAACTATTTGAATATTTAGAAGAGTCTGTTGTTTCATTAGTAAGATTGTTAAAAAGAAAAAAAATATCTCAGACTCGTTAATTATTTTTATTTATAAACTAATTCATTGATTTACTTGTAAGATATCAGAAAAATTAATTCTGTGCTCTGAATTTGGGGACATACAACAAAGAGATTTGAATCCTCACAGTCAATGCATGCTCAGCTCTACCTTAACAACAGAGTTGTGATTTTTTATGAAGTGTAAACTCAATTATTATTACTAATAATAACTATTGATCAATTTTTACTTTCATAATACTTTATAAATGTTTTCTAATCCTTATAACAGGCCTATGAGCCCTAGTCTACACTACGAGGTTATTTCAAAATAACCTCTCTTATTTTGAAATAATAAAACGGAGTGTCCACACTACCATGCCCGTTATTTCAAAATAATGGGCTGGTTATTCTGAAAACTGTACTCTTGCTTTCCTTGGGGATTAACACTTATTTCAAAATAGTTATTTCAAAATAGCATTAGTGCGGACACTCCATTGCTGCTATTTCAAAAAAACTACGCCCCAGCGTATTTGAAGTAATTATTCCCCAGTGCTTCCTATGGCTCTAAGACTAGTAGCGTGTCCACAATAATGGAACCTGCCTCAGACTAATTTCGAGGTTCCCCTGGAGTGGGGACATGCTATTTCAATTTTGTTATTTTGGGAGTTATTTCAAATATAATTATTTCAAAACAATTTCCTAATGTAGATATGCCCTTGAGATAGATGGATATTGCCTTCATTGTATAAATAAAACTGAATGAGACTGGTGAGATGATTTGCTCAAAATCACAGTACTTGTGCATATAGCACTGAACTACACTTCAATTGTAGTGAAATTGTATTGTGGTAGACTTTTAAACTGAATGCTAACAAAAGGCTTCTAAATATTCGATATACAATGTGTAACTAGCTTTCATTAATGAAAAGAAAATCTTATCTCATTTTATTGGGAAGACATTATGGAGTAGAATTGATTAAAGCTTCATGTTTAGTGAATCTCCTTCAACAGATTTGTGTAGTCTTTACTGATGTTGTTTATAGTTGGCAGTGACATCTCTTTCTATGCTAGATGTGCTTTTCTGATTAAACATATGCAAATTTATACAAGCTTTCCATGTTTTTAATAAGTTGAAATCCTCACTTTACTAGATTCCTCTGACTTATGCATAGTAAGGATTTACAGAATAAGCAATAATAAAAGTCACACGTTGGCCGATGCATACTGGGCAAATATAAACTTTCTTTAGTTCTGTGGCCATTTTTAAAAGAAATTACATAAGGATAAAAAATAAGCACAATGTAGGCTTTACAATCAGAAATTGATATGTGGGAGGGAGGGTTGAGTGTGGGGTGTTTTTTTGTTTGGAGATTTTGCTGGCATCCTAAGGTTTCAGTGGAACTAAACAGAACTAATAATGGACAGGTGTTTAAAAAAAACATAAACATTCTGATAACTCTTTGCATCCATGTGATTTCCTCTGCTGCTGATAGTTCTTTATGGTTCTGTCAGTTTCAATCAGCAGAGAGTACATGTGATCAGTATATCTGATAAACTTGTCAATGCCTTTTTAAAGCAGGAGTCCCCAACCTGTTCTGTTCACTCCCCTTCCCTCCCCCCTTTTATCATTTCAAGTATAATCTTGATAAGACAGAGATATGTCACAGGCCGCTCTGTATAGCCAGGTCAGACTACAACTAATTTGTGCAGGAAAAAATTAAATCAGGAGGTAAATTATTTCATGATTGCTCATTCCCAACAGAGTTGGGCATCATTCTGAAGAAAATATCAAGTAATTGGTTTCAGGCCGTGTCAGACACATGCAATTCCCTTCACTAATGGCTGTGTGAGGTAGCACTAGGCCTCAGGGGTCACCAAAGAACTAGAAATAGCTTAGTGCCAGGCAGAACAGCAGAGAGACAGAGCACACAGGAAATGAAGTGGCAATAAGTGCAATCCATAGGGGAAATGTGCTTCACTTGGAGTTTAATATATCGTCTCAGAGACTGGCAGTAAGCCATGCAACAATTGTTTACCTTTTTGTCAGCATCTGCATCTGTTCTGTTTTGTAAACAGCACTTAACTCTCAGTCTGTAAATGCTGGAATCAATAACAACTGTTAAGGGATTTCCTTTCTTTTTTTTCATATTCTGTAACAAATGCATACAACAAACAATGTTTGCCTTAGATTAACAAGGAACAGACATTAACAGGGTCAAAGGGATTTGGTTGTGAACATTTTATAGCTTCTTGAGTTTGCAGTAATTATATCTGTGTGATTTGAATGTATTTTGTAACTTATCCAAATTAAGCTGTTAAAAATGCCAGTATGCAGTAATGAAGATTTTTTTTATAATTATGTTAAGTACTGTGTATAGAAAACTGCTGGCATTCTTTGTAATAATTTAGTTCTGTGTAATCTTATTTATTACACCTGCTATGCAGAAATACTACATTTTTTACAAAATTATTGATTATATCCAGCAACACTATTTTTTTAAACCTACAGTTATTTAAAAAATTATACATCACAGTGCAACATTAAAAAAAAATGTGACTAAGGTGATAAAACTGAATATGCCATTACCAAATTCTAGTTTATATACTAGTTGGGTTTAAGAGAGTATGCCAATGAATACTGTCATGAATGTTAGATTGTTATAATAGTTATGGCATCACTTAAGAGTTAATATCACAGGGAGCAGAGAAACACATTATTGTTAATGGGATTTATGCATGATTCTTCCTCTACACTTCTTTTTAAATGTACCCCTTAAAATCTCCCTATACACAGCATAGCTATCAATAATTTGAGATTATCTTGCTTTATTAAGCTTCTTCATTTCAGATTTTGGCACAATGTTAGTTCTGCTTATGAAATTGCTGCTTTTTTTGCATTTAGGCTGTTGTTATATTTTAGCTACTGTTTTTTAATGCTTTTTTCGGACCAATATTATATTGTTTGATCCTTTTTGGAGACATCTACCCTCCACACATATCTTAAGAGTGCAAAAAGAAGAACCTTCCTGATAGGTCACTATTTTAGCCTTATAACCTTTCATGTATTTTTAAAGATTTAAGTGAGATTATCTTTTGATTCCAAATAATGTAGCTCAATTTGCGTAACTTATTTCGAGTTAAGCCCTTCTATGTAGACGCAACCCTCCAGATTAAAGATATGGGGTAGAAAGGTCGTATTTCTTCACTGATCTTATTGTGGTTGTTGTTGTTATTGATGTTCTTTGAAAGAACAGAAACCTGTTTTCCTGAGTCAGGTGTGTGTAACTACCTGCAGCTATACCTTGTCACTTAAGACCCCTTTTGCTGCTCAAATACAGGAAAAGTTGGGGAACTCAAAATGATTCATTTTACTTTTTTTAAACAATGCAAGGTTTTGCTTACCATAAGCATCACTTTGCTGAAAAATGAGGGACAACTTAAAAGTAAATTCCAGAAATCTACTTGAGAAGGCTGATGCTAAAGTTGGAAGGCTACTGTCTGTGGCTGTAGAAGCAGTGCTCTTATCAGAAGTGTATAGCACATTTACAACGAAAAAGCTCACACTTCACGTCTGTCCCCTTGTTGCCATAACCTTTCTCTCTCATCTGCAAATAGGCATATGGAAATAGGCATATGGAAAGCTTCACTGTTTCCTCTTCAATATAGAGTGTTTTTGACAATTCATTCATTCTCATGTCTTCTGGCTCAGATGTGCCAAGGAAGAAGGACCAGGTGGTGATTCCTTTTGCACTGCCTTCTATTCAAATCCTTGGGTACTTTATTTCATGAGCTACTTAATATACTAATATTGGGCAGAATATAAGCACACCTCTGATTAGTGCCCATCTTTTTCACACCAGGCAAAACAAATGAAACACCAATTAGTAGGTGTAATCTGTTAAGTGAGATCTAATAAATCATTATTTCTCACATCTTTGCCTTTCAAGACAGTAAGGGCTAATCTTGGTAAATAGTAAAGTAAATGCAAAAATCTTGATATTGTTTTTAACATATTTGGGAGATGCTTTTATTCTTGTGGTAATGATCATTCATAGATATATACCTAAACAGAGAATAGGATTTCTGTGGTTTTGCTTTGTACTCCTTTGAAACTTCCTTTACTTATTTATCTATAATATATATGCTGTTTTAGAATTGATACAGGCATTTCTAAACTTCATCTGGTGCAATAAAATTTTTAATTTCATATTTGTATATCTAATGAGAGAGATCCCAGTTGGTCTGGTACATTGTTCTTCAAGAAATTTCCACCCTGACATGCAAAAGAAATAAGAGGGCTAGACTGACATTCACAGATTGAGAGATGTTATAGGAAATACATGCTGGATAACAACCTTGACGTATGGATGGCTTATTTTGACTATTGCAAGGAGAATCCATATGGATCATTAGTTTTCCTTTATAATTTCTTTTGGCATAGACAAACCTGATTTGTATTCCTCTACATCAATAACTTTTTGAAATTCTATTATTAGGATTTACGTGCATTAAGATGAGTCTCTACACTGTATTCAGTTTAAATTATTGAGAGAGGTGTTTTTTTTTAATATAATGGCCCCTCTGATGTCACAAATGCTGTTTGTGGTCTCAATGTTACTGAATTTCTCTGTCATACTATATGGTGGTGTATATTTCATTGATTTATTTATCATTTATCATTTATGATGAGTTAGTTTAATCAAATGTGTTTTCGTTAACTCCTATATTGAAATCAAAAGACCACTTCCTTTCTCAATTGTAAAACATCCTTAGATAAGTACAACAGTTATATAGCTGGAACAATGATACTATAAATGTAACTTGTTTTAATCCTCATTTAATGGAGTCTAGCACCAGGAAACATGAGCGCCATGCCATAGTACAAATCCCACTCTCAGCATGTCACAAGCAAGTGTTTTGTGGACCACTAGCAGTCCCTGGGAATGGCTGAGATAAACAATACTCTCTTGCAAACCTGAATTGTAGGTATTTCTGTTCTATAATTAAGGTTTCTTTCTAAGCCTCTATTTTTAGGTGCTTACAACTTTCCAAATTATATATATTTTATACTGAAATTGCTTATATTTATTTTAAGCCAAAATTATATTTATTTGCGAAGCTCAGTAAAGTTTAAGTTGGACATTTTTCTCTTAGGAGAGTTTAGAATAAAAATGTTTTTCATATTCAAAGAAAATTGTTGAATTATGAGTTAATTTTTTTAAAATTGTGTGTGCTCTTGCTTTTTTTTTTTTTCAGTTAGTTAACCCAAAAATGTCTTAATTCTAAAACTTGGCACATAGGAATGAAAAATACATTAATGGCAGTACTTTTATCACATATTTCAGATGGCACAAGAATTCAGTTTTTTCTGTGTTTACACAAATCATCATTGCCTTTTGACTTTTGAGGATTTTTTTATACGACTACTGTAAAACCTCATTTTCACAATGAAGAAACATGGCTTATTCTTTGTACATAGGCCCTCTATGGTCAGCATTGTCACTTTAACCTATTTGTTAAAGAATATGTTTAAATATACTTGATTCCTAAGGAACGTAAACCTTAGATTGATGTAATGGAAAGAAACAACCATTGTCACTGAGAATTTTGAAAGATGACAAGTTAAAATTATGACCAGCAAGGAAGAAGCAGGAGTTCAGATAACTAAGCTAGTTGTTTGTCAGAAAAAGAAAAGGGTTTAGATATTCCATGAAGTATGGTTCACTTTTCTATTTCATTTTGGAGGTGGTGGAAGTCACTGCACTTTCATAGCTCATTTAAAAGTAACCTTAAAAAAGGAAAATGGCTTGCTTTTTGTTTCTGTGTGTGTGTGTGTGTGTGTGTGTGTGTGTGTGTGTGTGTGTGTGTGTGTGTGTTTTGCGCATGGAGGGCTTGCTTATTTATTTATTTATTTATTTATTTATTTATTTTATTGCTGCTTGATGATATCAGACTAAGACCTGAAATGTTCACTTATTTTAAAATATACTGAAATAGCCCCACAACACATGCATGCTTGTTTTTTTTTTAATTGGGAATTTACGTCTACCTTCTTGTATGGAAGTTGGTGCTGAAATACTAGTTTTGTGACATCACAGTTAGTAGAGAAAAGGATCCTGATTGAAACATCTGAGAAACAATTAAAAGACAAGTTATGTTCTTTGTTAAATATTCGACACACTATTCCTTCACATAAGGCCTGAGAAACCTCAGAATGCACATCTCTGAGTTCCCTAACAATGTTCTCCAGAAAAATATTTAAGGAAGAATTGAGATTTGTTTAAGTTTTTTAAAAAAATCTTTCTTCACTATTTTGTTGATACTCTTATTGGAGACCCAGAGAAGAGATTATCAGAAGTTATATTTAGGAATAGATGGACTGAATCTTCAAGGAAAGAATTTTTCTTTCAGCTGCTTCTCAGGAATTTCAGATACATGGAGTTCAAATAATGTGCGTTCCCTCAGATTGTATCATCCCAGTACATGCTTGAATCTCTCTTCAGAACAAAAAAACAAATGGAGGCTTATAGCCTAATAATAAAATATTTTTAACGGTTAACATAACTTCATTTGCTAAAATATCATCTAATATGTGTTTGATTAAAAGAATGCTAAGTTTGCAAAATCAAGCATTTAAATGTTAAGAAATGCTAGAGTTAGGGTTGCCCATAAAATGTTAATTTGGTTCCCTTTGCCTACATATATATTCTGGGCTCTCAAATGTCATGGATTTGGTGACATTTCATCCAGGATCTTGCTTCTCCAGGTAATTTGTGTGCAGCAACTGCTATCCACCTATAGGAATTGGCCGTTAGAGGCCTATACATGAGTTCCAGAATGGAGGCAGCAGTGGTTGGTGTCAGTGGCAAGTGCGTGTGTGTGTGGGAATGATGAATGGAGATTGAGTAGGGTGGGGATGAAGTGCAGTTCTAAAAAGGGGTTTGGAGAAGAGGGCAGATTTGGAAAAGAGACAGAAAGAGTACAGAGCTGAAAAAGTACTGAAGGTTTCTGAGGCGAATGGGAAAAATATGAAAAGCTCTTTTATGCACCAACACTTGATGACCCTCAGGCTCTCACTGCCCCTCAGAGTCAGGAATCAAGGTCTTATTATCACATTGTCACTAGACCAAGATCAAGGTGCAATGAGTGTAAAGCTTGCCCTTTAGCTGACTTTCAGAAAAACTGATAACCTCATTCATTAGGATCGTCAAACAAACCATTGCCTTTACCATTACTAAATCTGTACCACAAAATTAACCTTTATAAAAATGATGATAAGCAAATGATTTTCAAATTGATATATTGGTTTATTTTCATAAACACTGATGCCTGGAGCCATATAGCTCTAGGTTAAAGGATAAAAAAATTCAGGACATTTAAGATATGTTTCTTGGCATGCTTAGAGATGATAATTTCAAACTATTATAGCTCTTGACTAAATGTGTCTTCTTGAATTGGGACTAAGACTCCCACAGAAGCACAGAGAAAAGTTCAAGTCCCCAATCCTGGAGGGTCAGCTAGTGACACAACATAATGCCTTTGTTGCCTTGGAAAGATTACCCTTTCCCTTTGAGGGTTATGATCTCTTCAAAAAGAACACTGATATGTCCCTTCACATATTTAAGGCCTTGAAAACTCCCTCATGCTTTCTGGGTGTATACGCTGTATCTCCCAGGAGGAGACCGTATAAGCCCCAGAAGTAGCTGAGGCAGAAGCAATTCTCTTCATTCTACTGTGGGCAACGTGTCAAAGCTTCCAAGAAATAGGTAGAGGTGACATAGGAGGAAACAACCTGCCACTTTCTCTTCCACTATATACTCTACATTAACCTTTTGCCAGCAGGATTGATTATGCAATTGATTGTGGCTTGCACTGTCTGCGTTTTATGCTTTCCATATATGAAAACTATCTGTTTTCTTTCTGACAGGCATGACACTAAATAACCTCAGACCAGTTCATCCTGGAAACAGAAGATAAGGAATACTCTATCCAGTTCCAATCCCTTCCTGTTCTCTTCTTTCTTCCTTCCTTCCCCTTTCCTATTTCTCTTCAGGGACATTTTTGTCAGATTTTGTTCAGAAAGCAAATTGACTGTGTTCTGCAACTCAAAGCTGTGGAATTCCAGGACTGTGGGTTTTTTCCCCCCCAATTATTTTCTAGACCCAAAAACAAAAGGATGCTGATGCCCTAACCTGGATCTCTGACAACTCAAATTTATCCATCACTTTAAGTTCAGTTTGGTGACATTAGCATGTACCTGAGACCCTCAAGGCTGGTTCATGACTCTTGACTTGAAAGATGCCATTTTCTGTGATGCCAATTTCCATCCTGCAATTCCTCAATCTAAAAAAATGTTTCAGGTTTCTTGTGGGACCGTCCTCATTTCCAATATAGAGTGTTTCCCTTCCCATGACCCTGAAGGTTTTCTACCTTGATGGTACATTTGTGGTCAGTTACATCAACAACTAGTGCAAATAATCTTGAATATTTTTGTAATTCTTGGCATCGCAGTCAACAGAAGGAAATACCTTCTCATCCATGCTCAGTTTATAGAGTCAATCGGGGTTGCACTAGCTTCCACAGTTGAAAAGACTCACTTGTCACAGGACATGTTCCTCACCCATTTTGTGCCTCATTGATCAGTTTCAGGTTGATCTACCCAAAGACCTCAGCCAGGACTTCTTTCAGGATCATGGAGCACAAGATCTCCTGCACCTATGTGATGCAATTTGCCTGGCTTGAGTTTTGCTCCATATAAGGGTGATGGAGATCATTATATCTACAAGGCAAACACTACATGCATGTGTTGCTCATGATTCCTCTAGAATTTCTCTCCTTGTTAGATTGGTAGAAGGACTATGTAGGCTTGTGAAGTGAAGTACCATGTTCTTTCTCATCCCAGCAAAATGCTGGTGACAGTTGCATCCAAAAGGATGAGATGTTCACCTAGGCCACATTAGTTCTCAGGGCCTCTTGTCCCTCCAAGAAAGCAAGTCTTCATATAAACACCCTGGAGATGAGAGCTGTTAAGCTAGCAGGCATAGCTTTCCTTCCAATACTACTATGTACCATAGTACAGGTGCTGACATACAACATCAGAGCAGTGTATTATCTCAACAAGTAAAGAGGATCTATTCTGATAGGAAGCAATCTGCTTTTGTGATTGATGCATCAGTCACCACATTACACATGCATCTCCACACCTCCCAGATCTTCAAAACACCTTAGCAGACCATCTCAGTCCATGATACTTAAACAGTGATGAATGGTTACTCAAGGAGTCCACTCTACAAGACATCTTCCACAAAGGGACACTAAAAAATAAATCTCTTTGCATCAGTCCAGAATGGTAAGTGTTGTAGATTCTGCCCCACAATGTCTGCAGGCTGCTTCCTGATCCCATAGTCAGTGGGACTCATGTGCCTACTCTCCAATTCCTAAGGGTACTGTGAAAGATCAGACAGGATGCAGTCCAAATGACGCTAACAACTCAGGGTATGTCTACACTTGCAGCCTGTTTCGGAATAGGGCTGCAAATGTAGGCATTTGGAATTGCAAATCAAGCCCAGGAGGAATAACAGGTAGTTTGAAATAGGGCTTTATTTCGAATGCCCGTTTCACTGTGTAGACACGGGCAGTTATTCCGGGCTTGTAAATTTCAAAAAATGGCACCCGGCCGGGAAGATGGAAATCAAGCGTGGGATATTTAAATCCCAGGATTGATTTGCAATTCCGAATGCCTACATTTGCAGCCCTATTCTGAAATAGGCTGCAAATGTAGACATACCCTCAGAGAGTTTTGATATTTGGATTTAACAAGCCTATCAGCCGAATATCAAATGCATTGGATGTGATTATGAAAACATGCCTGCTAGTTTAATAGTTCTCATCTCCAGGGTATTTATGTGAAGTTTTGATTTCCTGGAAGAACAAGTGGCCCTGAGACCTACTGTGGCCTCATTGAACACCTCATCCTACAAGATGCAACTGCACCCAGCATTGCTCCATTTCAGAGCCCGGATGTTGGGTTGCTCAGACACATCATTAGCAGATGTTAGCTCTTCACATTTTATCTTGCAGTATAAAGGACAGATTTCAGAGAGGTAGCTGTGATAGTTTGTTTCAGCAAAAACAACAAGGAGTCCAGTGGCACTTTAAAGACTAACACATTTATTAGGGTATAAGCCTTTGTGAGATACAACTCATTTCTTCAAAACCTTGAAAAGAAAAGAAAAAAGGAAGGGATACAGAGATGGGGCGTGACATCAGTGCAAATTAAATCTGAGTGGATGTAGCTCACCTCCAACAGTGATGAGGTGAGAGTATAGAATCATAGAATAATAGGACTGGAAGGGACCTCAAGATGTCATCGAGTCCAGCCCCCTGCCCAAGCTCCGTCTACACCATCTCTGACAGATGTCTATCTAACCTGTTCTTAAATATCTCCAGAGAGGGAGATTCCACCACCTCCCTTGGCAATTTATTCCAATATTTGACCACCCTGACAGTTAGGAATTTTTTCCTAATGTCCAATCTAAACCTCCCCTGCTGCACTTTAAGCCCATTACTCCTTGTCCTGTCCTCAGAAACCAAGAGGAACAAATTTTCTCCTTCCTCCTTGTGACACCCTTTTAGATATTTGAAAATCGCTATCATGTCCCCCCTTAATCTTCTTTTTTCCAAACTAAACAAGCCCAGTTCATGAAGCCTGTCTTCATAGGTCATGTTCTCTAGACCTTTAATCATTCTTGTCACTCTTCTCTGTACCCTTTCCAATTTCTCCACATCTTTCTTGAAATGTGGCGCCCAGAACTGGACACAGTACTCCAGCTGAGGCCTAACTAGTGCAGAGTAGAGCGGCAGAATGACTTCACGAGTTTTGCTTACAACACACCTGTTGATACAACCTAGAATCATATTTGCTTTTTTTGCAACAGCATCACACTGTTGACTCTCATTCAACTTGTGGTCCACTATGACCCCTAGATCCCTTTCCGCCATGCTCCTTCCTAGACAGTCGCTTCCCATCTTGTATGTATGGAACTGGTTGTTCCTTCCTAAGTGGAGCACTTTGCATTTCTCTTTATTAAACCTCATCCTGTTTACCTCTGACCATTTCTCTAACTTGCTAAGGTCATTTTGAATTATGTCCCTATCCTCCAAAGAAGTTGCAACCCCACCCAGTTTGGTATCATCTGCAAACTTAATAAACGTACTCTCTATCCCAGTATCTACATCATTGATGAAGATATTGAACAGTACGGGTCCCAAAACAGACCCTTGAGGAACTCCATTTGTTATCCCTTCCCAGCAGGATTTAGAACCGTTAACAACACTCTCTGACTACGGTTATCCAGCCAATTATGCACCCACCTTATCGTGGCCCTATCTAACTTATATTTGCCTAGTTTATCAATAAGAATATCATGTGAGACCGTATCAAATGCCTTACTAAAGTCTAGGTATATGACATCCACTGCTTCTCCCTTATCCACAAGGCTCGTTATCCTATCAAAGAAAGCTATCAGATTAGTTTGGCATGACTTGTTCTTCACAAACCCATGCTGGCTATTCCCTATCACTTTATTACCTTCCAAGTGTTTGCATATGATTTCCTTAATTACCTGCTCCATTATCTTCCCTGGGACAGACGTTAAACTGACCGGTCTGTAGTTTCCTGAGTACCTTAGGGTATGTCTACACTACAAAGTTAGTTCGAACTAACGGACATTAGTTCGAACTAACTTTCATAGGTGCTACACTAGAGCTCCGTTAGTTCAAACTTAATTCGAACTAACGGAGCGCTTAGTTCGAACTAGGTAAACCTCATTTTACAAGGATTAAGCCTAGTTCGAACTAGCTAGTTCAAATTAAGGGCTGTGTAGCCCCTTAATTAGAACTAGTGGGAGGCTAATCCTTACCAGGTTTCCCTGGTGGCCACTCTGGCCAACACCAGGGAAACTCTATTGCCCCCCTCCCGGCCCCGGAGCCCTTAAAGGGCCACGGGCTGGCTACACAGTTTGTGCCAGTTGCAAGGCTGCCAGCACCCGTGCCAGCAGACCCTGCACCTGCCACACCATGAGCCAGCCACCCGAGGACACCCAGCCCTCCACTGCTCCCCAGGACCAGCCTGGCGGCTCCCATGAGCCTGCCCGGGGATGCAAGAGGCGGGCACCCGCTTGGTCAAGTGCGGAGATCGTGGACCTCATCGGGGTTTGGGGGGAAGCCTCCGATGTCCACGATCTCCACACTAGCCACAGGAACACGGCCGTCTACAGCCGCATGGCTGACAGCCTGGCCGCCAGGGGCCACCAGCGCAGCCGGGAGCAGGTGCGCTGCAAGATTAAAGACCTGCGGCAGTCCTACTCCCGGGCCTGCCTGCCAGGGGCCGACCCGGAGGCCTGCCCCCACTTCCACGCCCTGGACTGCCTCCTGGGGGCTCATGCCGTCCCTGCCCCCCGGGATGTGATAGACACCGGAGCAGAGGGACTGCTCCAGGAGACGGAGGAGGAGGAGGAGGGCTCTGAGAGCCAGGAGCCTGCCGGCAGCCTGCCCAGGACCCGGAGCCCCCGAGGCACCCCACAGAACCGCTCACCTGTGTCGTCCGAGGCCGGGGAGGCGTCCACCTGTGAGTACCATCATGCTCCCCTTATGTGTACGGGGGGCTGGGGCGAGAGGGAGCCCCAGGACCGTGCGCCTGGGCCTTGCCCACCATGGAGCAGCAGCTGGGGAGCCTGCAGGGGCCCTGGCCTTGCAGAGGGGAGCTGGGTTTCACACACCTGGGCCCCTGGGGTAATTGACCGCTGGTCTTGTTGCACCATAGCTGCAGCACCTGGGCCTGCAGGGCACACCACCCCGCCTGCAGCAGCTGCCCGTGCCCGGGCAAGCAGGAGAGCCAGGAATGAGGAGGAGTACCAGAGGCGGCACCTCCGGTTCCTGGATCACCAGCTCCGCACCCAGGACCACTGGGTCCAGGAGGACCTGAGGCTGCGCCGGAGGAGTTTGGAGGCCCTGGAGGAGCAGGGCCGTGCCCTGCGAGGCCACCTCCAGAGCCTGCTCGACCGCTTCCCATTTCCTCCTGCTCCTGCTCCCCCTGCTCCTCCTGCTGCTCCCCCTGCTCCCCCTCCTGCTCCCGCTCCTGCTTCCTCCACACCCCCCGTCCCTTCTGCCCCCTCCTCCACAACCATTTCCCACTGACGCCCCCGGACCCGCAGTGTGGCGAGACGGGAGAGGCAGCCGGACTCCCACCCCTGAGCTTTCCTTTCCCTTCCCTCCCCTTCCAGCTCCCTCGTCCAAGGTTTCCTCCTCCCCTCTCCCACCCTCATTCCTCCCTTCCCCCACCCCAGTTATGTGAAATAAACATATGTTTTTGTTGCAAAAACAGGTGTCTTTATTTTACAGTAGGTAGGGAGGGGAAAGGGGAAGGAGGATAGGGTGGAAGAAGGCCCCAGTGGGGCATGCAAGGGAGAGGTCAGTCCTCCTCCTCCACCTGGAAGCTCTCCTGCAGGGCTTTCTGGATCCGGACGGCCCCCCGCTGGGCTTCCCGGATGGCGGCGATGCGGGGCTGACCGTAGTGGCCAGCCATGAGGTCAGCCGCAGCCATCCCGGCTGGCAGGAAAGCCGCCCCCTTTCGCTCACACAAATTGTGGAGCACACAGCATGCCGCCACCATGGGAGGGATGTTGTGCTCGGCCAGGTCCAGACGGGTGAGGAGGCATCGAAAGCGGGCTTTCAGTCGCCCGAAGGCCCCCTCCACCACGATGAGGGCCCTGGTCAGCCTGGCATTGAAGGCCTGGCAGGAGGGATTGAGGTGCCCCGTGTAGGGCTTCATCAGCCACGGCTGCAGTGGGTAGGCGGCATCCCCCACCAGGCACACGGGCATGTCCACGTCCCCGACCCTGATGTGGCGGTCGGGGAAGAAGGTCCCGGCCTACAGCCGCTGGCACACGGAGGAGTTGCGGTACACCCGGGCATCGTGTGCTTTGCCGGACCAGCCCACATTAATGTCCGTGAACTGGCCCCGGTGGTCACACACGGCTTGCAGGAGGATGTAGAAGTACCTCTTGCGGTTGACGTACCGGGACGCCTGGTGTTCCGGGGCACGGATGGGGATGTGCGTCCCGTCGATGGCCCCCCCCCGCCACCGATGACGGCGTCCGGGTTGGTGTGGCGGACCACCCTGCGGAGCAGCACCCGGTTGATGGCCTTGACCACCTGCGGAGAGAGAAACAGCAAAGCGCCAATCAGTGGGGCGCCTGTGTGGCTGGGAGCGTTCGTGCCCTGGCAGTGCCCCGCGCCCCACTCCCGGAAGCAACCCCCCTGGTGGCATGTAGTACGGCCGGGACAGACCGACCGCTCCGGTGCGGGGCGCTTTCGCCTCCTCCTGCCCCCCCTTTGTCCCTGGGGCAGCCAATCCCCTCTTTGCAGTCCCTCTCCCCTCCAGCTCAGTGGCCGACGAGTGCCATACCTGCATGAGCACCGCTCCGACGGTGGATTTCCCCACGCCGAACTGGTTCCCGACGGATCGGTAGCTGTCCGGCGTGGAGAGCTTCTAGAGGGCGAAGGCCACCCGCTTCTGGAGGGGGATGGCGGGTCTCATGCGAGTGTCCCTTCTGCGCAGGGCAGGGGCGAGCCACTCGCAGAGCTCCAGGAAGGTGTCCCTCCTCATCCTGAAGTTCTGGGTCCGCTGTTGGTCCTCCCAGCGCTCCAGGACGATGCAGTCCCACCAGTCGGTGCTGGTGTCCAGACGCGGCGGGGCACGCCGGTGCCGGGGCGCTACCGCGGCTCCTCCACGGCCTCCAGGGCGGCCAGGCGGAGAGGCAGGGGGCTGATGTGCAGCAGGAGGTGCCAGGCAGCCTCGAGCCATTGGTGGCAGGCTTGCAGCAGCAAGTCCAAAAAGTGCACCAGAAGGTGCAGGGCGAGCTGTGGCTCCATGTGCCACCTGCGGCGGCCCCCCCGAAGGGAAGCACCGACACAGACGGGCACAGAGACCAACGCTTTGCTGTCCCTCGGCGAGGTTGGCAAGCAAGCAGGAAAAGCTGAGAACCGGCTGTCCGGGGGGGTCCCTTTAAGCTCGAGCCTCAGATAGCCTCAGACAGTAGCCACACAAAGCAACTACTGAGCTGATGCCCTGCCAGAACCAGTTTCAGCTGCCCTTAAATGTGCCCCTGGGTCCAATCAGTGTGGACACGCTAGTTCGAATTAGCAAAACGCTAATTCGAACTAGTTTTTAGTTCTAGATGCGCTAGTTCGAATTAGCTTAGTTCGAATTAACTAATTCGAACTAAGTTAGTTCAAATTAGCGCTGTAGTGTAGACATACCCTGAAGGAGAAATTACCTACTGCAACATTAGAACCACTCCACATTTCTATTTAAACCTCTTTTTGACAGTGTCAAATATGCATATGAATTCCATCTCAGCTCACCTGCAGATTCTCATTGAAATCTGTTTTTGAAGGTGGTGGGGTTTTTTTTCCTGAGAATGGCAATTTGTAAGTAACTATGAGTCCAAGGAGTTTAAATTGTTTACAACTGGCTTTTGTATGTTGCCATTCTTG
The DNA here is from genome assembly GCF_052426305.1 of Pelodiscus sinensis. Lineage (NCBI taxonomy): Eukaryota > Metazoa > Chordata > Testudines > Trionychidae > Pelodiscus > Pelodiscus sinensis. The sequence goes on from NC_143057.1 coordinate 73,051,204, forward strand.
ATGTCTGATTTCTGTCTATTCTTTTGCAGAGACAGTCTGGGTGGTGCAATGTACATGGCAGAGAGGCATTTCTGTCACGTGATGGCATATATCACAGTAGTTAGATGTGCATGTAAACAAGCCTTTGATGATATAGCCGATGTGGTTAGATCCTGTGATTGTGTCACTAGGGTAAATGTGTGAACATAAGAAGCTGAATACATGTGGGCAACACATGTTGAAGAACCACTGTTAATATAGAGTAAATAATCCTTGTTTCTAGCTCCTTAATCCACATCCTTCTTCTCCGTTCATAGATTATAAAGCCTAGTCTGATTTTGTGTCGTTTCAACTTCCAAATATTGGATCTTTTCTGTTAGCTGTATAATATTCTTAGTCTTTGGTTCCATGTTTCCATCATTCTGTTTACTTCTGTAATGTCAAGCAGCAGGGAGCTACATTTTTAGCTTGTGTGGAATTACATATGTCGTAAGGTACAAGAAGACAACCTTTTCCTCTCTATTTCTTGATAAATTAATTGGGACAGGAAATATTAAGTCCCTCCTATTTCCTTGAAATATAGTTATATTGGTTAGCAAATTTACAAACATATTTCTATAGTTACTGTTTTGTTAAGTATCATAGGAGAGTCAGAGTTCCTGTAGCACATATTTACCCTCTAAACTCAAAGAAAAAAATGCTGGTTTTACAGTACAATATGCTGTGATCAGAAAAAAATATACAGGTGGTATCGCTTCACATATACAGTGCAGCTTAGCTAATTTTTAAATATTTTCTTCTGCCTTTTTAATGGTTTGCATGGAGGGGAAACTTTGAATTCTGTCTATAAGGTCCAGTTAAAAATGTATTTTAAATGCCAATTGAGATTGAAAAAAATGTTTAGAGTTCTCTTCTGAGAGCTTGAGAAGAAGTTTTGGGGTAGCATAATTGTATGGAATGTTTGTGAAAGAGTTAATGTTTTGTATTCGCTTTTAGGAATTTGTTACTTCCTGCTCATTGAAGAGCTCAGGATAATATGATATGGAGCACCTGATTTGATATACAGGTGTTAATGAAGTTCTCGATTAAAGTAATCCAGGGCCAAGAACATTGTGACATGGAGTTCTGTTGCTGGCAAGAGTGAGTCTCAGGTCCGACACTGAGTTCTCAAAGTACAAAAAATGCTACACAGGTATCTGTCAAACACAAGCAATTTATTTCCTGACAGCTATCAGCTGTGCTCCTTAACTAGAAGAAAATGATAGGAAAAGCGACATATCTTACATCCCTTCAGCTAGCCAGGGAACCCGTTTCGGCTGCGGATGTAGTGGGATACTGTCTCAGCTTCTGATGCGCCGGTATCCCAAAGCCCATCGGTGAGGTCCAAATTGCTGTGCTCTGGTGCAGCTTTAAATACTGTGTGTCTACCTTGTTTGTGGCAGTTTGGAAATTTCCAGGGGTTACTCATTGCTTGTTGCAGTATGGCTCAGTTGTACTGCTTGTCCTTTGACTTTGTTTACATGATCAGTACATTTAGGTATAACAAGATTGTTATGTTCAAGCCCTTATCTACAATTTGTTCTTGCTACAATGGCGTATGGTCCTAGAGGCTTGCTTCTGGCTCATCAGTAGTAGGGAAGGAGGGGGAATGGGAAAAAGGGGAGGGGGGGAATGCAGGCCTCACCACCCCTATACTTCACACATACAGAGTTCTTCTGCAATTGACCCCTACAGGCCCTCTATTGTTCTGTCCCTTCTGTTGAGTGACAATGGCAGGTGGACTCTACTCTTCTCAGTAGACTAGAACAGCAGTATGAGTCTCCCAAGAGCAATAGGTCTTGGAGTTAAAATGAGATCATTGAGATACATGGTACAGTTCTCACTTCTGAGAACTGTTGTTTCTTGCTGTTTGCAGACTCACACAGACATCACTGTATTAGTTATACTCTGTTATGCTTAATTATATATTTTCAACCAAGGATGAAAAAAATAGGGTTTTGGCATGAGTTCTGCTGAAGCACAAAAATCAAGAGTAGCAATTTATTGATGCAACTATTATTATCTGTTATATTTTTGGGGTGGGTGAAAGGGAAACAACAGCAGCACTACTAGCAATAGTAATACAAATATGATATTTCTTTTTGGCCAACTTTTAAAAGTATGGACTTGCTAATGCTAAAGCATTTATTCTTAATTATGGGGAAGTTTAAATCTGGATATAAAATTCACAGTTCAGCCCTATCTCTATATGAGAGCCCAAAATTGGAGCACAAAATAAAAGAAGCAGAGACAGATAAAAAGACGTATTTTAAAACATGGAAGTCAAATCCTAGTAAGGAAAATAGAAAGGAGCATAAACTTTGTCAAATTAAATGTAAAAATATAATAAAAGCCAAAAAGGAGTTTGAAGAATAGCTAGCCAGAAACTGAAGAATAGCTAGCCAGAAACTCAAAAAGTAATAGCAAAATGTTTTTTAAGTACTTCAGAAGCAGGAAGCTGGCTAAAAAACCAGTGGGGGCCTTTGGACGATCGAGATGCTAAAGGAGCACTCAAAGATAATAAAGAAATTGCGAGAAGCGAAATGAATTTTTGGCTTCTATCTTCATGACTAAGAATATTGGGGAGATTCCCAAACCTGAGCCATTCTTTTTAGGTGACAACTCTGAGGAATTGTCCCAGATTGAGGAGTCATTAGAGGAGGTTTTGAAACAAATTAATAAACGTAACAGTAAGAAATCACCAGGACCAGATGGCATTCACCCAAGAGTTCTGAAAGAACTCAAATGTGAAATGGTGGAACTATTAACTGGTTTGTAACCTATCCTTTAAATCAGCTTCTGTACCTAATAACTGGAAGATAGCTAACTTGATGCCAATATTTAAATAGGGCTCTAGAGGTGATCCTGGCAATTACAGACCAGTAAGTCTAACATCAATACCAGGCAAATTAGTTGAAACTACATTAAAGAATAAACTTGTCAGGCACATAGGGGAACACAATTTGTTAGGGGAAAATCAGCATGGTTTCTGTAAAGGGAAATCATGTGTTACTAATCTGCTAGAGTTCTTTGAGAGGGTCAACAACCACGTGGACAAGGGGAATCAAGTGAATATAGTATACTAAGATTTCCAGAAAGCCTTTGACAAGGTCCCTCACCAAAGGCTCTTAAATAAAGTAAATTGTTCTGGGATAAGATGGAATGTCCTTTCGTGAATTGATAATGGATTAAAAGACAGGAAACAAAGGGTAGGAATAAATGGTAAGTTTTCAGAGTGGAGAAGAATAACTAGTGGTGTCCCCCTAGGGTCTTTCCTGGGACCAATCCTATTCAACTTGTTTATAAATGATCTAGAGAAAGGTGTAAACAGTGAGGTAGCAAAATTTGCAGATAATACCAAACTGTTCAAGATAGTTAAGACCATAGCAGACTGTGAAGAGTTTCAAAAAGATCTCACCAAACTAAGTGACTGGGCAACAAAGCGGGAAATGAAATGTAATGTTGATAAATGTAAAGTAATGCACATTGGAAAGAAATAATCCTAACTATACATGCCACATGATGGGAACTAATTTGGCTACAACTGCTCAAAAGAAAGATCTTGCAGGGGCAGTCAAAAAAGCCAATAGATTATTAAAAATCATTTAAAAAGGGATTGAGAATAAGGCAGAAAATATCTGTATAAAACCATGGTACACCCACATCTTGAATACTGCGTACAGATGTGGTCGCCTCATCTCAAAAAATATATATAGGCATTGGAAAAGGCTCAGAAAAGGGCAACAAAAATTATTAGGGATTTGGAACGGGTTCCATATGAAGAGAGATTGAAAAGACTTGGATTTTTCAACTTAGAAAAAGAGGAGACTAAGGGGGGATATGATAGAGGTCTATAAAATCATGACTGTTGTGGAAAAAGTAAATAAGGAAATGTTATTTATTTATTCCTACAATATAAGAAGTTGGGGTCACGGAGTGAAATTAATAGGCAGCAGGTTTAAAACAAAGAAGAGCATTTTTTCATCACTCAGTGCACAGTCAACCTGTTGAACTCCTTGCTAGAGATGTGGTGAAGGCTAGGACTTTAACAGAGTTCAAAAAAGAGCTAGATAGATTAATGTAGGTTAAGTCCATCAATGGCTAGTAGCCAGGATGGGTAGGAATGGTGTCCCTAGCCTCTGTTTGTCTGGAAATTGGTGACAGGGAAGGGATCATGTGTGGATTACTTGTTGTGTTCCTTCCTTCTGGAGAATCTGGTATTGGCCACTTTAGGCAGACAGGATACTAGGCTAGATGGACCGTTGATCTGACCCCATATGGCCGTTCTTATATTCTTATTAAATCCAAACACTCCCAAGCTGCGACATTTGGATTCTTAGCTGAACTTCAATCATCTCTGCTTCAAAGGGATCTACTGCTTCTTTTAGCTGAACCTTCTGTGATCTGATTGGCTGCTTTCCTGCTCCTTTCCTGAATCTGTTAGGACCGTGAGTCCTATAACAGGGGACTCGAAGGACCTGGTACACCACATTATGCACAGTTTAATCGTTATTTGAAATGTTACGTTCCAAATGTTATAAAAAAATCTTAAATATTTTTAAAAACTATGATTGAATAAAAGAAATGAAAACTATCATACAGTCTTCTGTAGTCTGGCTTCATGCTCAAGCAGGGTTCTCTGCTTGATGTGACATGATTATATGTTTCAAGCTCTAGCCATTGAAAGTAAAATGTTCAATTTCTGGAAAAAATAACTGTTGTATGAGTGTGATGCTTGCTGATATTTGTTCAATGACAGTTTGACTTGTTTTCAAACCCCACATATTTAGGGTTGTGGAGAGTTAGATTGATGTCTCTTTTCACTCAAATGTCATATTCATTAGCTGTATTGTGCAAGCAGAGTGTTAAACTGACAAGGTGACTTGCGATGTGACAGTATATTGATGTGATGTCCCAAACCATTAATATATGGTAAAAGGGGTGTTTCTTGATTTGCTCAATCAATTTGTTGCAACACAATGTTTTTGTCTGCTAAAAATGTATTCTGAATTAAAACTTTTAGCTAGAATATGCCCCACCTACATTAGCTAATAGTGAAATCTGGAGTTCAGTTGTTACTTTGTAATATGATATATGCAAATGAGAAATACCAAAGGACTATGAGGAAGGAACTCCAGTAACAAAAGCTGATTTTTAATATGGGGACTGAACTTCCTGATATTTAGTTTTAGACAATATTGTCAACACTAAAAAATGACATCGTTTGGAAGATGTTACTGTGTAAAATAAATATATGTTATAAAGAAAAATTGGCATATGTCTTAAGGCCTTCTTGTATGTTTCGCCATTATTCCCGATAAGATGCAGCATTTACTTTAGAGAAAACAAGAAAAGTTTAAAATGGTATTTTATGTAAGGTAAGAAATTAAAAAAGAATGTTAATGTTTGCAAACAATGGTTAAGTTGCATGCATCATAATGTTACTTTAAAAAGTTTCATCTACAGTATGTTGCATCTTATCTTCCTTTGGAATCAAATCAGAGAAAGACAAAAAAGGAAAAGCAACCACTACTATCTGCCAAGATGTTTACTAAGTGACTATCTTATGGATTATGCTGAGTTCAGTGTTGATGATTCTTTGATTATGATATCTACCATAATCTGATCAGTACAGGAAATGTATTATGTTATAATACTTGTAATTACAAGTATTTGTAATACTTTCAAAGGGTCGTAATCAAGAGCAAGGAATAAAATACAATAGAACTTTGCTTGATGGAGAAATCAAGTTTTCAGGTAATTGCTACTGCAGAAAACTGCCCAAAGATGGAAATAGGGGATTTCTCTGATGTGGCTGGTTTTACATCACTTGCTCCTTTTCTTTCTCTTCCACCCACTCTGATGCAATGTTTAGAAATGGTACAGGAGCGCCAATGCAGCTTATTTGGTGATCCTTGTCTGGCACAGTGATCCAATGTAAGGAGACTTTTCTGGTTCTTGTAGTTCAGAGTAACCTTTTGATTTGTCTTTTGAGCTCCCAGCCTATTCCACAATTGGAGAAACAGAAAAGTAGCTTTACACTATCTTTTCTCCCATTCACTGCTGGATTCAGGGATCTTGGTCCTTAAAAGAGGAGGTGACGCAATTAGGTTCTTATGTGTCATGACAAATAATAAAACTGATTTTATAAAGCGTTTGATATAATTTAGTATTATCATAAGCATATTTTACATAACATCTGCAAATAAATAAAATACATTTTATGACTTTTTTGTTTGGACAGCTACCCAAGAATACCTCAGAAAAGGAAGGAACTTCTGTTTAACATTGTATCAACTCAAATGTCTTTCTCAGCTTATACAACTCTTTTTGTCGATGGAAAAAAGAATTGAAGAACTTTCTGCAGAAATTCTCTCATTGCCTTGTTTCACTGAGAAGAACAAAACTGTTCAAGGTAATATGTAATTCCAAATTAAATTAAATTTGCAGGATTATAAAAATAAATTGCTGTATGTTTGCATTCCGTGAGATACATTGGATAGCAGCAGTCGTGCTCAGTATCTCATCACCAAGCTGTGGGCTGGGAAGAAATGTATTCTGGGAGTATGGTCTTAAGAACACTAAAATGAAGAAGCATGGAAAAAAGAACTTGTGAATGGAATAGAGCAATGAATTCTTAACCTGAAACTGCTCGACATTATGTCAGTAAAATAAAGAAATGGAAGCATTTTGTATTGCAAAATACTAAATTAACCTGGATGTATTTTTAGATGATGTATTGAAGTTCACTTACAAATGATATTCAAAGCCCTCTATTTTTGCTATTGATTTCAATGTGGAATGAGGTTTTTTTCCCACTTAATCTATCATACTTTCTCCCTGATATTAGGAAATGTTTCATCTTAACTACATTAATTGTCAGTAATATAGTTTCTGTTCTGTTGGATACAAATATATTTAATCTAAGAAACTCTGAAAATGGGAAGACAACATGATTATGTTTAACAAAATTTTGTCCAGGAACACCTTTTCTCTAGTTATTTAGAATAATATATATTTTGATAGAAGGAATGTTAACAAGGAAATGTTCAGCTTTCTACAAGGCATATTTAGGCTGTGACCCTGTAAGCACTTATGCATGACCTTACCTTTACATAAAATGGTTGATGCTGAATGGTTTGAACTTTCCCTTTCCTGAATTTGTCTATGCTGACATTGTCTCTGAAGTGGTGGCTCTAGCTTCCATTTCTGAGCAGATGAGTGTCATTAAATCAGCTGCAATGTCAGCTTCCTGGGTTGGGAGGCGCCTCTGGTTCCAAAGGAAGTGCAAAATTTAACAAATGTGATGATATATTTATTACAGAGTAGGGCAATGTAACTGGCTAGCACACCTTCATTTTCAGACTTGCTATTTGAAGGTGATCTGGATTTAGTCATAAAGTCGTGCTGGAGTACATGAATTACTAGAAAGAAATATGAAGTGCCAGCATGGCCAGTGAAATAAGAAAACAGTGTTTGTGAAGTAAAATATTAGTTGGCATTATCTGTACTTTGTATTGCAAGACATTTCCACTAATGGCTACCTAAAAGATAATTTGATATGGGAGAATGAGAACTATATTTGCAGTTGTTTCAGCTTTTGCCAAGAATCCAGACAGGAAATAAGATATTGTCTTTCAGTGTCCTATATTATCCTGATTAATCTTGATCATTGTCTCACTGATAAAGTCTTGACTAGAAGGACTGCTTAAACATGCCTAACAAGAATACTTTATTTTAGGTTGGGAGATGTCCTACTTGTGGTATAGGACTTAGGAAAACTTACAGCCATCTTGTACACTTTTCTGGAAGTATCTTCTTTCCTATTAAAGGGCTTAGAAAAGAATTTGTGTATTAGTTCACTGAGAGTTTACTCTAGCTCTTTAGGTAATTTGGGAATTGTGCAATAAATAATGAATATCCCAATGATGTGATGTTTTCCCAGACACCAAATTGAGTGAGGCACTACACATGTTTCTTTTTCCTCTTGACTATCATTCATGGCCCTTATTAGCCTTGTATTTAAGTCATGTCAGGAAGTAACTGAACATTTTTTGGCTGTTGCAATAACAAGTTCAGCTGTTCTTTGTTCAGAATATCACATGGGAACCTCAGCTTTGATATTTAGAACATTTGTAAAGTTCCATCAGAAATAAAGTAGTTCTTTGGACGGTTTGGCAAAAAAAAATGAGAAAGGTGGTATCTGAGTTTTATCTAAACCAGAAGGATTCTTGGCCCTCATTTTTCCCTAGACCCAGCAATGACAAAGAGCAATGGCTGCATAAATTGGATGTAAGAAGAACACTTAGGGTTTATCTCAGAAGAATCAAAGATTTCAGATCTTCTGACAGATTGTTTGTACTCTTAGGGGGTCTTAAGAGGGGTCAAATGGCTTCTAAGAGTTCCTTAGCTAGATGGTTAAGGGATTGTATTAGGGAGGCGTATATAGTTAAGGGTAAAGAGGCTCCCAGGGTTTGTAAAGCTCATTACACTAGTACTATAGCTGCTTCTTGGGCGGAGAGGTCGAAGGCTTCCCCATCGGAAATTTGCAAGGTGGCCACCTGGGCTTCTCTTCATACTTTTTCATAGCATTATTGCTTGGATGTAGTCTCTTCTGCAGATTCTGCTTTGGTAGGAGGTTGCTTGTGAACCAAAAAAGAACAGTGAGGAAAAGAAATACAAGTAGTTCATGCTTCTAGCTGCCAACAAGAGTAGTTTCTTTACAGAGTGCACAATGGAAACCTCAGAAGATCAATTTAGGCAATTGAAAATAGATGTTACAGGGAAGTACTTCCCACCAGTACTCTCTGATAGTAACCCCATGGCAGACAATAGCACCAAGAGACACACTTGAACCAAAGTGAACTCTGTAGGGAGATGACTGTAGCAATTGCACTGAGACGATCTAGACAGTTTTGTGAATTCAGTGTGAGAGTTCTATATCTGGAATTATCTGTATTCAATAGGTTAAATCCCCCAAATTGTTTCAAATTGATGAACAAAAATGATCTATATATTGAATTTTCTAGTATAATTTATTTTCAGTATGCATTTTACATTTTTCATAGATTTACTTCTTCACTGCTTTATTTTCAAATAGTGCAAAAGAAAGTGTTCCTCACTGAGGACTACATACATATCGTGTTTTAAGCTCAAATCCAAAATATACTTAAATTACCCAAGCATAAATAAGGAATCTGAAAAATGATTTAATAACTATAAATACTTGATTCATGCACAGACAACTCAACATTTTTCATTTTAAACTCGCTAAACAGTATACCTTTGAGAGGCAAAAAAGCATGAGAAATTTCTGCCACAAAGAATTTTGGGAGGAAAGTTACTTTCAGAAACCACTGAAAATAAAACGTGAAAGCACTTTGTGCATCAAATTGTAGTCTATTACAAGAACTTGTCTACATTTCTTATCCTGTTGAGAAAAGAAGGAGGATTTTTTCTAGCAGCTGCAGAATATATATTCACTGTTCCATGGATCTGCCCTTCCTGCCTACATTAGTATTATGGAAAATGTAGGCCATCAGAGTTCTCTAGCATGGGCTGGATATAATTAACCCTTTAATTGCTGGTCTTTCATCACACATGTTCTCATCTATTTACATTCCATTGGAATCACTGCAGTGTTCAGACATACCTAGTACATTCAGCATCACAAGAGATGTGTTCTATTTGAAGGAACCTGGAACATTCAGTAGCATTCAGGGAAAAGTACGAGATCCTTATTTAGACTGAAGAATACACTGACAAATTGCATTTTTCTTCCATCTTTAAGATGTGTTTTCTCTCTTCCTCTGATTTTCAGAAGACTCTTGTTGAGACTTTTAAAAAATCAAAAGCATCTAACACACTTTCATCTTTCTCTCACCTTTTTTCCATTCCAGTGAGAAAGGTGAACTTTGGACAGATCTGATAATGAGTGCCAAGAAAAAGCTTTTTCCAGTGGAGCTCTTTGAAACACCCTGGACAAAGTTGTCAAGCCCTTAGGTTTACAAGCTTTGCCTCAGGGGACCAAAAAGATTTGCAAAGGTCTTCCTTTCACAGCTTAAGAAGAAATTTTTTACTTTACATCCATTTCTAGAAAGCATAATAAAAGGAAAAGAGGATCAAATTTACAAAGTTCATCATATTCATAGACAGCTTTTGAAGTTGTACAGACTTCAGCAAGACTAATATGATCTTTGCTTTGGTCCCAAAGGTAGATGCAGCTATAGCTTCTGTAGTAAATATTTTTTTCCAAAAGAACATACTGACAGGAAGATGGAATTTCCACTTAGAAAGACATATGAGTTTTACTTTCAGATGTATATTTTCTCTGTTTGGTTTGCTAGAACAAATTAGAAGTCTGTAATGGAACACACAGTCTAAGAGGACTTCGAATCTATGATTAGTAAAACATGTTAAGCTTTTCTTTCTTTATTAATAATGTTTCTGTTGGTATTTTTCATTTTCTTTAGAATCTATTATCTCTAGTGGAGTTAAAAATCCTGCCTGAATCCATATAAAAAAGATGGACAATTGAACCTGTGGGTACCTTTGATTATAGTATTATTTACCTTACTAACAATTACAGTATTTTGAAAAGTCATAGAAAAATCTTGGTTGTGAAATTCTATGATGTGTTATGCAGGATGTCAAAGTAAGTGATCATAATGGTCCTACTGCCATTAAAATCTACCCTGAAAGACTGGGAAAAACCTAGGTAATTTATAAATCTTCATTTCATTCCTTTCTTTTTCTTTTTGAACAGTCTAGTAAATCTAACCTTTATCCTCAGTACAATAATGGGACAAATGAGAGAACATATAGCTAAACCTCTAGGACTTAATGAAACAAATAAGTAGCTTAGTTTTATAAAAAGCAGGTCATACCGAAAAAGGTCATGGCTTTTTTATAATAGAATTATAAAATTGATGGCTGAAGAGAGTTTGGATTTAAGTATCTCATTTGATACAATGTTTTTCGAAGGTTATCTCAAAATAATTCAACTTGGTTTGCATGTGAAAACTGTCATGTGGTGAAGGACTTTACACAAAGAGTTATGATAAACAGATAAATATCAAACTTAGGGAACCTGTTTAAAAGATGGTGGAAGGATCGCTGTTAAATTCAATCTTTAGTAATGAGCTAGTCAAAGGAGAATACAAAAATTGGCTGGGATTGGTGGGGAGGGGCACTTGGGTCTGGAGAAGGTTTAATCTGTAATAGTATGATCTTAGAGGAAGAAACCCCAAAAGACTTAATTTTGATAGTGGTATGTAATTTGCACATATGTAAGTTTGTAAGTCTGTATGTAAATTTTTATCTGAGATATGTCAGCAATTCTGGAATATTTATGCAAACAAATCAGATTTCAAGCAATTGGCCCTCACTGCACAGCTCTGCTATAGTCTAAAGGCAGATTCTTAACTAGTGTAAACTGTCATAGTTCCATAAAACTGTCATCTGGCTGCCATGACAGTTTACACTAGTTGAAGAGCTGCTACTTCAAAATGTTGTGTTTGCTTCTGGTCAGTGGTGGGAGTTCTGAAAAGGACAATGTAAGTGGAGACTACTCAGTTTGACTTTTTGTTAAAAGATTAAAAGAGTGAATTATATATATTGCTTGCTGGAGTCATGACAATAAGAGAATGTAAGTCTTCTGACACTGAAAGTGTGTCTACATTATGATTAGATGAATATCTAACATATTAAGAGGAAGTACACATTTTCTTTCTCAGTGTCAGCTCATTATTCCTACGTAGACTGGATATCCCAAGAAACATCCTGAGATGAAACTCTTAACAATCTGGAACAATCTTTCAAGGAAAGCATTGGAAGCTCCATCACATACTGTATTTAAAAATAAGCTGAATTAAATGCATAACAGAAAACTACTTGCAGCACTGGGAAGATGGTGAAGCAGGTGGCATGGTTCCTGTTGTCCATCTTTCTAATCTGCCAATTTAACTTTTCATATTTCTACAAATAAAAATCTATTTTCCCCTGGAACTAGTTTTGTTAACACAACCCAAGACAGTACTTGAGGAAGTCATTCTCATCCATGCAACGTTGTTTAAGAGCATATGCAAGATGCCCTCCTTCAAAGGATATACCATCTACAGAAAAAGAAAAATCCATTTTAGACAAATGAGTCTAAGAATCTCAACTAATTAGATATTTTCTTCAACAGAAAAGTTTTCCCCAAACTTGAAGCACATATTTTTCCATTGCTTTTAAGCTGCAGAAGACCTTTTTTGTATATGCTCTTAACAACACTATTTAGCTATGATTGAGAGCATCTTTCATATCAGTTAGAGCTCTTTTTTTCTTGTCTTTAATTTCACATGAGATATAGTAAATTAGTAATACCATGTTGGATGTAAGTTGCATATTAAGAAAGGGAAGGATGTTGAAATTATCAATTAATTTGCTTTGTTTACTTGTTCAGGACTGGTAGTATGTTTAGTGCTGCTCAGAACCTTCAGATGAAGCCAACTCTAGTCCTGGGGAAGCTGGTGCTGGCTGCCTGACAGCTTGATCTGGGACAGCACCACAGCCTGCCTCCAGCTCCGGCGCGCAGCCAGGGCATATAAATCTAAGCAACCGATAGTACAAAAACGCATTCAAATACCTGCATGGGGCAATTCTTGTGTGTGTTTTCAGGACTGAGTCCCCAGTTTGTGACCTCTGTCTCAGTTTGTTATTTTACTCCAGATTAAATCTTTGGCAAAATTATTCATTCAAAAGAAGTCTATAGTTCTGATCATTATTTTGGAAATAATAATTGCACTAATTATTTGTCATTTTATTCTTATTGTGTCAGAATTTTAAAATCATTAGAATGTTTAAAATATATAATGCCACACAGTTTGTTTAATTTATTGAACAAAGAATAGATATTAATTTTTACACAGCTGCTCTGAAGTTATCTATTCTCCTTAGAAATAGGTCACTGCAGAATCAGTATACAAATGAATTAATGACAAAAGGAATGATATTTTATATGTTATCTATGCATATGTGTAAAATATGAATACAATGTGATGTGGATTTCATCTGGTTATATAAAAGGAGCTGTGTATAACCTGAATTCAACTTCATTGCAATATTAGTATTCTACCACATCTTGTTGCATTTTTTTATACTACATATTGATATATCAGAAGGTGTTGTAGGCTGCAGAGTTTTCTACAGAATTAATCTTAACTTTGATCCCCTTTATCATACTGTGCAGGAGTTCTGAAGAAAGCTAGTGGGGAGCTTTTAATAGGGGAAACTAGAGCAAATGAAACCAGTGTGCTTCCTGAACAGTTACTTCAGGTAAAAGAGGTGAGTATAAAAAGAGTCTTGTACTTTATGGGGATTTTTTTCTTTTTCTTTTTGTCTCTGTCACCAATATAGATTCTGTTGGCATACTCATTATAAATGCCTGTTTCCAGAAGTTAATTGTTTGAATATTACAATTAATTTTAGATTGCAGAATCTCAGCTCAGGAAGAAACAAAAATCCTGTACAAAATTTGTAAGTGAAGAGACAAAGGGGATATTCTTTTTTATTATTTTTTCATGTTATACTGTAACAAAGCTAACATACATCAGAAGAACAAAATCCATTACAAAGAAGAAAAAACATGAAACCATGCAGAAAGATAAAAGTCTTTATTTAATATTCCATATGTGATTGAATACACCATAGGCTGACAAATGTACTGAAATCTTAGAATCTGATCATGAGGATGCTTACTGCTGGGGTTTGTTAGTTCCTTTACAAGTCATTTACTGCAGTAAGCTTTGCATAAAGCACATACAGGATTGTGTCTTGGTCTGTCTTCTGTTTACCAGGGAAATATTGGAGTTGAATTTAGGGGACTTAAGAGGTCTAAAAAGACATACTAGGTCCAGCATTGCTCAGAAGTGTTCTTTCTTTAATCAATACCATATTTTAGGACTCAAACAGCTTGTTTAAATACACTGTGGGTCAGTTTATGGGACTTATGTTTGAATGTTAGCTTTATAAAAAGTATTTTGATCTAGCTGAGCTGCACCTAGCACAGGAACTGAGGACAATGAGAGGAAAATGGGATTATGCTGCATTTGTACTCCCCAGATTATGGGGTTGGATGTGGGATCAGTTAAATCCTTGATGCAAGTTAGAGCAATGTAAGTGCTTTTCCAATTTCTGGCTGGTTACAGTGCCTAATTTCTTCTTAGCCTATGCACGCAATGAGCTATTACAGAAGTTAGAGTTGTTAGAGTTCTAACTCTTCCCTTCTCCACCTATTTACAGAGATGGGTTAGGATTAAATACTGAAATATTGCCCTTAAAGAAGAGACAGTATCAGTTGGTCACTATTGGCCACCTTTAAGTTCACTTTACATCATCAGAGCAGTGCAAAGCTGAATTAATGTGAGCTGGGCATGGCCCATGACATTCTTTAGACCCACTTCAGAAGTCTCTAAATTTTTGGCCAGGTTATGAACTCTTGTGATCTAGATTAGGTTAAATTGTGGCCAAATGCAGTACTAAAGGGAGGAGGGACAAAACTTGTTCATCTTGGCCTCTGAGGATAGAACGAGAATCAATGAGCTTAAACTGCAGCAAGGGAGGTTTAGGTTGGATGTTAGGAAAAAGTTCCCAACTGTCAGGGTAGTTAAACACTGGAATAAATTGCCCAGGGAAGTTGTGGAATCTCCATCTCTGGAGATATTCAAGAGCAGGTTAGATAAATGTCTATCAGAGATGGTCTAGGCGGTACTTGGTCCTGCTATGAGGGCAGGGGACTGGACTCGATGACCTCTCAAGGTCCCTTCCAGTCCTAGTATTCTATGATTCTATGATAAAGAAACAAATTCTAGCATCAGTATGCCAAAACTAGTTTCTCTAAACAGTTTACCATTGACATTATTGATTTGCTAGTTTTGCATTATAAGCATGCTAAGGAAGTAAGGGTATGTCTACACTACCACCCTAGTTCGAACTAGGGTGGTAATGTAGGCAACCAGAGTTGCAAATGAAGCCCGGGATTTGAATTTCCCGGGCTTCATTTGCATAAATCCGGGCACCGCCATTTTTAAATGTCTGCTAGTGCGGACTCCGTGCCGCGTGGCTACACACGGCACGGACTAGGTAGTTCGGACTAGGCTTCCTCAAGGAGTATCGGTAGTTCGGACTAGGAAGCCTAGTCTGAACTACCTAGTCCGTGCCGCGTGTAGCCGTGCGGCACGGAGTCCGCACTAGCGGACATTTAAAAATGGTGGCGCCTGGCTTTATGCAAATGAAGCCCGGGAAATTCAAATCCTGGGCTTCATTTGCAACTCCGGTTGCCTACATTACCACCCTAGTTTGAACTAGGGTGGTATTGTAGACATACCGTAAGAGAAAATATTGCATGGTGTCTGATGTTGCAAACTGTAAAAAATTGCTATAAAATGTAATTGATTTTATCAAATATATTTCATTTAAAGGTTGCTTTATGTGATAAGTAAAGTGTAGCTTGCTCCTGAAATAAATATAGTTTTATTGAAATTGATTTTTATGAATTAAATTTGTATTAAATCCAATGACAATTTAAATGTAACATGACTATATATATTAATCTGTGTCAAGAATGCATATGCTTTGTAATGTTAGTTCATTGTGAGTCTTACTTTCCAAGATATGTGAATGGTTTCACAGTATGACAGAGTATCTCTAGATAACTTTTATACTAGTAGTCATATATGATTAGAACTATAGCAGTAGTAACACTCATTGCTGAGTTTGGATTTATGTTACATACATTTATATTTCAGACTAATTTATTGGATTTTAGCTGGAGGAATGCATTTAATGGCCTGTCTTCTTCTGTGGCACACTGTATAACAATAGCAATTGAAGATTTTTCAACTAAAATTCTTCAGCACGAGCAGAAAGAACAGTCTTCAGCTACAGTCTATACAATGAGCCTAATAAACATCCAGCAAATGAAGGAGTCCTGGGGAACAGTACACAAGGAAGAACAACCAAAACAAATTGCAAAGGTAGGTCTCCAAAGATCTGAAGTTTGCAGGGAAACAGAATGTCAAGGTTGCTTCCTGTCCAAGCTTTGAAATGCTTATAGTCCCATTAATATTCCAAGTTGTATATACTGTGCACAGTCTAGACTGTGTCTAGACTGGCAAGTTTTTCCGCAAAAGCACTTGCTTTTGCGGAAAAACTTGCCAGTTGTCTACACTGGCCGCTTGAATTTCCTCAAGAACACTGACTTCTTACTGTCTGAAATCAGTGCTTCTTGCGGAAATACTATGCTGTTCCCGTTCGGGCAAAAGTCCTTTTGCGTAAAGCTTTTGCACAAAAGGGCCAGTATAGACAGCTCAGATTTGTTTTGCACAAAAAACCACGATCGTGAAAATGGCGATCGGGGCTTTTTTGCAGAAAAGCATGTCTAGATTGGCATGGACGCTTTTCCACAAAAAGTGCTTTTGTGGAAAAGCATCTGTGCCAATCTAGATGCTCTTTTCCGCAAATGCTTTTAACGGAAAACTTTTCTGTTAAAAGCATTTGTGGAAAATCATGCCAGTCTAGACGTAGCCTGAGAGTTTAAAAAAAAAAAGTGAAAGGCATTACAATACAGTGTTGAACATTGTGTTATACTTTAACATGTACTCCGCACTAAACAAAATTGACTTTTTTTTTTTTTGCATAAAAAGTGTTCAAAACCATTCTGATCAAAACCATGTAGTGTCTGTGGCACTTTATCCCAATTTGATCATTATATGTTTGCAAAATCTGAAGCATTGCTAAAAAAAAAGATTTCCTTTCCTTAAGCATGCCTTTTAATTAATTAACATAACTAATATTGTGGCCAAATTGGAATTCTTTGATTTGGCTAGAATGTCAGATATATTCATTAGTTAAATGGTTAAATAGATATATAATATAGGAAAGCTCTTTATTATTGTAATTTTTGTGAGTGTTTTACCAGTTTAGGATAGAAAATAATTGATACTAAGCAGAATTATTGAATATTTTTTAAAGGAGCATACAGGCGTTTAGAAAAATGGCTTTATTGAGAACAATACTTATTAGAAGATGACATTGTCTCCTCTGTAACTAGCAGCAAGAAATTCATTAAAGCATTGCTTTTGAAAAAGATATTATAGCTTAAAGAATTGTCCCTGTTTAGAAGGCACTAGTCTTGTCTTTTGAACACTATTAAATATATATGATGAGAGGGCATCAACGGAGCATTATTTCATATCTGACATTGTAGCCAACTCAAATAACTGCAATGTATCCATTATTTTTGTTATGTTAATTAATTAAATATTTAAATACTTGTTAGCAAGTACTGTGCTGGTATACAGCACAAAGGCTGCGAAGTTATATTTGATGCTCAGTAAAAATTTATTATCCAGCACTTGAATATTCAGAAAACTTGTCTAACCAGCATTACCCACAGCCACTATGCCCCTGCATTTTCAGGTGCCCATGCGCCTGACTCCCACCTGTACAGCCAGCCAAGCTTGATGCCTCTCACCATTGCAAGTCTTATGACAGCCAGCACTACCAGCTACCATCATCATTATCAAATCTTCCCCCTCAGCCTGCCTCATGGGCTCCCAGGCAGCTGGCCCACTTGTCTGCCTGCCACTGGGGACGGCTTTGTGGCTCAAGGGGAAGGGTTGCCAGGGGGCATGGTTGGTCACCATGTTTTCCTCCAGGTAGGGGAGAGGGGCAGAGCAATAAGCTTGAGATCCGGCACATTCAATTAACCGACAACTCCCATTCTCCATGAGTGCTAGATAACAAAGCTTTTACTGTATTTATATTATAAATAAATGTTTAAGGCTGATTTGTTTTGTGCTCATTCATTATTCAAGAATTTTGCCCTGTGCATAAATTACACAGTGCTGTCAGAGTACAAATAACTTGATGCCACATTTATTTCTCCCTAGTTTTGTTCTGACATTATGGAAGAACTCGACACAGTGCTTCCACTGGCTCTGGCATGCAGAGATGATTCTCTTCAGGAAATTAGAGAAAACTTTGTAGAGGTCTGCTGTAAAGTAGCAACAGCTGTTCTGCAAAGATTGGAGGAGAGAAGCAAAGAAGTTCCCTCTGAAGCTCCACTGCAAAACTTGTATGCTGTTCTCTCCACAGCAATATATGTCTTTCAACATTTTATGATGTATGATAATTTAATGAGAGAGACCAGCAAAAAGTGAGTCCTTCAAATATATTTTATTTCAAACATAGATAATATGGAACTTTGATTCAATTTCAGTGATATAATGTATGATCTATAATTCCAGCAAAGATACCCAAAATGTTACCTGTTGTTAAAGTACCATTTGAACTGTTTTTAGAAAAGATTAGGCATATTAGTAACTTGAAGTAGTTACAGTAAACTTCCGATAATCCGGCACTTTTAGGACCCAGGGGGTGCCGGATTATCAAATATGCCGGACTATCAGAAGGGGGGGGCTGAGGAGTCTGGGGTGGTGTGGGGGGGATGCCATCCTAGACCCCTCATAGCCCCCCCTTCCAATAGTCTGGCTCTGCCCCAGGTGTCCCCGATTCAGCCGCTGCTGGTCAGTTTCAGCAGCAGCTGAATCGGGACACCTGCGGCAGAGCAGCTGGGGTGCTGCCGGGTTGGTCCGGTAGCGCCGCCCCTTGACGCTGCGAGACCAACCCGGCAGCACCCCAGTTGCTCTTGGGGAAGCCTGGGGTAGAGCAGCTGGGGTGCTGCCGGGTTGATCCAGTAGCACCGAGGAGCGACACTACCGGACCAACCCGGCAGCACCCCAGCTGCTTTGCCCCCAGCATCCCCAAGTCAGCCACTGCTGAAACTGACCAGTGGCTGACTCCGGGAAGCCCAGGGCAAAGCAGCTCTGCCTCCGGCTTCCCGAAGTCAGCCACTGGTCAGTTTCAGCGGCGGCTGAATCGGGGACAGCTGGGGTACTGCTGGGTTGGTCCCGCAGTGCCGAGGGGCAGCGCTACGGGACCTACTGGCAGCAATCCAGCTGCTCTGCCCCCGGCCTCCCTGATTCAGCTGCTGGTCAGTTTCAGCAGTGGCTGAATCGGGGAAATCGGGGGCAGAGCAGCTCCAATGGTCCGGCTGCCCGGAGCACTTCTGGGTTCCTGATGATGCCAGACCATCAGGAGTGCTGGACCATCAGATGCCGGACCAATGGAGGTTTACTGTATTACAAACACTGATTTTTGTCTTCAAGGTGTGACTTGGCAAGGCAATGCAAAGCAAATTCTTTGCATATTTAACCTTAAACAAATACACCAATATTATGGTTGTCTACGCTACATGATGGTATGGATGAATAGAGGAGTTCCATTTCATTTGTACCTTACAGCAACAGCTTAATTTGATAAAAACAATGCTAAAAATGTAATCTTTGGCAACATGAATATTTGTTCCTGTACTTTGGCATCATAAAGATTGTGTTGAGCACCTTGAAAATATTCTCCAATAGATTTTTATCAGAGGTTAAAAATTAATTAAATAAGTCTTAGCTGGATAAAATTATAAATAGGCCAAAGAAAGGGCATTGGCATCTAGAAAAATTTTGGGTAAGGCTTCAGGTTCAAAACTAACACTTTGACTTGATGGCTCTGAAACCATATAAGTTGTTCTTGGGAAATTTTGGCTCAGAATAGTAGGAATCTCTTCATCAGTCATCCTGTGTGATTCTGGTCATGTCTGAATTGGAGCTGGAAAACAGGCTTCTTGAAGATTGGAATATGACCTAGAGTCAAAATAAAGTGCAGGTGCAAAATCATGGGATCTAAAGGTTAATGCATACCCTAGTAGAAATTTGAAGAGGTTTGAATTCACAGTTCCAGCTTTGACCATATCTAGTAAAAGTGTTATGATTTTGATTTCTAATTAAATGTATCTTGTGTGCATTTGGACACTATGATTCACAACTGAATTTAAAAGCAGACTCTCAGTTCTCAGCTTCTATTTTCTTCCCGGCATAGTGACAAGTTTCCGAAGGGTATGTATGTCAATCTGTTTCAGCAGAAACAATAAGGAGTCCTATGGCACCTTAAAAATTAATAAATTTATTTGGGCATAAACTTTCATAAGCATGCATCTGACAAAGTGGGTTCCAGTCCACAAAGCTTATGCCCAAATATATTTGTTAGTCTTTATGATGCCACAGGACTCTTCATTGTTTTTATTCTCTTCCTGTTGCTCTGCCTGAATGGGGCAAAGGGGATATAAGCTGGAGCTACCAACCAGTTGAGAATTCCTGTGGTCAAAGAAGAGAATTGGTGCACTGGTGTAAAATGGTAGGACTGGTTCTAAAGCCAATGTTTCTTCGACACATCCTTCCATGGGGGCATGTCAAGGATGGAAATGTGTAATGAGATGAGACGGAGATGTATGAGCATTGCGCTCCCCTCTAGCAGGTGTAAGTAGAGAACTGCAAGACCATACCCAGCTGTAGTAACTCAGTGCAGCCGAGGGTTGGGGTCAGGGTAATATCAGAATCAAAGACCCATAATTGAATGCCTAACATTCTCCCACCCTTGCAATGTGTATATCTTGGTGTATGAGAGAATCTGCCACCACATATTGCCCAAATCATTCTATTTGTGTGCATGTCAAAGCAATTTGTGATCATTCATATATTGCAATTATGCTTTTTATTTTACTAAAAAGCACAAGTCTGTGAGAGTCTTGTTTATATGCTAGCTTTATAAAAGTTACTTACGACAAGTGCATAGTGTCTTCCAAAAACATTGACAATTGAATGACAAAATAACATTCTGATTTGTAATAATAGGGATAAATACTTTTACTTCTGAATGATGTATTGACAATGCAGTTTTTCTGGAACAGAAATACATATTTGTGGAACAGCAGATGTACATTTTCAAAGAGCTTGCAAAACAAAGACCTGATTTTTTTTGAAAGTGAATGTGAGCTCAGACTTCAGAACCAAGAGGAAATGAATGATTGATAACTAATAATCAAAACCATTTGTAGTATGGGGGATTTTTACCTCCTACTGCACAGGCCTTAAATCTTGGCCTCTTTGATCATTCTCTCCGAACAGGCCCCTTTTCCTAGTGCCTGTCCAGGGATATCAGGAATTCATCAGCGTTCTCCAGTTTCAAGTTACCAACTACTGCATCAGAGTTTGTGCTACAAGTATTTTACAGGATGCTGAGAGCCACCACTGGGATGACTACAAAGCTTTTTATGAGGTGTGAGCTTAAGTATACTATCCCTCCCCTTTACACAAATGTGTTTTACTGCTTATCTGCTCTCTGACTAATTAGAAACATAAGATCTGTGCTACTTGTGCAAAAGGGCTGTTGGGATATATTTTTAAAATAACTCTGTAACTGTATGTAAATATCTTCTTAGGAATGATTTAGTAAAATATAGTTAAAAGACCTAAGATTAATCAATGAGGTAATTAAATAAGGCTTCTCATGTTGTTTGCCTAATAAATGTACCTGTATGCAGTAAAGAAGAGAAGGTTAAAAGGTTGATGCTTATACAGTATAAGATACAAAGAAATAGCAATACCAGAACAATGCAAATCTTTTCCTTCACCAGATATGCCCTGTGGTTATTATAAGAATGGGGGGGAGTTGTTCTTTTCCTCCCAATACATATCCATGTGATATGTTTTTTTTCTTATTTAATAGATTTCTTGTTGGTCATTCATGATCATTTTGCTCCCCTAGGCTATGTCTAGACTGCAAGCCTCTTTCGAAAGAGGCTCTTTCGAAAGAGAGCGTCTAGACTGCACGCGGAACTTTCGAAAGAGCAAGCCGCTTTTTCGAAAGAAAGCACCCAGTGAGTCTGGATGCTCTCTTTCGAAGAAGCCCTATTTACATTCAAGAACGCCTTCTTTCGAAAGAAGCACTTTCGAAAGAAGGCGTTCTTCCTCGTGAAATGAGGTTTACCGCCATCGAAAGAAAAGCCACGTTCTTTCGATTTTATTTCGAAAGAACGCGGCTGCAGTCTAGACGCAGGTGAAGTTTTTTCGGAAAAAGGCTACTTTTCCCGAAAAAACCCCTGAGTCTGGACACAGCCCTACTGTGGACTTGGTAAGGGGCTCATGTATCACATGTGACCAGTATCCTTGTTCATAGAATCCAGCCATATGTTTCTAACCTGCCTATTGTGATTTTTGCTTGAATTTTGAAATCCCAAGCCTACTCGTAAACTCTAATTTAATTATTTTAGTGAAAGAAAGTCAGTGACCAATTACTAAAACTTACAGATGAAGGTATTGTTTCTTCCCCCCCTTCTAGTGAACTATTCTATTGATTATAGACTACATATTGCTTAATGCTTGATTGGATGTGATTGTTGCATCATTTTGTAATTTTATTATATATAATAATTTGTATATTATATATACAAATTATCAGGGCTTGACAAATTCTGGAACACCCTACTCGCCAGACAAAAAAGGGACTCGCCACCCTCCCCCCCAAAAAGGAATTTATGCTATTAAAAAAACACTAATAAGAATAAGAACAGTAATCACTAATAAGTTATTAATAAATATCACCCAAGTTATTAATAAATATCTTATAAACCTCTACCTTTTCCCTCTGCTGCCATGTCTCTGCCCCTTGCTCCATCAGCTCCCCTGGTGCCTGCTGCCCCCCCAACACCTCACCCCCCCCCCCCCCGCTGTTCTGTCTCCTGCCCTTCTCACTACCCTCAGCCTTCCTGAGACCTGCCCTTCACCTCATTGTCTGCACTTGGCCCCCTGGGATTTGTCTCTCCTGCACCCCTGTCCCTTGGTGCCTTCCCCTTTCTTCTTCTTCTCCTGACCTCCCTTCAGCACAAGCCCCTTACCTCTTTTACTCGCTGCTGGATCACAGCAGCCTTTTCCCTGCCCTGTCCAGCCCCTCCCTATGGACAAGCACCCCTCACTCCCGACCCACACGGAAAACAGGGTGCAGGAACAGCACAGAGCCAGAGGGGTGCAGGGAACAGTGGGGGGCGGGTACAGGGGTGGCGCGGGGAATGGGAGGCACAGAGCCAGAAGGACACAGGGTGCGGGGTGTGATGAAGGCACGGGGAATGGGACGCGGGGAACGGGAGGGGCTGAGGGATCGGGGTCTAGGGGCAGTGTAGGGAATGGGCAGCACAGAGCTGGGGAGCAGGGTGCAAGGATGGCGCAGAGCCAGAGAGTCGCAGGGAAGAGGAAGAGCAGGGGGCTCGGGGTACAGAGGAGAGGGGTGCGGGGGCAGCGTGGGGAATGGGCGGTGCGGCGACAAAGGGGCGCAGGGCGGGTGCAGCAAGCCGGGTGGTTGGCCGGGAGCAGTCTCTTACCGGCGAAGGGGTTGGGGCCATGGCAGGACTGGAGCCGGAGGATGGGGCCCGGCTGCGCCGCAGCCAGCTCCCGGGGCCACGCAGCTAGAGCCAAGCTGCCGCGGCCCTTTAAAATCAGCAGGGCCAGGTTATGCCAGCGTCCTGACGTCTGCCGCCATCCCACCTCTGGCCCTGCCTCCTCGCGCCGGAGCATCACACAGGCAGCCCGGCGCTGAGAAGCAGTGCGCTTCCCCCTTCCCAGTGGCGCTCCGCTCCTCCGCCAGCTGGCGGATCGGATGGGGCCACGCCAGCGTTAGTGCGGGCTTTGGCCAGCCCATCACAACCACCCACCGGGCCAGTCCGCCCAGCTGATAAAATCTACTTGCCACAGTCGAGTGGGTGAGTGCATTTGTTGAGCCCTGCAAATTATTATCATTAATAATATACAGCAATTTGTTACAACTGCCATATCATTCTGCGCATGACTCTACAGTCTCCCAGGCTTCCTGCAGTATCAGATATTTACATTCTGTAAACCAGTTAGGAAGACCCATTGTGTTGTACCTTCTCTTTCGATGGTGAGGATCTGGAGAGTCCATTTGATTAAATGTTACTTTCCGTGGCTGGTACTATTAAAGGATGGTACTAAGAAGCCAATTTTATTTTTCTAAATACAGTCTGGATGATTAAGGAAGTTGGCAGTAGTATAGAGCCCAGTATCTCTTGGGTCACTGCAAGTACGTCTACACAGCAACATTATTTTGAAATAACTTAGTCTACATCTACACTGCGGGCATTTATTTCAAAATAATGTCAAAATACTGTCAAGATGGAAGACTTCTTACTGCGACTCCTGTAACCCTCATTGTACGAGGAGAAAGGGAAGTTGGAGAAAGAGTGCTCTATTTCGAAATAAGTGCCGTTTAGACACTCCCTATTTCGAAATAAGCTACGCAGTTGACAAAACTCAATGTGCATAGCTTATTTTGCGTTAAGCCCTGCTGTGTAGACACACCCTGATTGAGATCTGGTATGCACTGGTAAAAGACTAAACTTATCATCACATGATTGTGGCCAGTTACAATTAGCAGAGAGTTGTCTACCTCACAAAAAACACTATCATAATTGACACCAATTGTTAGCAGTCTCACAGCAAGGACTAACCGAATAATCCTTGCTCCTCTGATCAGTATTGAGGCACATAGGAAGTTAGTTTGTGGGAGGCTTGTATCTCTTAAATCTTCAGGACAGTTTGGCATCTTTTGTAAATCTTCTGTTAAAATTCACAAACAGCAGAACCCACTCTCTTCTGCCAGATTAAGGGCCAGTCTGTACCTTTGCTTTATGTATGTATGCATCAGAAGGGGAGTGTCTAAGGAAGGAACCTTCCCCTCCCCATTTTTATGCAGCCTGTTAAAGACCAGGAAGAATACTAAGCCTTACACACTGGAGATTTTCAGGGATTGTTCCCTTCCTGTTCAAATGGATGCTTGGCCTTCAGATTTTCACAGGAATGGGACTTTGCCCTGCCTGTTTTCCCACTGCTTGTGCCATCCACCATGTTCTGGTATTCAGAATAATAAACTATTGCACACCACAAAAGAAGATGAGACTATATGGAAAGAAAGACATTATCAACATGAGTAAGGTTGGCAGAATGTGGCACTCTGTGATTACATGGAGCAACATTTTCTATAGACATTATTATTATTATTATTATTATTAATTATAATGATAACCTCCAAATATCCCAACTAAATATGGGAGTCCGTAGTTATTTATACTCTTTACAATTAAGTGATACTGCTTTTCTATACAGTAAAGGTAAAAATAGTTAAGTTTTCAAATATTATATCTATTCCCTAATCCAACTGACATGAAAGTAGTGGTAGGTTGGATCAAAAGAAAAGCAGACAGTCACATCTTAGCTGTAGGTTATGGGCTCTAGTCTGTTCATATGGACTTGCAACTTGTTAAAGTTCAGTAAAGAATCAAGATGTGCCCATACGTGTGAGAGATGAACCAAAGCCTAAGTACATTATTACTATAAAGCATTTAACATTCTAAGGGTACATCTACACTGCAACACTATTTCGAAATAACTAGCACTATTCCAAAATAACTTAGTCTGCGTCTACACAGCAGGCAGTTATTTTGAAATACTGTCAAAATACTGTCAAGCTGGAGGACTTCTTACTCCGACTCCTGTAACGCTCATTGTACAAGGAGTAAGGGAAGTCAGAGGAAGAGTGCTCTAAATCAAAATAAGTGCTGTGTAGATGCTCCCTATTTCAAAATAAGCTATTTCGAAATAAGATGCGCGATTAACATAGCTCAATTTGCGTAGCTTATTTTGACTAAAGCCCTGAAGTGTAGATGTATCTTTAGAGTGCAGTATCTCACTGATGGAGTACACTGAACATCCACTTTGCACCAAGCCAGCTCTCCAGACTACATTTTAGAATCAAGCTTTTAGTATAGCTCACATCTGCTGCAATTCTAGGAACTTACATTGTCTAATAGTCAAAGAATAAAGAATTGTCTGTTCAAAGGAAATATTGAGTGGCTTAGTTAATAAAGCCCAGCTGCTTGTTTCCTGATACATAACCTAAATAAAAGCTCACATCTGTTTACACTGTACAAAATATTCAAAAATAACAGATGTTTACCAGTAGCATATCTTATAAATGGCAACCAACAGAAAAACAGGTCAGCAAAAGGGAATGGATCTCATATAAAACTTTAACCAAAACCCTATTGCTTTTTTTAAAGGCACAACATTAGAAAAGATACATTATTAAATTTAACACTTGAAGATTATATAATGTTAAAAATATTATATAATAGTAAGTGTAATAATATAAATTTATGCTCAGAAAAGAGGCTTATAGGCTCCTAGACAATTAACAAAACTTTCAAGCATCCAGATACTTAAGAAAACTTTATGAAAGCTATCCCAAATAGAAAATTAATGTAGAAAGTCTTATTTCTATGTGAGACCTGCATTTTTAAAAATTATTTTCTAATTTTAATTTCATGTCAGAAGACCTAAAACTGACCAAAAAAAACCATTCCATTCCATTCGGAATGGAAACTAAGCTAATTATTCTATCCAGAGTGAGCTTATTATATGAATGCAAGAGGTATATTTGCAGAAATAAAAAGACTGTTTAGTAGAAATATTTGTATATTTGATCATCTCCTGGAAGCAATCTAAAATAGTGAATTTTATAATTAGGAGACCATAAAATACCAAAGCACACAGTTACAAAAAATGTATGAACGTTTGAGTTATTGCTTGTCTAGGAAGTATTCTTAGCAGAGATCTCAATATACTTAACCATAATAGTTAAGGTTTATTTTATATAAGGAAATCAGGAAATTACAAAAAGCTGTTGATCTGGCTTGGAGAAAATAAGTACAGTACAGCTTTAGCTGCATGAGAACATCTGCCAAGACCTTAAAACTGTCTTAAAAATTGGGCAGTTATAGGTTTTTGTTTCTAGTATTGGTATTAAAATGCAATAGTGAAATATCAAAATACTTTTAAAATGTTTCTCAACAGCCCATGTCACATGCATATATATAATAAGGAGATTCGTTGTTTAGATATTTTTTCCCTGCTGTTCTTTCATTATAATTACATGCAACCTAAGATTCATAGAAATCTGAAAGTGCATATTATGGATTCAGGGAAATAGATATACTACTCAAGTAATTTCTGGCTCTTGCTTAAGGTGAGGTAGCCAGTATATTAAACTAATCTGGTTAGTTTAGTGATTGCAAAATATTGTATATAGTTTAATGAAAAATTAAAACAATAGGTCAGAAGTAGGTGAATTAAGGATATAGTAGGTCACATGTTTGTGGTTTGGCTTTGCGGTAGAGTATTGGTTTGGTAACTGAAACGAAACATGTGTTTCTTTGTCAATAAAGATGTTTTACATCTTGTCAGGAAACTTTTTAGGTCATCTAGTGTCTCAAACTCTTCAGCTATTTCCTTTCAGCCTGAACTAATTAGATTCACAGGTACCAAGCTGACATTTTGGGAGATGTGTTTCTGTTGTTTAATGTTTGGTGGTTTTGCCAGGGGGAAAGATGCTCATTCTCTGTCCAGATGTGGCATTATTTCTGCTGTGCTCTCCATCATGATCTGTGGACTATTCTACCCCCCAAGTTAGCCCAGGAGATTCTAAAAGAAGTGCTGGAGAAATCTTTGGCTGTGCTGGCCTGCAGATATTCTCAGGCCCATCCCAGTTACAAGAGAACTCCACAGATAAGGTAATGTGTTTATGATTAACAGGAGTATTTTGTGGATATAAGTGCATGTGTTCTCAGAATGTGATGTATTGTTTTGTTGTCACTCACCTGAATTTAAATATTTGTAAATATCAAAATAAATGTATAAATGTCTATATTTCCTAAAAGGATTATTTTAATAAAATTCATCTGAATATTTAAGTATATGCTAGGCTTCAAGTACTATGTGATCATGCAGTATATAATTGGAGTTATATAACTCCCTCTTTTGTAAAGCTTCCACATAAGTGGCCAGGGGGCATGAAGCTTGATGTAGAGAGGTCCAAGCTGTGACTGAACAGACAAAAAGAAATTCAGAAAAGAGTTGCAGCTTTGGGTGAGGGCCAAGGGATTGATCCATGAATTAAAGGCTCTGCTCTTCTGGCATTTCCAGGACAGGCAAGTGCACCATTTGAACTGTCTTATGAGGTTCCTAAATTTTGCTGAACCGAGGACTTTGTCTAGAAGCAATAAAAGGACAGGCATTTCCTGCGATAAACTTGTTCCAATACCTTATTCCTTCCCTTCCATTCTCCTGTTTGATTAGGGCAATTAGTAAATGGACTGTTTCTCTCCCCCTGCTCTTTACTAAAACTTGTCCTCTTTTTTTTATTCTGAAAGTGGGAGGATCCATGGTGATTTTAGTGTTCATGAGATTTAAATTAGTCTCAAGGAAATCAAAATCATTTGCATGGACATTGAATCCACCTAAGACAGTTGGCTCACACTACTGCTGAAGGCTGTAAATGCAGAAAGGCAACTGAGATTTAAAATTTGCTCATGATACTGAAGATTTCAAATGTGCTCATCCAAGAATTTCATAAAGCACTTTGCAAATGCCAGTGAATTAAGTCTTACAATTTTCATGTGAGTTAAAGAAGTATTGTAAACCCATATTACAGATGGAGTGACTGAGACAAAGAGAATCAAAGTGACTTGTCCAAGGTCTCAAAGCCTTTAGAAGAGTTGGGAACACACATTTATGGCTTAATCCTCTACTAAATGTTCTGTGATAAGGTCACTCTGTCTGTAGCCTTAAATATAACTAGGATACACTGTTAGACTGTATTTCTTCATGCTCAAATGTTACTATTAGGGATGGATGTTAATAGGGATTATTCTGGAGAGTAGCAGGAGCAAGGGTGGAAGAGACAGAAATATGGCTTCATTGTGATGTGCTATATCAACTATTGTTTATTAAGAGAATTGAATAAAAAACTTTCTTCTGATCAGAAATTGATTGTGTATTGGTTTGTAGACTGTATTATTGCAGAGAGCCTTTAACAATTTCATCCATTTCAAGTAAGGTGTTTTTATTGTCTGTATTGTAGGAAAGTACATTAATAACTTGTGTGAGATTTCACTGTCAGAGTGCTTCCATGGCTGACATTTTCACTCCTTTTTTCCTCAACAGAATTGATATCTCAGCGATTTTAATATCTACTGAAAATATGCTGTGGTCAACTTGCAGCTCAGTGCAGGAACTTTTGAATCCACATAAAGAGAAAGACACCAAGATCTATAAAATACATGACTACTGCAACAGTCTGCTCTCTGCACTTGCTATTTTAACTGCACCTTTGAAGAATCTTTATGAGTAAGTATGGGCGTATATTTTAATATTTTAGAAATGACCTTGTTGCTTATTTAACTTACAAGTGGAAGTGTAGATGATCATCGAGACAATTTTTGATTAAAATGCAAATGGAACAGTGGACACAGTTTGAGAACCCCTGATCTAGATATAGGTTGAAACTCTCTTAACTGAGATTCTCAAGTTTGGCAACATCCATGGTCTCGCAAGGGTATTGCAGGACCAGAGAGTCCTGGTGGAGGGCCAGCAGCAAGGATCCCTGTGGGACAGACAGGGCAGCGGGCTGCTTTGAGGCAGCTGATGGAAGGGCCACAAAGCACGTGGCAAAGGGGCTGCTTAGCAGGGTTGAGAGATCCGGCATGTGGCACATGCAGTGGGGTAGGGAGCCTCAGTGTGGTGCATGAGGCTGCCCAGGGAGTCTCAGTGTGTGGATCCCAGAGCCTCGGCAGCTGTGATGACCCAGCAGAGTCAGCAGGGCAGTGGGGCCAGCAGGAGATGGGAGCCAGATGGGAGGCCAGTGTCTAGGCCGGAGGGGCAGGTGGCAGGGGTCCAAAATTGACCTCCCCTACTCCAGCAAAATCCCTTATCTGGAACCAGTCAGGTGCTGGACCAGGGAGTACCTGTACTTCATTGATGTCTTCAATTAATCTTTATAGGCCTTATTTTAAGACCATTAAACTCAGTGAGATTTTTTTAATCAAGTTTAATGGGATTTGGAACAAGTCTGTGAGCATCATACTTCCACATAAATTCATAAAAGCTAGAAAAGATTATCCAGTTTGACCTCCTGCATCACACGGGGCATAGAACATCACTTAGTGATTCCTGCATTAAGTGCAAATTTTTTGTTGCCCTTAATATTTTAGAAAGATATCTTTTTTGATTGAAAGGCTTTCAGTGGTAAAGAATCCACTGTAGTCCATGGTAAGTTAATCACTCTCACTGTTACAAGCTTGCATAGAGAATTTTTCTAACTTCAGCTTCCAGCCATTGTATCTTCTCTGGTCTTTGTCTCCTAATTGCCCTTCGCTCTTGGAAATATTTTCCCAGACTTCTTGGAATTATTGGACTTCTTGAAATAATTCATTGAATTGATTATCTGATTACTTGACACATAGGAAGCCGATGTGCTTCACTAATGCTACATCTAGACTGCATCCCTCTGTCGACAGAGGCTTTGTCGACAGGTACTGTCGACAAAATCTTTGTCGAAAAAGAGCATCTAGATACGGGTGTGTCTAGACGACACCTCTCTGTCCACAGAGAGATGTAGATTAGGCACATCAAAATTGCTAATGAAGCAGGGATTTAAATATCCCATGCCTCATTAGCATAAATATGGCCACCGCTTTTTTCGAAACAGAGCTTTTTTAAAAAGACAGCAGTCTAAATGAGGATCGGTCAAAAATAAAGCCTTTTTCGACAGATCCTATATACCTCATTTTTTGAGGAATACAGGATCTGTCGAAAAAGGCTTTATTTTCGACAAATCCGCATCTAGACTGCCATTCTTTTATAAAAAAACTCCATTTCAAAAAAAAGAAGTGGCCATGTTTATGCTAATGAGGCATGGGATATTTAAATCCCTCCTTCATTAGCAATTTTGATGTACCTAATCTACATCTCTCTGTCGACAGAGATGTGTAATCTAGACACACCCTATGATCAGTATTGTCAACAAAGCAAGCCACTTTTTCAAAAGAGAGTCTAGATGCTCTCTTTTGAAAAAGCACAGTTTGCATGCAATAGTGCCTTTTTTTCAAAAGAGTACTTTTGAAAAAAGATGTTATTCCTTGTAAAATGAGTTTTACCACTGTCGACAAAACTGTTGCTTTTTGTTGACTTGTTGTCGACAGAACACGGCGGTAGTGTAGACACAGGTATAGTTTTGTCGACAAAAGCCAACTTTTTGTCAACAAAAGCCTGTACTTTAGACACACCCTAAGTCTCAAATATACTTGTAAAGAACAAGTGTGTACAAAGCTTAACTTTAGAAAAAAATATATTTAGAAGTCACAATTGCTAACCAAACAAGGACTTGAACTACACTGACGTTACATGTTAGTTATCAATGGGGCCAAGATTTCATCCAGATTGTTTTAAGAGCCATATATTAAAATGAGACCCCAAATTTTGAAAAAAAAATCCAAGAGCCTGTGAGATTGGTCTTAATTTTATTACATCAGTAGACAAACTATGGGAAAGAATAGGAGGAGAGAGTTGTTACTAATGGGAAAAATTCAAGAACTCTCACAGAAAGAATCAATAAAGAATGTGAAGGATTAACCTGCATATTAAAATTTACATACTGGGTTTCAGAATCGCAAAACCTCACATGTTTGAGTCATGTAACAAATTTCAGTATAGTAAACCGATTTCCTTTAGATCAAAAACTTTTAGAAATAAAAGATCCTACTTAACCAATCACTAGGGGTACGTCTAAACTACATGCCTCTGTCGGCAGAGGCATGTAGATTTGTTTTTTTGGCAAAGGCAAATGAAGCCGCGATTTAAATGATCGCGGCTTCATTTACATTTACATGGCTGCCGCGCTGAGCCGACAAACAGCTGATCAGCTGTTTGTCGGCTCGCGCGCTAGTCTGGACGTTCCCCCTGCCGACATCAAAGCCCTTTGTCGACAGCCCTGGTAAACCTCATTCCATGAGAAATAACGGGGCTGCCGACAAAGGGCTTTGATGTCGGCAGGGGAGCGTCCAGACTAGCGCGCGAGCCGACAAACAGCTGGTCAGCTGTTTGTCGGCTCAGCGCGGCAGCCATGTAAATGTAAATGAAGCCGCGATCATTTAAATCGCGGCTTCATTTGCCTTTGCCTATGTGTCTAATCTACATGCCTCTGCCGACAGAGGCATGTAGTCTAGACACAGCCTAGGTGTGGGGAATCTGAACCTTTGTGCTCTGGAGATCTGCAACCCATAGAGCCTGCAGGAAATTCAGCCAATACCCCATCTTAGGGTCCTAGGCTATCTGTCGCAGTGCAGACTTTCCATGTGGCATCCCTGCACTTTGCATACTAGACCCTTAGCTGCCAGACATCTAGCCCTTCTGAATGCATTGCTAATCCTTCAGACTCCCCACTCCCAGAACTCCTGCCTAAAGCTTCTGGCTTACAGTTTAACTCTCTCAGAATCATGTAGTAGTTGTGAGAGGCTATATCCAGACTGAAGGCTCTTTTCAGAAGAGATCTTCCAAAAAAACTTCTTCCGAAAGAGAGAGTCCACATTGCCAAAGCACATCGGAAAAGCCATTTGCTTTTTCGGAAGATAGCATCCATACTGAATGGATGCTATCTTGCATGTAAACTGTGATTACTATGGATGGAGTGGCCACCAGGCACCTGTACTTTTTCCTCTTTCCTCTTCTTTCAAAAGAACTCCCTCTTTCTTGTCCACACATGCCTTTTTCTGAAAGAGTTCTTTCGGAAAAAGGCTTCTTCTTCATAGAAAGAGGATTACCAACACCGGAAAAAACCCTCTGTTCTTTCAGTTTATTTTCAGAAGAATGTGATTGCAGTGTGGACATAACTCAGGTTTTGTCGGAAAAATGGCCATTTTCTCAACAAAACTCTGTAGCATAGACATACCCAGACAGTCAATACACACACTTTGTTCAATCTAATAGATTTATGCTCTTAACAAATAAAGCGGAAGGGAGTACAAGGGAGGCAAGGTATATATTCCCTCCTCATGAAGGCTGTTGCAGTACTGGGTCCTGCCATGAAGGCAGAGGACTGGACTCGATGACCTCTCGAGGTCCCTTCCAGGTCTAGTGTTCTATGTAGCCCTTACCTAGTTTCTGTGACTTCATTCTTTCCTGCCCTACACATCCTGTCCCTGTCTTAATCTGGTGCAAAATGGCTCCTCTCTTACCCATTTCCCCCATGTGATTCCATTTATAAACTCCTGCTGGGGTCACCTGCTTTTTTTGTTCTGCCTTTTGGTGATTTTCCATTTCTTCCAAAATCCACCATCACTTCAGCAAAAGGAAGAAATGTCTTCTCTCAGGTAGATCATATC
Source organism: Pelodiscus sinensis (assembly GCF_052426305.1). Lineage (NCBI taxonomy): Eukaryota > Metazoa > Chordata > Testudines > Trionychidae > Pelodiscus > Pelodiscus sinensis. The sequence goes on from NC_143057.1 coordinate 73,084,436, forward strand.
CTTTTGTCCCAAATAGACATACAATGGTTGAGTGCCAATCACTCATGATTGTCTCTCCAATGGGAGAGACATAACACAGCCCTGCTAATTTGTTGTGGATCCTTGTGTTTATATATTTTTAGTGACACTCTTGATAAATTTAACCCACTAATTACAGTCAAGATTACATAAAAAGTTAACATGTTGAGTTTGTTTATTAAATTTGCTCATTTTGCTAGTCAATGAAGAGTACATACTTCACAAGATGAAAAAAGGTTTTACTATTTACAAAATTAGAGATTATGCACAAATTTGAAATAAAATAATATTGATCTCTTATGAGTTTTCTTTATTTTCTTGACTATATAATAAAAATGTCCTTATGTTAGGTAGTTTCTAATTCATTCTTTAAAAATTTGGGTAAAATTAATTGTAAATGAAGCAATACATAGATGAAGCAGACGTGACTAATTTTTGCAAGCCTAAATTGATTTTGTGAATATATAATCAGATTTTCATAAGAATAAGCACACAGTACATCTCATAAATGACTACTTGTATGTTTCTGCCAGAAAATCTCTGAGAAAGTGCCTCTGCATAACTCTTCTGGGAAATATCTATTGAGGCATGATATATGGTCTTCAGGGGTTTGCAAAATACTTATCACCTATGTCCTATTTGCTAAAGAAAGAAACATTTCAATTGGTCCAATACCTGTCCAAGTTTTTGTAGAACAAAGATAAAAACAATGTACATATCCAATATCCAATATGCTCTGAAAATATTAAAAGCTAGTACAACAGATGTCAATTCCACCCTTTAACAGTAGATAAACCTTTCGACTTCTTACTAGTTGTGGTTCCTTACTTCTAAATCTCTATCTTGTGCCAACTAGACAACTAGAACATCAGCTTGTTGCAGATATACGTGAAAGCCTTCAGAAATCAATAAGTTAATATTGATTGTAAAAGGGCAACTAATAAAAATATTCATTTTAGATTAATTGGAATCCTGTAACAAAGAAATACACAATAAATCTCTGTTACAAAAAATGCTACTCCCCAAACCACTTCTGTCAAAAACATCTCTTCAAGATCACCTCGCCTGAAAAAGTGGGTTTTTCCCATGAAAGCTTGTTCAGTTTTCTTAAACACTTATTGAGAGAGAAAAGAGGTGTGTGTCTCCTTTATGCAGTATACCTCCTTAAGAACAATACAAGAATGATAACATTATGACTCTCATGATTACGAAAGCCAAACTTGCACATAGAATTATTTTTATTTAATTAAGCATCCTATTCTCATGTACTAACCAGACTTAATCTAATCCTGATACTTCTATCACCTTTCCCCAGAAAAGGCAGGACGTTTTATCCCAGTCAATTGTCCAATAGTTGGTTTGGATGAATTCCTAGTAGTTACTGGAAACAGCTTCCTAATACAGTCAGTCCCCGGGTTACATGGATCCCTACTTACAAACGGGGTGAGGCAACCCCGCACTAGCTGCTTCCCCCCAGCAGACCAGGGAGACGCGGAGCGGCTTTTCTCAGCAGACACCTCAGCTTGAGAATAAAGGACTGAGGGAAGTGAGGTGTGGGAGAGTAAAACTGAGCTCTGGAGAAATGTTTGGCTAGAGTTTCCCCTACAATATGTACCAGTTCTGACTTACATACAAATTCAACTTAAGAACAAACCTACAGTCCCTATCTTGTACGTAACCCGGGGACTGCCTGTATATGGCATTTTAGGGAATTTAAAATTGTGCCTTAGGTTGGTCAAGTATAACAAAAATACATGATTGCAAAATAAAATAAACTGAAAATAATCTTGTTTGTGTCTTCAGGAGAGTAAGTTTAGGGAGGTTCTCTCTGGGGAAGGAATGGAAGTGTCAGGGCTGTTCCCCAATCTGGCACTCAGAGTACATAAGATTGGAGTCCACAAAAAGCTCAAAAGAAAAAAAATTGGCCTCTAAAAAAAGTACCAAAAATTATTCCCCCCAGAATAACCATACACAGATTTTTGGGGAATTTGCTGCCACCGTTTTTTATCCCTAAAAAATCCTGGGTGAACACTTGAATTTACTCCCAGAGGTACCCCAAGATCTTTTGCTCCAAAAGAGCTTGAAAAAGAAAAGAGAAAAACAAACTGCAGTCTCTGATAGCTGAGGCATGCAGATACATACAGGAAGACCTTCCAGGACACAAGAATCAAATTATCACCTTAAAAGTAGTGGTTTTTATTACAAAACAAAAGATAAACTTGATAAAGCATACTTGGTTGCTAGATGTTACAGAGCAGCTACGGAAAACAAATTAAAACAGGAAAAAAACCTCTGGCACAGTGCTTAGATGGTAAAGGGAGAGGGGAGCCACAGAATCACACAGAGCAGTTCAGACTAAACCGCAAAATAAAGACAAATTACCCTGTGTGTGACTGGATTCACATTTCCCTGTTACATACTTCTAACTTTCTTTTTGTTCAGTCCACTCCCATGCCCGGAATTCTGTGGGGCATGGTAGTCCTGCCTGGGTTTAAATAATTCTGTGTTTCTCAGCTCCTGGTTGATCTCTCCCACACAAAGAAAGCAGTGAGGGAACCTATATCCAATTCAGATTTCGATACCGTCTGCCCATTGGTTCTGTGGCTTCTTGCCAGCAGCTTTGCTAGCTATCAGAATTAACCCTTTAGTCACCGGGTGCTGGTCAGCACTCCATCTGTTCATGACAGGAGGCAAAGAGTTCACATGCTCCCCCACCCCCAGGCCAGTCAGGGTCTGTGGGTGGGGGAGCACGGAAGTGTCCTAACCCTGCCCCTTCCACCCAAGGCCCTGCCCATTCTAGGACAGTCCAGGGTCACTTCAGAAATTTGTGACATATCCTCCCCTTCTAAAATTATTGCCCACCCAGGCATAAGTGCTTAATAACTTCTTTGTTTAAATAATAATATGGAGATATGCCTATCTCATAGACCTGGAAGGGACCTTGAGTTCAGTCTTCTGCTCTCATGGCAGGGCCAAGTACCATCCCTGACAGATTTTTTTTACCCCAGATCCCTAAATGGGCCCCCTTAAGGATTGAGCTCACAACTCTGAGTTTAGCAGGCCAATGTGAAAACCACTGAGCTATTCCTAACCCCCCTTCAGTTTTCACCAATGAGACTGGTTGTGACTAAGCACCCAACATAGTAAATAGCAGTGAAAATGGGAGTAGGTTCAGAAGCTATGGTAGAAAGAATAAGTTAAAAATTACTTAGACAAGGTAGATGTCTTCAAGTCACCAGGGCCTTCTGAAATGCATCCTAGAATATCGAAGGAGCTGAGTGAGGAGATATCTGAGCCTTTAGCAAGCTTTGAAAAGACATGGAAATTTGGATAGATTCTGGAAGACTAGAAAAGGCCAAATATAGCATCCATCTATAAAACAGAAAATAAGGACAGCCGAGAGAAATACAGATCAGTCATCTTAACATCTGTGCCAGGAAAAATAATGAAAATACTAGGATTGTCTGGGCAAGGAAACTGTGGGTTTGTCTACACTTGCACCCTTTTTCAAGAGAGGGATGCAAAAGAAGACAATCGAAATTTCAAATGAAGCTGGGATTTAAATATCCCACGCTTCATTTGCATAATCGCGTTATAGCGCTATTTCGAAATACAAAACGCGGTGTAGATGTGGTTATTTTGGGAGAACACCCTTCTTCCAAAATAACTGTTAAACCTCATTTTATGAGGAATAAGGGTTATTTTGAGAGAAGGGTTTTCTCTCAAAATAACCGTGTCTTAACAGCATCTATTATTTCAAAATAGCGCCATAACGTGATTATGCAAATGAAGCACAGGATATTTAAATCCCGGCTTCATTTGCAATTTCAAATGTCTTCATTTGCATCCGTCTCTCAAAAGAGGGTGCAAGTGTAGACATACCCCTAGAGATAGAGAGTGACCCATCTGGAACTGATTCAGCTGAAACTCTGAGACTGGGGGCCATGAAGGTAGAAAATGCGGGATGGGAATCAATGAAGTAAACAGTGGGGAGGTTGGGATCCGGTTGGCTGCCACCAGACAACAAATAGGTTGGAGAGATAGAGACTGACGTGGCTGAATTTCCAGTTAGGCACAAAAGAACATGGCCTCTTATTACTATGCAGACTTTATCAATCATGATTTCCATTCAGGAATCCTGTTTTCATCAATATAAATAATTGCTATTTCCAATTACGACAGATTCTTCAAGAGTTGTAGCAGAGATACTGGTATTTTAGGGGCACCTAAAAGTTAAAAGTGGGTTCAAAGTTTAATTTAAAAAACCCCACAAAGGTCAGTTGTAGGCAGGGGGTGCTGAAAATGCTGTGTCTAAGGGTGCATAAGGTGAAAATCGGCCCTGGTGATTGGGACTGTCAGCAGAAGGAGATTGGGACTAGCAACATGTGGGGAAGAGAGACAGATCGGACAAGCAACTTGAAGGGACTGGCAAAGAGACTGGGAAGCAGAACTGGAAAAAAGACTGGGACTGTGTGAGAAACCCAAAGGATCAGACTAGGATCCAGTTGCAATGACAGGGGAGGAGAGGGATGGTTAACACAAGAAACTGTTTGAAGGGATCTGTGACTAGCTCAGAAAGGAGACTGGGGTTGAGTTGAGGGGGAGGAAGAAAATGGAGGTTCAGGGAAAATTGTAATTAGGAAAAGAACCCAGAGGAGATTAGGATTGACTGGGCAAAGAAACTGGGATTAGGATGAGATGCCTGAGGAGTGGAAATTGGGACTAAAGGCTTGTAACAGGGACAAATTAGGCAAGGTATGAGGCAGAAAAGGCCAGGCTTGACAGAAACTGGCAGAAGAATCTTTGCCCAACTGGAGTGCACTCCCCTCCAGAGCCTGGAATAGAATATAGGATTCCTGAGGTTCACCATTCCTCTGCTGTCAGCAAATATCTGTGAAACCTGCTTGCAAACGGTGTGTCTCTTCGACTTTCAATGCTTGTCCAACTGTAGAGGATGACTCCTGATGCTACCACATATTCCACTAGCTCAAGTAGCAGAGGTCTGTGCAGTGAATCTCAGGGTTCCAAACCTACTGATGAGCCATGTGGCTGTCAAAAGGATGCCATATGATGAAATTTGTTTATTTAGTCTGCTTTTTTTAAAACAACAGGAAATACTATAACTACAAACTGGATTTCTGGACACCTGTTTGCAATTGTTTTTAAAAGTACAAAATCTATCAGACAATCAAATTAATACAAACCCCCCTCCTCCCACATAGAGACTTATGGTTTTCAAACCATACATCACAGAATTTTGTCCTTTATGGTAAACCATTCAGTCTTCAAAAGTTATTGTGGTCATTCAGCACTTCTTGGAGGGCACTCAGCAATTTGCAGGATTGAACCAAAGTTTGTGGTTTTAAGAACACCTTTACCATTGTGCAGTTTACCACAAAATGCAAAATTTATAAATTATATTTTCAGCATAGAGTAGAATGTCATTTAAATGAACTCTATCAAACTCTTATCCAGTTCATTAGCTTCATTTCAAAAGGATCTGGTTAAAAGAGCACTTCTGTCAATGTAGCAGCCACAGAAGGAAAGTTTTGTTCTCTCCCTTCTGAGTCTCCAACTATTGCTATACTAAAACTAGTTCCAAGCACAGATCATTCTTCATGGATTACTCTCTTAGAATGTAAACAAGCCCAAATACAGAGCAACCTGCCTGCTTCTAAAGTAGATTCCAGTGAGTCCTCCCGTGTTACAAAGTGGCCAAGTCACGTCACAGCAATTAAATGTGAACAATTTGACAAAATGATGTATCTAACATACCATACCCAAGTGATAGTAATAACCATCTGTATTTCCTTGGAGAGCTGGGATTTGCACTTATATCCATAAACCACATCAGGGAAGTGTTATATTCAGCTAAACATTCTCATGATGTTTTGAAACCCTCAGATATGTAGAAATCCCTTCACATTTTTCACACATGACAAGAATTTGCTTTTAGCAACCCTTGGCAATATGTATATCTTCATAGGGCAGTGGATAACTGGATTCAATTGTACCTTTAATTCCCTCCTTTGCTTACAGAGTAAAATTCTCACCTATTCAGAAGGCCAGCACGAGACCTATGCACAACTAAAGTCCCACTTCATCCCTCAAAACAGACTGCCCTCTGTCATATACTTAGGATAGCTCAAAGCAGAACAGAATGGTTTTCACTTGTCTCATGCTGATAAAGAGTCAACGGTTCTCTCTGTTGTTGAAGTTGATTAAAAAGGTCTAATTTCCCCCCTTCATATGATCGTGTATTAGACATCAGAAGATGTCCTTACAAATTAAAAATTCATGATGATAGCATAATTGCTGAAAGGAGTATTTAGAGATCTTTTCTTTTCTTTTCTTTTCTTTTCTTTTCTTTTCTTTTCTTTTCTTTTCTTTTCTTTTCTTTTCTTTTCTTCATTGTCCAATATGATAAATAAAAAAGAATTGCCGTTCGTTTTAGCAGTTGGAAGTTTTCTATTTTTTTAAGAAAAACAAGTTACAACTACAACTGCATATTATCCATAATTCTAAATTGTTTATCTTACCAAGTCCTTCAAAATCTACAAGGAAACACCATTAGTATCTTGTAGGCATCTCATCATTTCACACCTGCATTGAAGCTTGCAAGATCAATTCTCACCTTGTCATACTCTAAGGAAGAATAAAACTACTGTAACTTGGGATCTTGCTGTGGTATTATATACTTTCACAGATGCTATCCACCGCTTAGAGACTATAGGCAGCTGCCTTAATATATCTTATAGTCAAAACAACTTTTCTACTAGATATTACTATACTTCTGTCAGAAGAGCAGTTGAATTAAACTGTCTGGCACAGAGTTACATTTTCTTTCTGGCAAGAATTACATTACCAGCAGTGGACACTGAGAACTGCTGGCACCAAAGGATTATTGCATTATTAGCAGACACTTCATTCTTTATAATATTTAAAGATGATGTTACATTTAGACAACGAGCTTCTATAAAGCAATCATGGGTTTCCACATCAGTTTTGAAATCTGCCTATATGTTTGCTCTCCCCAACCTCATAACTCAGAATCCAAAGTCTGTGCCACCTGCTTGACATTAAAAGGGCTCTGAAGGACTGTATTTAACAAACTGCTGTATTCCAAAAATCTCCCCAACAGCTCATATACTATCAGCAAAGAAAACATGGCCTCTTATTACTATGCAGACTTTATCAATCATGATTTCCATTCAGAAATCCTGTTTTCATCAATATACATAATTACTATTTCCAGTTACAACAGAGTCTTCAAGAGTTGTAGCAGTCTTTTGGCTAAATTAGAAAATATATATATATTTCAGTATACAGTTACAAAGAGTAAACTATTGTCCTCGACAATGCCAACATTTTCAAACTCCTGTGGTTTCCTTGCGAAAATATTTGTATTTCCCTTTATCTGCTTTACAGTCTTCTCTTTAGCCTTCAGAAGACTACATTTATGTTACTGAGGAAGCTTAAATGTTACTGTTATAATGATCCTTTACTGTTTTGTTGTGTATCTGGCTTGGTATATAACACCAGTTCCACTCAAAGCTGCTTGATTATGCTCACATTATAGTCAGTGGCAAAACTCTCATTGATTATTTTTTGGAGTAAGATTAGGCCTTAATTGATGTAATTCCCCCTTCGTCTTAAGAAATTCAAAATGAGGGATATGATTCACTTCTCTCAATGGAATTGTATTTAAAAAGTGAGCGTGGAATCACTAAAAACCAAGGAGTTAATTTATCTACATTATATGTGCACCTCTAAACTTTCTGTAGGCGATTGGGAAAAGGAATTTTAATAGAATTTAAACAAACCAAACCACCCAAATCTATAAAATATGCTAAACAAGAGCAGTGGTTTTCAACCAAGCAGTGGTTTTCAACCAAGGGTATCCTTAGGGATACAGAGAGGTTTTCTGGGGTCCATCAACTTATCTAGCTATTTGTCTAGTTTTAAAACAGGCTACATAAAAATACTAGAAAAGTCAGGGCAAGCTAAAACGTTATACAGCAAATTATTTGTTTATGCTGCTGTATACACTATGCACTGAAATGTAAGTAAAATATTTATATTACAATTGGTTTATTTCATAATTATATGGAAAACAAGTATTTTTCAGTAGTAGTGTGCTGTAATACTTTTGTATTTTTATGTCTGATTTTGTAAGTAGTTTTAAATGAGATATAACTTCGGATGTACAAGACAAATCGGATTCCTGAAAGAGGTACAGTAGTCTGCAAAGGCTGAGAGCTACTAACTTAGAGGGAAGAGTGATCCTTCTTTCTGGATTAGGAGGAGAAGTATAGATATCTATAATTGAGTAATAGGAGTAGTAGTTCGTAACTGGGATTCCTACTTCTTAACTCAATACAAAAAATAAATGTTATTGATAACTACCAGTACTGTTCAGTTTAGAGAATTACAGTATATTATATTATTCTAGGACTTGGAGCATTGCAGGGGAGCTTCTATTGTGGTATAGAGGAGGCTTAAACAGAAACCAAGTGCTGGCTGCCTTCACTTCTTTTAATTTCTTTAGTTTTTTTTTTAAATACACACACAGTAGTGATGTAGCAGTAGTTATAATTTCAGTGAGGGTATGTCTACACTAGCCCCCTAGTTCGATCAAGGGAGGCTAATGAGGGCGACTGAAATTGCAAATGAAACGCGGGATTTAAATATCCCGCGTTTCATTAGCATGTTCCCGGCCGGTCGCCATTTTAGAAATTGACTAGCCCAAAGTAACTGCCCGCATCTACACGCGACAGTGAAACAGGATTCCGAATTAAAGCCCTAAATCGAATTAGCTGGTATTCCTCCTGCAATGAGGTTTAATTTAGGGCTTTAATTTGGAATCCTGTTTCATTGCCACATGTAGACACAGGCAGTTACTTCGGGCTAGTCAATTTCTAAAATGGTGACCGGCTGGGAACATGCTAATGAAGCACGGGATATTTAAATCCCGCACTTCATTTGCAATTTCGGTCGCCCTCATTAGCCTCCCTAGATCAAACTAGGAGGCTAGTGTAGACATACCCTTATTAATTATCCATTTGTTCAAATCAGAGAGACAATATGGAAATTTTGATAGCATTTGAAACAAAGTACAGGTTGGACCTCCCTTATCTGGCACCCTTGGGACCTGACTGGTCCTGAATGAGGGAATTTGCCAGACCAGAGGAGGTCCCTCCCAACACGTCTCATGCTGAACTGCTGCCCCTTGCTAGGGCTCCAGCCCGCTACTACTTCTACCTGCCCAGCTGTGACTCCCCAGTCTGGCGCTCCCTAGCTGCCACAGGGGGGTGGGGCTCTGTGGCCATTGTCAGCTAGCTGTAGCAGTTATATTAGTCTAACGGGGTTTGGCCCCTCCTGACTAGGGCATGCCCCCTTCTGTCCCATATGTTAAATTAAGGGTGATATAAAGCTAGTTTTATGCCAGCCAAAGATTCACTTATCCCATGAGAATCTTCCCTTCTTGCTGAAGGTGGCTTCTGGGTCAGTGCAAAGGCACTTAGAAACAAGGATTTGACTTAATAGAGTTATTTCAGAGAGAAAATGAATCTATTATGACTGATTTTGCAAGATAGTACTGATTACATTGAATAGGATTTTCAGAGGCATCTGGTACACGTAAGTCATTTTAGAAAATCCCACCTATTTCTTATAGAATAGCAAGGACTAGAGAGAAACAGTTTAAGATGGAGAAAAATGCAGAAGAGTGTATGTGTAAAAGAAATATTAAAAATTGGAAGTGAAAGTTTCAAATGAGAATTCCATATAGGCCATGGGGTGGGAAGAAGGACCTACATCCTGTCAAGTATGCTGGAGCTGCACTGACACACATGAGAGATGGGGAAAGGAGAGTTGGGTTTGGTCCTTCTTTGGGCAGGGGGCTGGACTTGATGACCTCCTGAGGTCTCTTCCAGCCCTATGATTCTATGAATTCTATGAGAAGGGAGGAAGCAAAGGGACTCATTCCCCAGTCATGTGTTCATGCAGTCTCAAGGCTGCTTTAATATATTCCAGCACTAGTGGGACTCTCATTACAATCTGGCAACACCCTCCTTTCTCTCTATAATGGTGACCAAATATCCCAATTTTAGGGACAGTCCCAGTATTTGGTGCTTTGACTTATACAGGCTTCTATTACCCCTCACTCCGTAGTGATTTTTTACATTTGGTATCTGGTCACCTATGTTTGGGAAGACCATGAATGGGGGCCCAGAGCCATCTATGCCAGCTTTACAGCAAGCAGAGATTCTCCTTGTATTGGGAATTGTAGCTATTTGTCTCAGTTAATTTTCCATCTGTTTTGAGCTAGTAAAGCATGGCCTAAGATTTGGACCCCAAATTTGCCTGAATTAATCCAAAGTCGATATCTTGGTAGCATGTCTAGTAAGATATGTTATCATCACCTCAGAAAATATTGGCCTTGCAGAATGGAGTCATAATCTTGATAAAATGCCCTACTGATTATCTATAAAGACAAGGGTAAGGGAAACAATTGACAAAAAAGTTACTTAGTTGGGTTTTTAACCAACTTTCAACCCATAATCTTATGTTGAAAAGAGACTATTTAAGAATAACTATATAACAAAATCAGAGTGTTAAACTGCCTGTATTATAGAGACAATTATGTATTAAACACAACTGTGAAAAATGCACGAGTATGTAAGAAATAAAATATTTTTTCAACTTCACATCTGATCAAATAGAAGCACACAAATAATTTTGAAACAAAGTTTTTAGTTCTCGTGTTTCATATTTGTTCTTAAAGATATTTTTAGATTTTTTAAACTCAAAACTATTTATTTTTCCAGGACATTTCAGAATGGTTTTGGTGAGCTTCCATCAGATTTCTCCAAACCAAGTATCAGTCACCCGCTATACTGGCTATCTTGCATAACACCATTTTGTCCATCTTTACTTATGTGAGTATTTCTAGTTAACATAAATAAGAAAAAACTCCAGAGACTACTTCGAGTTAGATATTGTTGTGAGATTGTGCTGATAGTGTTTCTAGATAAATATTGTAGTTAAAATTCAGTTGATACCATATATAAGCACTTTTCTGAATTTGTCAAGTAAGTTTTATCTGATGAAAACTATTCTGTTTAAATGTCCATGATCTGTAAGTGCATTTTTAACTCTTTAGTTGTGTATTTATGTTATGTTTGATATCTGAATTATTTTCAATGTTTAATGTTTTAATTAAAATATAAATATGCAGTAGTTGACAAGTATGTAATTCAGCACAGGTGTGATTTTCATAGTATAATTTAGGAGGCACTTAAGAAGGCTAGCTCCAAAAAGTAAGTTTGATAGTTAAATAACAATTTGAAAAATATGCCAGTATTTTCTACTGATTGGTTATATTTGATTTTAGGGAACTTGCTACATGTTTAAAAGCAAATGAATAATTTCTCTTTCACTGCATATAATGACAAGTATCACACAGCATATGTTCCAAGCTGTGCTGTCATTTCATTTCTAATTTTGTTTCCAACATACTTACACACCCATTGTTGATCCTCTCCCAATCCTTTTGCCTCTTTCCCCATATTGGCCCCCCAAAAGGATATTTTAGTTCATTTTTCATAATTTAGATGTTTGCAAATCTGTATATTTATATATGTATATATTATGTCTAAAACACAATAAATAAAAGACAAAGGAATCTGGTTCGATTCTTAAAATACTTTATGCTAACATGGAAGGGCCTGCTGTGGTGAAGACCATGGCCAAGATCACCATTGTTGTGATCTCCTCTTACTGGGCCAGTTCCTAGAATGTAACTTATGACATAGATCACCAGGGTAAAGAGATGTCCTTATCACACCTTGCACTGCTTTCAGCAAGAAAGGGAGTGTAGGGTAGCAGCTATTATTGTCTCGTACTCTACTCATGGATTCCTCTTGTGTAAGGGAACTCCTCCTGCGGTCCCTTACATGGCCCATTTCAGTCAGCAGAAAAATTCTCACTACCTGCATTGGGATCAGGATTTTACACATGGTCTTTAGAGCAGCTTTGCTTGAGGAGTGGCTTAAAGTTTCTGTAACAGTACTAAGGACTTATGTATTGTCATTGTGTGGGATAAAAATAATAAAATGGTGGGAGTCTGCATCTCTCCTATACACTGAGGAAGTGAATTCCATGGCAGGTCTGCACAGGATATGGAAGTTAAGAAGAGGGCAGAATTCCCCACAAACAGCATGGCCATGCTGTCTACATGGAGATAATCCATATGGCTAGACTCTAAAAACACTTAGTACTTATCCTTGGCAACAACATTTTCACCTACTCACAAAATCCTGTGCGACACTGATTAGTAGAAGGGACAAAGAATTCTCAATTTTACTGTCAATATTTTGCCCAGCATATTTACATTTGGAAGTTTTCTTCTTTCCAATATCATATATAAAGTGTGAATAATAAAGTTTTTTAAAAAGTATTCAAATTACTAGACTAGACTAGAAAACTGTAGTCAGGGCCATCGTTATGACTTCTGGTGCCCTACTCAACCCAAGCACCTGAACCCCCATCTCCTGCCATGAAGTGGGTCAGCAACTCTGTGTGGGGAAACGGAGTTGTGCTCTGGGCTGCAGGAGTAGAAACAAGGCAGGGAAACTGTTGGGGGAACAGGCAGAAGGGAGAGTGGTGCAGGGCGTGGGGCCAGAGTATTGGCGCCGCTGGAATCGTGGGTGCTGAGGATTTCATCCCCTGGGGCTGGGAGACAGAGCAGAGGACCTGGAAACTGAGGGTTAAGGCTGTCAGGGCTGGGAGGCAGAGTAAGGGTCTGATGGTATGGACCTTCAGGGTCGGGAAATGAAGCAGCGGGTAAAAAGCTGGAGGATTGGGCTGCTGGGGCCAAGAGGCAGATTGGGAGGCTGTGGGATTGGGCTACTGGGTTTGGGAGGTGGAGCGAGGGGCCTGAGGGTGAAGGGTTGGGCCGCCAGGACCAGGAGGTGGAGCAGGAGTCAAAAGGTCATGGAACTGGGCCTCCAGGAGCAAGAGACAGAGCAAAAGCTGGGGGGTAGGAGATTGGGGCTGCTTGAGCTGGCATTGCCCTCAGCCAGCACTAAGGATATGCAACATAGGACACTCTTTAATTTGGGGCACAGTAGTACCCCAAATTTAGTGGTATCCCACGTAGCTGCTTATTCTGCACATGCCTGAGGATGGCCCTGACTGTAGTATTAAAGCATCCTGCTTATTAATCCTCTTATGGGTCATCTTGAAAATAGAGCTGTGTTCTTATTCATAGCAAAGTTGAAAACAAGTGGGACCCTGATCCATGCTGGAGTTGCTAGAAGTTACTGTGATGGGTTGCATCACAGGGATCCCCTTGGGTGCTGGCCATGCCCCTGAGCCTGCCTACTTGTCCTTTGGGGCACTCCACTGTGCTGTCTTGCTGGGCCAGAAACTCTGGTCTCCCCCAGCCAAGGAAGCCAACAGGATTGCCAGGCCAGCCAGAGGGGATGGCCCCTCAGGCAGAAGGGGACGATGCAGTGCTAAGCTTATGGTGGCTTATATCTATACTGGAGTTAGATACGAAAAATTGAGAAATTGTATAAATCTGATAGTAATGTGTTATGTTTAGAGGTAACCTGTGGTAGAAGAAAGCTTACTATTTTAGGTATTCTAGATACATGTACACATACATTTATACTATGTTTCTTTGACTTTAAATTTTTTGTTTTGTATTTCTTAAAAATAATCATTGTTAACTTCTGCTTGTCTAATAGAAGGTTCAATTTTACACTTTGGTTTTTCATGCTACATTCCAACAAAAATAACAAATTTGTTTATAAAACTACTTAGTGACTAGTTTTAATGAATATTTATGTTCTTTTAGTGATTTGTTTTATGGACTTATAACTCTACTACTTGCAAATCATCACTCGTCTCTTTTCTTCCATTATTAAAAAACTGAAAATTTAAATATATGATATTTATATATAGTTTACCTTTAGTCTCTTTTTATGAGGCTAGTGCTATGCTCATGGCTACATGAGCTGGGAGGATGAGAGAACATATGCCTCTCCATATGTCCAATGCAAAAACTTCTCAGTGCATTTATTGGTGTGAGCTTAGTGGCTGTAGGGAATGTCTGCAACATTTTATTTTTCCTCTGAGTGAGTCACACCACTGTACATTTCAATTTGCAAGAGGCTTAAAGAGCCAAGAACTGGTGTATATAGTATATTGCAACATAATAACTTCCCATCTGGTCAATGACAGACAAGCTTTATTTCTACCAAATATTCTAAAAATGGCCTTTAAATTTAATTTAAGTAATTTTAAATAGTAATGCTCACGTGCCCAACTGACCAAACTCCTCACCGATCTCATATTTTGGGGGGCAATTAAAATAAGTGGTAGAAAAAGTGTTCTGTAGCTATATGAAAACCAGCCATAAAGATAAACAAAACTGAGGCTGGCCACTGTAATTTTATTGAATTAATGAAAATGTACAATTTACACATAAGTCAAAGTGCTAAATGTCATTAATACTAGTATTTTTTTATTTTTACTTTTCTTGTTATATAATTCCTGCTTTGTTGCTTTTATGTCTGCGTTAAGTATCTGTTATTGATAAAATATAATGTGTTTTCAAGAACAGTTATTAAAATTGGAAGAGATTAATCCTGAAAGTGTATTTTAATTGATGTAAAAATGTCAAGGTTTTCTGTTTGGTGCAAATTGTATTACGATTTGAGTATGTGTGTATTGATATTAGTCATATACAAATGATATATATGAGTGTGTACATATATATATTTATATGTACATACACAATATAATATACAATTAACATAATTACCAAGCAGCTAGTGTTATTACACAAACAGCATACCTGACACAAACTCACAAAAACATGAAAATGACCTTGAAATCCCTTAGCGGTATTTCTCCACCCACAGCCACGTACCATTCCCATAATTACCATACACCACTGGCAGTACAATCAGAACACTGTGGCTACGTCTAGACTGGCCCCAAATTCCGGAAAAGGGATGCAAAGCAGGTAAGTCAGCATAGGGAAATCCGCGGGGGATTTAAATATCCCCCGCGGATTTAAATAAACATGTCCGCCGCTTTTTTTCCGGCTTGGGGAAAAGCCAGAAAAAAAGCGTCTAGACTGGCGCAATCCTCCAGAATAAAGCCCTTTCAAGTAGGAATAAGAGATCCTCCGGAAAAGGGCTTTATTCCAGAGGATTGAGCCAGTCTAGACGCTTTTTTTCCGGCTTTTCCCCAAGCCGGAAAAAAAGCGGCGGACATGTTTATTTAAATCCTGCGGGGGATATTTAAATCCCCCGCGGATTTCCCTATGCTGACTTACCTGCTTCGCATCCCTTTTCCGGAATTTGGGGCCAGTCTAAACGTAGCCTATGTGTTCACAATACCTCTTTACCAAATTACCACTTACAGTACTGTTCATTATAAATGCTTGACATAATGGTGTTTTGGGCTGTGAGGAGTTTGATAAAGGAAGTTCTGAGAGGGAGACTTACCGTACATGATCTGAGGCAAGTAGTTTTTGTGGTAATGGTAAGGTGTATGCTTAGGACAATGTTTCTCAAGGTGGTCTGTGAAATCACATTGAGAAACCTGCTATCTGGCAGCTCCATTTACTTACCAGCTCCACAGCCATGGAGCCTCGCAGCTCACATTTGTTGCAGTTTGCCTTTTGCAGCCAAGGGGAATCGCGAGGCTCCATGGCCATGGAGCCAGTAAATAAACATACCAGAGAAGCCAGTTAGAAGGTTTTTCAAAGTGCTTTCATATTATCTTCTTATCAATAAACTAGGCAAATACAACTTAGATGGGGCTGCTAAAGTGGGTGCATAACTGGCTGGATAACCATTCTCGGAGAGTAGTTATTAACGGTTCACAATCTTCTGGAAGGGCATAACAAGTGGGTTCTGCAGTAGTCTATTTTGGGACTGGTTCTCTTCAATATCTTCATCAACAATTTAGATATTGGCATAGAGAGTACTCTTATTAAGTTTGCAGATGATGCCAAGCTGGGAGGGATTGCAACTGCTTTGGAGGATAGGGTCATAATTCAAAATGACCTGGATAAACTGGAGAAATGGTCTGAGGTAAATAGGATGAAGCTTAATAAGGACAAATGCAAAGTACTCCACTTAGGAAGGAACAATCAGTTTCACACATATCGAATGGGAAGCGACTGTCTAGGAAGGAGTACTGAAGAAAGGGATCTAGGTGTCATAGTGGACCACAAGCTAAATATGAGTCAACAGAGTGACGCTGTTACAAAAAAAGTAAACATGATTCTGGGATGCATTAACGGAAGTGTTGTGAGCAAGACACGAAAAGTCATTCTTCTGTCCTACTCTGACTGATTAGGCCTCAATTGGAGTATTGTGTCCAGTTCTGGGCACCACATTTCAAGAAAGATGTGGAGAAATTGGAGAAGGTCCAAAGAAGAGCAACAAGAATGATTATAGGTCTAGAGAACATGACCTATGAAGGAAGACTGAAAGAACTGGGCTTGTTTAGTTTGGAAAGGAGACAACTGAGAGGGGACATGATAACGGTTTTCAGGTATCTAAAAGGGTGTCACAAGGAGGAGGGAGAAAAATTGTTCCCTTTGGCATCTGATGATAGGACAAGAAGCAATGGGCTTAAACTGCAGCAAGGGAGGTTTAGGTTGGACATTAGGAAAAACTTCCTTTTTTTCGTGATGGTTAAACACTGGAATAAACTGCATAGAAAAGTTGTGAAATCTTCATCACTGGAGATATTTAAGAACAGGTTACACAGACATCTGTCAGGGATGGTGTAGACAGTATTAGGTCCTGCCATGAGGGCAGGGGACTGGACTCGATGACCTCTTGAGGTCCCTTTCAGTTCTAGTGTTCTATGATTCTGTGAAACATTGGCTTAGAGGGAAGTTAATGGAATGTGGCTTAAGATACTACAGTGATGAGCACAGTATAACTGTGCAGAATAGAATAGAACTTTTCATTTCCTTGCTTTCTCTGGGTTGTGACTGGTATACTTGTTGTGTTATAACCCTGACTGAACAACAGAGGTTTAGATGTGTTCATTTCTCGAGAGTTTTAATGCCTAAATGAAGGTGGAGAATTGACTGATGAGGCAGGAGAATGAGGGATGGGCAGTGGCTGACACACAGAGGTAAAAGTGCAGCAGCTGACAAAGATTTTTTTTCCATCAGTAACTCTTCGGGGTTATGTGCCAGCTGCTGCACATAAATGGCACGTAATATTTATGTTCAGCTGCATATAAATCCTTCTCCTTTACAGACTACAGAAACATCTTGCTTCTGGTGAAAAGATCTTATCTGATAGAGAAGGTTTTGTATGTGCACTAGTACATAACATCTCTGCATGTATAGTTTTTGCACGGGTGCATTAGTAATTAATGTGCTATTGCAGGTAACATTTATGTGCATAAAATTTACATGAACAGCGAATACACTTTCAAAATCATCAACTGCTTGAGCATACAGTTTCAGCTCAAATAAGTAAATGTAATGGCTAAAATTGTGCAAAATTGATTTTAAAATGACATTTAAACAGTCTTTTTTTTAAAATCAGTCAACAAAATTAAAGGCAAGTATCAGAGGTATAGCCATGTTAGTCTGAATCTGCAAAAACAACGAGAAGTCTTGTGGCACCTACTAGACTAATAGATTTATTGGAGCATAAGCTTTCATGGGCAAAGACCCACTTCGTCAGATGCATGTATTGGAAATTCCAGAGGCAGGTATAAATATACAGGCATAAGAAAAGAGTTCCTATCAAGAGTAAGGTTTGAGATAACAAGGTCAATTCAGGCAAGCAGGATGAGGCCCCCTTCTAGAAGCTGATGTGGAGGTGTGAACAGCAAGAGAGGAGAAACTGCTTTTGTAGTTGGCTAGCCATTCACAAAAAAACTTTAAAAACAGACTTCAAAGAGAAACTGCAGAGCTACAATTCATCTGCAAATTTGACACTATCTGTTTAGGATTAAACAAAGAGGCTGTGTCTACACTGCACCCCTTTTCCGGAAAGTAGGAATAAAAGATCCTCCGGAAAAGGGTTTATTTTCCGGAGAATCACGTCTAGACTGCCTCTTTTCTCCGGCTTATCCCCAAGCAGGAAAAAAGCGGTAGCCATGTTAATGCAAATACCGCGGGGGATATTTAAATCCCCCGCGGATTTTGCTATTCCAAAGTGTCTAATCTGCATCCCTTTTCCAGAAAAGGGATGCAGTGTAGACACAACCAGACTGTGAATGGCTAGCCATTAACTGAGTTTTCTAAAACGAAGATTTTTTCAATGCTCCCTGTGTCAATAAAGAGATTATTATCAAAAGGCAATATCTTTGTCAGAGCTGATCAACTCTGACAGAAAAGGGAGAGGTGGGAGACTTGTTGTAATAACTGTACCAACAGCTTTACCCTAATGATAGTGAAAGTGAAAGTTCATAAGAAGTCTCAATAACTTATAACAGCAATTCTCAAACTTTAGCAATTGCAACCCCGCCCCCATTTTGATTTAATTTTTTTCAGGGGCCCCTGCCCCACCCTTTCACCAAGGCCCTGTCCCTAACCCACCCCTTCTCTGAGGCCCTATGCCTGCTTGCTCCATTCCTCCTCCCTCTGTTACTCTGTCTCCTCCAACCTCACTTATTTTCACCAGGCTGAGGGTGGGGATTGGCATTCAGAAGGGGGTGATGGCTCCAGGTGAGGGTGCAGGCTCAGGGATGAGTGGTTTGGGGTGCAGGAGAGGGCTCAAGGTGCCAACAATGCTTGGCCAAAGCTCCCAAGAAATGGCCACTAGTTCCCTGCAGCCCTTACGTGCATGAGTGGCAAGTGAAGCATCCATTGCACTCACAGGCTCTGCTCCTGCATATCCCATTAGTTGTGGTTCCTAGCCAATGGGAGCTGTAGAGCTAGCATTTGAGCAGAGCAGTATGTGGCGCTTCCCATATGTGTAGGAGCCATAGTCTCCTGGAGGCCACTTCCAGGAGCTGTGTGGAACCAGAGGACGTAAGCTTGCTTTAGCTCTGGGCCATCGGACCCAGGAAGCACAGGGAGGGAAGGAGAGAGAACCTCTGGAGGTTGCCTCGCAGACCTCTCAAGGGTCTGCAGACCTAAGTGTGCGAAACACTGTCTTATAATAATGAATGTTAGTGGGGAAAGGTGCAAAAGGGAGAAAGAAAGAGCAAATTAGTTCCCAGGAAAAGCCTACTGGAATTGTGTTGCCAGCATGCTTAGCAAACAAGATTGCATGAGACCAAAAATAAGTGAACCAAAATGTGTGAGTCAGAAATTATCCATAATTGGTGTCATAGAGTTTAAGGCCAGAAGGTATCATCAGATGATCTTGTCTGACCTCTTGTATATCACAACCACCAGCACCTTTCTGCACCCTTACAACAAACCCAACAATGGAAATTAGACAAAAGTATTACAGCTCAGAGGAGACTAGACTATTACATGCATCAGGCAGAAAATAGAAGAGACTGATTTTCACCAGTCCCCAAGGCCCCACAATGGTTAGAACATAATTTAGTGAGATATAGCCAGATTATTCTAGCAAGTAACCTGCATCCTCACGCTATAGAAGATGAAATATCCCATGATCGCTGCCAGTCTGACCTGGGGGAAAATTCCTTCCTGACCCCACATATAATAATCATTTTGACCCTAAGCATGAGGACAATAACAGACAATAAAGCAACTGAAAGAGAATGCTCGGGGGCCATTTCAGAGCCTTGCCCTTCCCCATCCAGTGTCCCATCTCCAGCCATGGTTTTCTGATTCTTCAGAGGAAGGAGTTTGTTTTTAAAACTCACAGGTTATGTTGGAGGGTGGGGAAAATCCATTCCTGATTCCTCTAGATGGCCAGTTGATGTCTTGAAGCATGGGTTTTCAGAAACATAAAATATAAAATGGAAGTGAGACCCAGAGCTGTTTAACTTGTCTCCCTCTGATGAGAAGCATTCATGTCATACAGTTGTACTCATTAATATGTCCAGCTCCCTCTTTAAATTGTTTTCCTCCACAACACCTATTGGGAGTCTGTTCCAGAACATCATCCCTCTGATATCTGTAAACCACCCACCTTCTGAATTCCTTGCCTGGAGCAGGGAACAAGCTGACAGGTGGGAGGCAGCTCCTGCTCACTCAGATGTTGGAAATCTACCCTCCACCAGCTTTGCTGAACCAGGAATCCTGCTGCTCCACCTTCTCTTCTCTCTGGTTCTTGACCTGGGCCTTCCCTGCCCTTCCTGGCATTGCATGTGCAGGGGACATCTGCACTGTGTGTACCATCAACAAGTGGCAGCCAACCCCAAAATCTTCCCTGCTGCCTCTTAAGGTAGTGACTCCTGCTCCTCCTCACTGTGGAAAGCTTTGGGGGCATGGCTCCCACTCACAATCCTGACAGCTTTGCCAATTATCTAATTACACAAATCCAAACACTCTTATCCTGTTCCACCCCTTTTCTGAGGCCTCACTCCTTTTTCAGGGTCCTGCTCTCGCTCACTCCATCCATTCTTCTCACATCACTCACTCAGCCCAACCGAGATGGGGCACGGGCTTAGGAAAGCGATGCAGGCTCTGAGCTGGGCCAAAAGGTTTGGCGTGTGGGAAGGAGTTCTGGACTGAACACGTGGCAGGGGGTTAGAATGCAGGAGGGAGCATGGGCCACGGGAGAGAGTTTGGGTGTTACAGGAGATTGAGGGTGAACTGACAAACTGCTGACTTAGCAAAATGTGGTGGCCATTTTTATTCAAATGAATCGCGGGAGATTTAAATCCCTGCTTCATTTGCAATGTCGGTATGTCTAATTTACATCCCTCTGATGACAGAGGGATGTAGTCTAGACATACCTAAGGCTCCTTTCCTGTCTTTGCCCTGTGCCACTCCAGGAAGTGTCCAGAATGTTCCTGGGGCCCTGTGGAGGTGCCGTCCCTGTCTGCAGGTACTACTCCTTCAGCTTCCATTGGCTGTGGTTCCCAACCATCGGGAGCTGAAGAGTAGTCACTTGAGTCACGGAGAGGGATGTGTTGGCAGTTTCCAGGAACAGCATGGGGCCAGGGCAGGCAGGAAACCAACCTTAGCCCTGTCGTGCCACCAGATTTTTAGCCAATTTCCAGTTTGGGTTCAACAGCCTCCAGGAGACTGAAGCGAAACCCACGAGGGTTGGCACCTGAACATCCTGACAGTGCAACACACAGCCTTGGGGAGGCCAGAGAGCAGAGTGGGGACCAAGCAGCTAACTTGCAGTTTAGTGGAGTAGCAAGGGTCTTGAGGGTCATTCCTCCACCAAACAGACTGAGCCAGAAACTCTGGGTCTACTTTTGGGGTCAGAGAATGGGAGAGATGGAAGCTCCAATTTGGAAAGTTGCTTGCAAATGCTAGGTACATCACACTGTAAAATCAGAAAAAATCAATTAACTTATCAATTTTTGCATTTTGAAGCTGGAGCTTGGTGGTGTTCATTAGTGGAGCTCAAGTTAAATCAGTAAATATAAATTTGTTTGGCTCCCAACCATAGTACTCAGCTATTTGAGGGATAAGTAATATTTTGAAACAGGTAATTTTGAAGGATTGTATCTGAGGAAATCTGTGTTCAAAATTACCTCAGATTTGAACCACTATCTATGCAGGGCTCTTTGTTGGCATACCAGTTATGAGTGCAATCTCATTTTGCAGGTGGATTTTGCAGGACTTAGAAAAATATCCTTAACACTGAAAGAACAGCTCCTGTAACACCCCATTACATACTCCTTTTACAATTTCATTGGTTTTGTTATTTATCCAATTCTTATACTTGATTTCAGACATTTTATAGCTTCATGCTAAACAATTAATGTAATACTGTACTCAAATATAATAACCTCAAATTTATTCAAGCATAAGAAAATTCATTTTTGCCTTATGGAACAAGAACATACATGGTTCCATGAAAGAGATAAGTGAGGTTACTTTGTATCAGTTATAAACTTGGCAGACTACCAAATGTTAATTTGCTTTTAGCTAGTTGAGATTAAATGTAATTCCTTCCTTGAGCAGCCTTAAAGTAAGCAAGCATGAAAGCATTTTCTGAGTAATCTGGGAGGAATTGACATTTAAAGGAGTTAGCATTACATCTGCACTTTAAGGCTATTAATTTCATAGATAAATTAACTACATTATTCTGTCTTTATCTTACGTTTTGAAAGGATTCCATCAACCGGAGAAATGGCAGCCCAGGGTCAACTGAAACTGCTCTTATCCCAACCGTATTGTAATTGGAACTTACTTTTGGAAACACTGCTACATCAGGATTGCCTCTTAGCGAAAATTTTACTAAGATGTTCAAGTAAGTATTTGTGCTTTGTAAGAATAGCAGCAAGAATGCAGATACATTTGTGAGTTTTGCTACATTTTTCACTACTTGAATATTGACTGAAGGATTTTAGCCAATTATGGGTATCAGTATTCATCTATTTAGCAGTGGGACAAATATTGAAAAGTGGGGATGAGGGGAAAGAATCCTTTATCACTTTCTCCTAAAAGAGTTGTTGTCAATCTGAACATTCATATTTTGAAGGCAGATAGCATTTTGATAAAATAGACCACTTTCATGATTTCAGTTTGCTAAATAAATTAATGAATTTGAATTTTTCGGAGTTTGAGTACCAAAACTTCTTTAAATAGATTTTGCTTGGGGAAAAACAAACAAACCCTATTCGGAGTTAGGATTCTAAAGGATCACTTGCTTTCAACATTGAAAAACTTCTAAGAGATTTTCCTTAAGAAATTGTGTGTGTTTATGTTATTGTAAACTGTAACTGTATTCTTCCTCATATTTAATAGTTAGAGGTATGTAATTATGAGAGAAATAGGAAAGCAAGTGAAAAAATTGTTCTACACAGGCTTTCATTTTTATTGTGCTATTACTGCATTTGAAAACAATAAACATTGTTATCACATCAAACTCTTTAGTAGCTTTCAAATAAATGAATCAAATTTCTGAATAGTTTATGGTGTAGCAACTGATTTGGCATAACGTTTGCCATAATGTTGAACTATATTCTATTGTTAAAAATCAGTTTTTAACATTCTCATAACTTATCAAACAGAAAATATTAGGTCCACATACTATTAAACATAACATAATTTACTTCTGTCATTTTAAAGTAGTCTTACATTTGTCAGAAGCACAACATTGCTTCAACTTCTGTCATGCTTCTTATTGAGTGCTGAACTGCATTCGCTTACCTATTCAAATACCTGTCATCTTGTACAAAGACTGACAAATGTTTGATCAGGATAATATTCTTACCCTGGTGTTATCCACTATTGAATTTTACTAGCTGCTTCATTATCACAAGGATGAAGTGACAGAATTTATTAATCTATTGACTGACCAGCCCCTTGAGCTTCAGGAGAATATATGCTGCTTTGAGTTAGAAATTATGTTGTTTGTGTATGCTGCAGAACTATATCAACTACAATAACATTGATGAACTGTTGTTTTATATAACATTGAAACCTGTAATAGTCTTTTTATTCTAGAGTAATTTCAGTTGATTAAATATGTGCTGGTACAACTGACCACATTCTTTACATTACAAATTTGATATTTTATAGGAAAGAAACATTGTGTTATAAAATAGTATGCAGTACGGATCAACCAAACACATTTTTCAAATACCATTTCAAACAGTGCACTTTTTACACATAAAACTCTCCAGAAAAATTGATATGATCTTAATAACAATACATATTTGTAGACGTGTGATTGATCTAGCTTTCTGTATAAAGCAAATCAGAATTATCAAGAGCTATTTTTTGGTCATAGCAAAGACAGAAGATTTTGGTTTTTCTCTTAGTGCGGCCTAAAATCTTACATATTTCTTCAGAATTATTGCTCATTAGGCAGTTAAAATACAACCAAATTATAATTTCGGATTTTGGAGTAAATTCCATTATTGCCTACAAACTACCTGAAATTTATCTTCACAGGTAACACAGGTGATACAGAGTTTCTAAAGAGGAATAAAAATTACAAAAATTCTCAACTTTTTCCTTTCTTATGCTCAAAAAGCAAAAAAAAAAAAAATCAGCATGAATGATATGTAAATAAGTATGTATATGTTTCAGGTGTATATAGAGGGTGGGGATGATTGTTTGTATCATCATAATGCCATTGCGTTCATTATGTGAGGTATTGCACAAATACATAGGGCTATATTGCAGTACCCCCTCTCCTTATGTGGCTGTGTAGATTTTCATAGATTTATAGGTTCCAAAGCTAGAAGAAACTATTGAGATTATCTAGTCTGACCTGCATAAAGCACAGGACAAAGTTCCCCATAATAATTCCTAGTTATAGGTGGAAAGATTAGGAAGCTTCTTCTTGTGTAGCCTGTGTGTAAGAACTATCCAAAAAAGTAGTAGTACCCAAGAACAATTCTCTGAAATGGGAGAAGGATGGAGAGTGGATGGAACTTCGATCTCACACACAGGAAACTGAATTTCAGAAATGCCTCATATCTCATAGGAGAATTCAAATACCTTACACTGTAACTGGGTTGAAGAGTAAGGCATGATTTCCCAACTCTTCCTTTGAGACCTTATATTCCTCCATTTTGTATAAAAATAATCCATATTCACATGAGTGAATCACAGTGATACAGAACTCTGAGACCAAGATTTTCAAAAGTGGTCAGAGATTTAGTGTGCCCAGTTTGGGTAATTTAAAGAGATTCCAATTTTCAGATAACACTGATGTCTCTGAAAATCAAACCCCTTTTCAGATGTTGAAATGAATAGTCACTTTTGAAAATATTGGTCTGAGTATCTTGCCAGAACAAGGACTTTGTTTTGGATAAATTTTTTTCATTATCACAAGAAATTAAAAAAACAAAACTTTAGTGTTTGAGTGTGTCCTGCAACTGTCATGTCATTTGATTTGCATATTAACCAATTGATTTATATTATTATAGTACAGAAGTAGCACTGTACTGATCATGCCTGTTTTAGTGGATAATCAAACTCTAATTAGGTTTTGAATGTATTTTGAATTAAAGTAAGTGTACACTGTATTTTTAAAGTACTTCTGATACATTTTAATGACTTAGGTATAACTTAAGGAGGCATAATTAATCATATATTATAATTTGAAAGATTTCAGTGTTTGTAAATTGCATTGTGTTCTGAAATGTAGTTCAAATATAGTTTTCAGTTTGATTTGATTGACACTTTTTTATTTCCATAGCTGAAATTAATTGGACATTCTGTTAACCACTATTTTATTTATTTTCAAGAAACTGAAGTATCAAAATATGATGAACAAAGTTCCTGCATAAAACAGATAAATAACAAAGAGGCCAGTTTGACTGAAGCAATCTTTACAGTGTTGTCTTACTGCACTTTATCACCCAAATCCCTTGGTAGTGTTCTTGAGAGCTACATGGAAAAAGAGCAACTGTGGGATTGCTTATACAATATGTCAGGTATGAAAACAATTAGTGAAATAATCATTTTAAAGCCAGAGTTTAATCTTCATTTTCAGATATGTACTCTTATTAGTTCTATGGTCTATTATTTCATCAAGGGATTGTAGAAACTGGATATCTTGATGGATACAGTATTAGTGGTTGTAGAAAAATAGGGTACAGCAGAAGTCCAATGTTCAAAAGTGTTTGCCTCTGACCATGGGGGTTGAGGGCTATTCCAGATCTGTGAGGGTTTAGGCAGCAAGCAGTAAACACCTCTTATAACTGTTGAATGCTTACTTTCTCTAGAGGCAAGCTCCACATCTTCACCTCTAAGGCCATATCTACACTATAAGATAAGGTTGAATTTATTAAGGTTGTTTCTTAGCACCCAGTTTTGTAAAGTCAGAGGTCCATGTCTCTTGTCATGTGCACAAGAAAAGAGTACCGAAATCAACTTTAGTGATCCTTAAAGTTGATAGAACAGGCGTGGTAGTGTGGACTCATTGTTTAGAAAATATACCTTATGCAGCTAAATTTGACCTAAACTCCTAGTGTAGTCCCGGCCTCAGAGTAACTGATTCATTCATCTCCATGGAGTATTCACACTGAAACCTAAACATTGTAGATTATACCTCTGATGGGCTACTCAGCGAGCATGAGTGGCATGAGCTGATTCAATAACATGCTTCTCCTTCCATGCCAATACAAACTTGCCCTGCTACTGGACCCTGCTTTCCAATCCATAAAGACACAGTGTCATCTATCCATGTGCGTAAGAAAAATAATCTTGTGCCTACAGACACACACCAACACCTTCATAGCCGGTCTGCAATGCCTGGACTGGCATCACAACACAATGGTGACTGATCCTATGAAGCTGCACATGCGTATTGCATGCCTCCAAAAAACAATTTCCAGTTGTCAGAATTGCCTGTGTCCCTGTACCCAGCAGTGCCCCTATCTAATCCAGGCATTATCTTGCAGATCCTGAATGTATCAAAACTGCTTTTAAGAATGCTGCTCTGTGAAAGGCCATTTAGATTCCTGAGATTGTCAGGGCTGATGTGTCTGCATGACTGCTGGATGGGATAACTGAAATTCACCTTGCCAGCAACCTTTGAATTAAGACTGCTGTGTGGATGTGGATAACCATATAGTCCCTGACAAATGTATCATCTGGCAGATGATTCCAAGATTGGTCGGGATGCCAGTTGACAGGTTGCCCACAACCCTGTGCACTCGTTGCTCTGTAATGGGCAATTAGGTGACTAGCCTTTCTGCTCCTGTAATTGCATGAATTTGTTAAGACTTGTCCCCATAGCTCTGCCATCTGAAAGCAGACAGTGGTTCTCCATACTACCTTGCAAACTATCCTACCTCCAGGTTCCATGTAGCTAGTGGAATTCACTCAGATTTTGGGCTGGCTCTTGGTGCCAACTTCCGAAACCTGTTATGTGAACGTGAGGCAAGATATCTGCTATGCCAGTGTGAATCCAGAAAAGATAATAAAGTAATGGGATAGTGTCTTAGAGCCTATTTGAAGACCAAACCCCAGGAGATTAACCAGCAAGTTATGTGCAGGCCATTCTGTGAAGGATCCTGCTGCCGAACCCTTAATGCTGTGGGATGAACATACTGCATTGCCCCTCGAATGGTAATCTGCAAATTTGCCTGCCCTGATGGGTGTATTCACCTTTCAAAAGCCTGTACCCAATACCACCTGCAGTTGCAGCCTTATTAAATCCATGTCAAATGTCTGTTGTCCTTCTTTCTGTATAGCTAAGCAATGTTATTGATGATCCAGTTAGGAAGTTAAAGGAGTAAATAAAAAATATCATATCAACTGGCTTCATTAACAACAATCTAAAAATATATGCAGCATGTAAAGGGACAGTATGAATTCAAAAAGTTTAATTTTTAACTTCAAATGAAAGGCAAAAACAAAAAAGAAAAGTAAATAAGGAAATTAAACTATAAAATGCATGTTCCTGTAATATTTTGTCATACAAGTCATATTCTTTTAATTTTGTAATGCTTCTCTGATTTGTTATATGACTGTAACTATGAAATTGTTGTGAATCATAATTTTGTTACTCTTCTTTTCATAACATCTATTTTTGGCATTCTAATAGTAGAATGGCTGTTTTCACATTGAATGTTTAATTGCTTTTTTCCCCCCTCAAGTGTCTAGTTGTGGTGAACCAGAGCCAGAGGTTATCAGATGTTTGAAGATGACTTTGATTAATTCAGTCAAGGGTATAGTGAAGCAGATAATTTCTTTGATGCATTCATGGGAAGCAACAGAAAACTATGGAACCTATCAACACAAGCAAATAGTTCCTGAAAGTTTGCTGAAGACCATTCCAAAGGAGTGGAATTATACACCTAGAGAAATGAAGAGAAAAGAATCTGGGAAATGTAAGGTGACACTTAAATAGTGTTTTTATATAAACCTGTCAGAAGAACTTATTACCCATTTAATGACAACACGTCAGAATTGAAAAATTAGAATTGATATGTGATATGATTTTACAACAAACATTATTGTAATTTGCAAGCAAATTTCCTGACTTTTTAAGAAAAGTATAGTGAAATTGCTATAATTCAGTACATTTTTTCTTCTTTATTAAGTTAATCCTGCAATAACTTGGGATTTACATCCTTGCATACCTCTTTTTTTGTTTTTAAGTATGTATGTTTATTTTAAGTCTATTCACAAATCTCATAGCACTAGAGTATAGTACAATAGAGCTCAAAATATCCTAGGATGATCTCTTGGTGATGAAAATCAGAAATTTGTTTTACTTTATTTTGTTTCTCAATCCGAAGAAAGTACTGTACTGTGAAATTTTTATATTTCATTGGTTGTAACTATCTCATAGTCATCACAGTTTTAATTAAGATATGTTATTATGGTTGAAACATTGTAACCCTATTTATCACTTTATAATTGATTTATATTTATATAGCACTGAAATTAGCATACAATTTGCGACTGTTTTTCACTAACCCATAATTAAAATTAGTAAAGTAATATGATAAATACAGATAATAATAGAAACGATTTTTAAAATAGGTAAGGAGCAAAGATTCCTTCAAGTACATTTTTGACCAACTGTGATTCAAAAAAAAATAATTTTAAAATTTGCAAGTACAAGTTGAACCTTTAAAATCTGTGACTCTCTGGTCTGTCAACATCCATTGTCCGACAGGACCAGAGAATCACAGATTTTAGAGGTCTGGGCTGGTGGTAGGGAGCATAGCCCTGGCCAGTACTGACAGCAAAGAGATCAGCCCCAGCTGGGGCAGGAGGCAGCAGGGTCAGCAGCTAGGAATACAGCTCCAGCTGGGGTTGGCGAGTGGGGGGGTGGGACACAACCCTGGTCAAGGCTGGTGATGGGGAGAACAGCCCCAGGCAGGGTTAGAGGCAGAATGGTCAGTAGGCAGGAGCGTAGTTCTGTCTGGGGCTGGCAGTGGAGAGCGCAGCCCCTGTCCAGGGCTGGCGTGGTGGGGGACACAGCCCAGGTCAGGACTGGCACAGTTGGGGGCGCAGACCTAGCCAGACACAGCGGTTACAGCCAGGTGGAGAGCCTTAACCTCCCTTTGTCTGGCAAACTCCATTGTTTGGAATCACTCTGATCCCAAGGGTTCCAGACAAGGGAGGTTTGACCTGTATAAAAAAATGATTGATACTAAAATCATGACCTGATTCTCAGTTTAACTAAAAACAATGATTAGTCCTATGGCATCATAAGGTATGTCTACACTACCCCGCTAGTTCGAACTAGCGGGGTAATGTATGCATACCGAACTTGCTAATGAAGCCCGGGATTTGAATTTCCCGGGCTTCATTAGCATAAAGCCGGCGCCGCCATTTTTAAAAGCCGGCTAGTGCGAACCGGAGTGGAACGAGGAGTACAGATAGTTCGGAATGGCTATGTAGTTCGAACTATCTAGCCCGTGCCACGTGTAGCCGCGCGGCATGGGGTTCGCACTAGCCAGCTTTTAAAAATGGCGGCGCCGGCTTTATGCTAATGAAGCCCGGGAAATTCAAATCCCGGGCTTCATTAGCAAGTTCGGTATGCATACATTACCCCGCTAGTTCGAACTAGCGGGGTAGTGTAGACATACCCATAGAGACTAACAAATATATCTGATCATGAGCTTTCGTGGGTAAAACCCACGTCATCAAAGGCAGGGGAAATTGGCTTTGTAGTGCATTAACCAGTTAATATATTCATTTTATATATTCTAATTTGTAAATGAATTCCATGTCTCCCTGTAATTGACTGGTAAAATTCTGTTGTAGAAGAATGGCTACTTTTAAATCCATTATTGAGTGTCCAGGTAGGTTAAAATGTTCCCAGACAGGTTTATATGTGTTGCTATTCCTGATGTATGATTTGTGTCCATTTGTTACAGAGGCTGTCTAGTTAGGCCAGTATATCTGGCAGAGCGGCATTGCAAGCATATATCAAGTTAGTGGATGTGCTGTTGTATGAGCCCCTGATGTTATGGCTTATATGGTTAGATCCTGTGATGATGTCACTTGTACAAGTCAATTTCCCCTGCCTTTGACAGTCTCATTTTCTCATCAAAAGCTATGAATGGGACATATCCTGCTTACTTAATTAGCTTCATTATTAACATGGGTCCTACAATTGACAGATAATTGCTTTTGCTATTATACATACCGTAGATCAGGGTGGGCAATAATTTTTGACCGGGGGCCACATCAGAAATTTTTGAAGTGGTCCTGGGCAGAAGTGGCGGGGTCAGAACACTTCCATGCTTCTCCACCCACAGACCCTGATTGGTCAGTAGATGGGGGAGCGCATGAAGTCTTTGTCCCCACCTCTCCAGAGAGAACCACTAGCTGTTCTGAACAGCTGGCAATGCCCTCTAGGCACCCATGCTCCTGGCAGTGGGAGGGGACTTCTCATGCTCCCCTCCTGCCCCCAGGTCAATCAGGGCCTGGGGCTGGGAGGAGCACGCAAAGTCTGCCCCCGCCCTACAAGGGAGCACCGTGCTTACAGTCACCTGCCAACTGTCCAGCATCTCAGAGCAGGCAGCACACCTGATAAAGTCTCTCGCTCCCTGCTCTCCAGAGTGCAGCGCTTAGAGTCAACTACCAGGGTTGCCTCTAAATGCCACACACACCCCTGTCCCTAGGCCCTGATTGGCATAGGGGCAGAGGAATGGCAGGACCTGCATGCGCTGGATCAGTCCTCTTGGTAGGCTGGATCCAGCCCACAGATGCCTTTTTGCCCACTCCTGCCTTAGATTCTGTTATTTTCATTCCAATTTCTTTGATGAAGTGGGTTTTACCCACCACAGCTGATGATTATATATATTAGTTAGTCTCTAAAGTGCTCCTCCAGAGTCTTACGGCCTGTGTTTGTACTGCTTCCTGTGTCCCAGGAGATGGGGCTGGCTGCAGGGGTCAGCGTAGAGCCCGCGGGAGAGTGAGGTAGCATCTGGTAGATGCCCAGAAGTCCCCTTCAGAATCTCCACCTATTTCCTCATCCTCTAATTAAACCATTCAACCATTCAAGTATTCAACATTAAATACATAAAAACCTATTTCTGCTATTTTTCATTGCAAATATACGGTATTTCAGCTACATTATGGGTTAAATAGGCTTTGTCGGCTAGCTTGGGAAGTTCTGATTTTCAAACAATGGACTTACAAATGAACTTTCGGAACATAACCCTTTTGTAAGTTGAGGACTTCTGGTATGGCAGAAGCAAATAGTTCTGAGTGATGTGAGGACATGCATCTGACGAAGTGGGTTTTGCCCATGAAAGCTTATGCTCCAATAAATCTGTTAGTCCACAAGGTGCCACAGGACTCCTCGTCACTTTTGCAGATTCAGACTGATACGTGAGGACATTGTGGATCTGAAAAAGGAAAGGGAAAAAAAGTAAACTTTACAAATACACTTTAGGATTCTGAGAGATTTACCACATTACCCTACGTCGCAAATTAAACAAAAAAAAATAGCAATTTTAAAGTCAAACAGTTGTCCCATTTCACTCAGAATAACGAGTGATCTTTATTAGATAATCTTTCTATTAAGTCGTCACCATTCTTGTCTGTCTGTCTCACGGGATTTTCAACTTTCCCCTCCTGCACATGCACCTTGCCTCTCCTGCATATGCACTGGCTGTGCCTGCCAGCTCCTACAGCAGCTCTTGCAGGCGTGCGCACGCATGCTCTGCCACCTGGCTCCCCCCGAACAGGCAGGTCACCCACTACATGCGGGCCCGCCTTCCTCTATGCTGCCAGCTCCAGGACTCGGCCCCCCTGGCAGCCTGCCAACCAGCTCCCTTCCCCTCCCCCAGCAGGTCGCCCCCATCAGCTCTGGTCATGGACTCCCAACAGCTCCGGCTCACAGGCCTACTGGCAGGCCATCCCCATCACCTCTTGAACCCAGCCAACCTGCCCCTGTGATATGCTGCACGGCTCACAGCCTACCTGGCTTCGCGCCGCGTGGCTCATGGCCCCCTTGCTGTTCCCCACTGCCAGCTCTGACTCACAGCACCCCCGGCAGGCTGCCCTCCTCCTTCACCCCCCCAAGACTAAAAAGACAAAAATAAAAAAATTAAAAAAAAATTAAAAGACAATCTTTCTAAAAGTGCACCAAAACACTGAAAATAAAGTTTTCAGCTACCAGTTTAGGAGAAAGATTGGATGGCTAAGTATGATTCAAGGTAGTTGCAAACTGTTAGCCATCCAACCTTTTTCCTAAATTGGTAGCTGAAAACTTTATTTTCAGTGTTTTGGTGTGCTTTCAGAAAGATTGTCTTTTAAAAAAATATTTTTTTTTCTACTAGATATGTTATAATATGTGAGCTGTACTCTATTATTTGTGCTATAATAGCTGAGCACAACAGGACTAGTTACAAATAGAGAAGCAATCTTTATTCTTAATTGTCTTGGTTTTCAGTTTTCAGGTCATTACAGGAACTCATTTAAATAATTTTTTAAAGATTAATATATAGTAGAATATAGTAGAAGTCTAACAACACTTTCGAGCTCTTAATCTTTTTAGACATTTTTTCACTAAAAAGTTAGACATCATCTCACAACACTCATAACTGTACTGTGATAGAACCAGAATATTAACCTTAATGATACCTTCTTTTTTTACTTTTCTTTTTCTTTCTTTCTGTTTTTTTTTTTTTAAGGCTTCACAAGACTTGCAGCTGAAGCTGTATCTATTGTAATCAGCAAGTTACCTACCGTGATTGCATGTTTGCCTCCCCCAATTAAATACTTCTTTTTTCTGTCTGAGAAGAAAATGTCAAAAAACTTTGTTGAATCAAAGAAAGCTGGTCTGCTTGTCTGGAACTTGATTGTAATTATATGTCGGATCTTTGAGGATGGAAACACAGCAGAACTTTTAACAGGTGCAACGCTTGACAGATGGAGCAAAGAGAAACTGAATTTAGTTCGTGTGTGTTTGGAAAGTATTGTGGGAAAACAGAAAAGTAGTCCTAAACAAGTAACGCAGAAGGTTATACAGAGTATAGAACAACAAAGACCAAATTGGATTGAAAGCCAGTTGTTGAAAGCAAGAAAATTGAGCACTGACTGGTAAGAAGAATATAATATTTTCAGATGATATTTTTATTTATTTCTTTTATTTGCAAAAATTCATAATAGTATCAAATAAATACAGGTGAACAATGATTTTAAATTCTCTGAGTTAAAGGATTTGTGGAAATCAACTGCTTAGTAAAAAGATAAAGCATAGTTGTTTCACTGGAACAGGTTACTCACAAAGAGATTTCTGATTATAACAGTGATTATACAGGACAATTTAAATTCTAATCTCTTTTTATGTGAACAGGTACACTAACTGGAGGACAATATGGTATGTTTGTAAATGAATTTTGCTATGATGATTAAATTATGAAGGACTTAGTGTCTTTAAACGATTTTCTATATTTTCCTATGATTAAAAAATAAGCATATTTCACTTTGTAGGAACAAACCCTGAGGGTGAGTCGGACATATCAAAACAGGAGAGGGAAGGCACCCAATTGTTTGAGGCAAATATCATCAAGGGCCAATGTTCTGAAACCTTGCTAAAGTATCTGGATGGGTTGAATTGATCAAAATAAATTTATAGCTGTCTCATCAAAAAATAGTTTTATGGCAGAAAATTGTCTAATTTTGGTGGCATGTGTTATTGTTCAAAATTTTATCAATCAGTTTTCTGATATTAACTTACAGAAATTTCACAAAATAAATTTGTTGACTACTTTCATATATATTCTGTAAGTTTGGTGTCATTAATTTCATCCATACAAACAATATAATTATTCAGATTTGAGTCCCCCATGTAAATGAAAAGGTTTTATGTACCACACTGAGGCTACATCTACACTGCAGGCTTCTTGCACAAGAAGCTTTCTGCATTGTAGACATAGTCTGAGGTATGGCATTTTTTTCTGGGGGTATTCAATTGGCAAGAATAGCAGTAAACGGTAATAGTATCACACAAATCCTCATTGACCTTGATCTTCAAAATCTTTACATTTGCTTTTAATACTAATTTATACGTTTTACTACGATTGAAATATTAAAGCCAGAGGCAATCCACGAGAGCAGTCATAAGGCAAAATACTTTGTAAAATTTGTAGACTAACATTGACCGTAATCATGTCAGAATTCAATTTATAATTTATTGAAATTATAGACCCCTTTTTAAAGCAATGGAAGTCAAATTTAAACTCGTGTCTATGTCCTAATCACTAATAGCAGTGCCCTTCATTTTTTGTTTGTATCTGCTTAATTAGAAAAATTAGTCATAAATTCATATAGGTATAATATTATACTAACTTTCCTAATATTTTAAAAAGTATTTAATAGCTGTCACACCATGTATCTGACTTTGGGCAATGGTTCTCTCTTTCATTAAGATGCTGAGTAAGTAGTCAAAATATTTTTACTCATTTTGACACAAGTGAATTGAATAATGCCATTATTTACTCTCTTAGGGTATGTCTACACTACAGCGCTAATTCGAACTAACTTAGTTTGAATTAGTTAATTCGAACTAAGCTAATTCGAACTAGTGCATCCAGACTTAAAAACTAGTTCAAATTAGTGTTTTGCTAATTCGAACTAGCATGTCCACACTGAGTGGACACTGAACCGAGGTTAAGGATGGCCGGAAGCAGTGCCGGCAGGGCATCAGGTTAGGACTTAGAGCGTGGAGCTGCTGTCTCAGGCTAGCCGAGGGCTGTGCTTAAAGGGACCCGACCCCCACCCTGGACAGACAGTTCTCAGGGGTTCCCCGCTTGCAAAGCAGTTGGAGTGCCCTGAGTGCCCACACTCGGCACATCACAGCACTCGGCCATCAGCCCGGCTGCACTTGCCGCAGGCTGCCATCCGGAGGGGGGGGGGGTCAATCGAGGGGCTTCAGGAGAGCTTCCACCCCGAGGAGCCCGCAGAGCCAGCCCAGTCCTCCCCATCAGGGGCTCGTACCCCATTCCTCCCTCACCTCCTTCCACTTACCCCTCCCTAGTCCCCCTTCCTGATGTACAAAATAAAGGACACGTGGTCAAAAATAGAAACTCTCTTTATTTCACAAAACTGGGGGGGGGGGGGGAAATAAAACTGTGGAGAGACGGGGGAGAGGAGGCGGGAAAGGGCAGGAGAGAGTGTGGGAGAGGGGAGGCGGAAAACTGGGAGGAGGGAGCTGGAAGGGGGAGGCAAGGGAAAGGAGGGGGAGGGGAAACTCAGGGATTGGGGTTGGGGGTCTCGCCGGGCCAACTGCCTCCCAGCACGGCGAGGGAGGGGGCCTCAGCGTCCCCAGGGGGATGGGGTGGAGGGTGCGGAGGTTGAGCTGGAGGGTGTGGACAATGAGGAAGAGGGTGTGGGGGTTGAGGAGGAAGAGGTGGGAGGGGGCAGGAGTGGGAGGAGGGACAGAAGTTGGGGGAGCAGCAGGCGCAGGACCAGCACGGGGCACCATTCTCTGCAGCAGGGCCTGCAGGTTTGAGTTCAGCCCTCGGACCTCAGCCAGCTGCTCCTGGCGGAGCTAGAAGTCTGCCCGCATCCAGGCCTCCACTGTGCGGTGCAGGGCTCGCAAGCACCCCAGGTGCTGGTCCCAGTACTCCTGCTCCAGGGTGGTGGTCCAGAGCAGGCCACGGGTGCGGGAGCATGTCCCGGCCGGGGTGGTGTGCCCTGCACGATCAGCTGGTGCAGCTGTAGAGCAAGAAGAGAAGTGGTCAGTTCTCCCTGGGGACGCAGCGGATGATGCCCAGCCCCTTTTCCCCCCCTGCGACGTGAGGGCGACCATGCCCTGCACCGTCAGAGCCGCTGTGCTTGTACAGAGGCCATGGTCAGGATATCTGGCTCTCCCCGGGATTGGGAGCTGCTCCAAGACTGCACCCATGTCCCTGTGCTGTGTATAGTGTGGCTGGGGTGGGGCGGGGGGAGATGTCCCCTGCCTCCATGTAGAGGGGACATGTGAAGGGAAAGCATCCTGCTGGGTCCCGCCCCGGGGTCAGGAGCATGTCAGGTCTCTTCACACATGCATGTGCCTATTGGGCTATGGCCCCTGGGTGTCACGCAGCTGGAGCCACCTGCCCAAGGGTGGCATGACACGTGCTCGCACGTGCACAGTGTCTGCGTGATCCATGGAAGGCATGGCCCACGTGAGCAGTCTCTGGTCTCCCTTCCACCCCACCCCCCCAAACTATTTAATTCAAACTACTTACCCGGTACGGTCTCCCTGGATGACCCTGCCGACTCTGGTGCTGGAACTGCTTGCGATGGCCCCTCCGGTGTGCCCGGGTCAGGGCCCTCCGGTCCCAGCTCGCTGTCCCCCGGGCTGGCACGGACCGCCCCGCCCCCCAAGAGTCGGTCGAGGGCGGGGAAGTAGGGACAGGTGGCAGCCCCTGCTGTGGCGCCGCCCCTGGTGGCCCTGGCATACGCCTGCCACAGCTGCTTTACTTTCAGGCGCACCTGCTCCTGGGTGCGCCTGTGTCCCTTTCGGGCCATGGCAGCCGCTATGCGGCCGTAGACAGCCACATTCCTCCTCCTAGTGCAGAGATCATGGACGTTGGGGGCCTGCCCTCAAACCTCAATGAGGTCCATGACCTCCGCACTAGTCCGGGAGGGTGCACACCGTCTACGGCCCCTGGATGGCCCCTGGGTGCTGGGGGACTGGGCAGGGGACGGCTCGCTGGCACTGGCTCCCTGGCTCATCCTGGGGCCACTGGTTCGGGGCACAGACTGCTGGCAGGGCTGGCTGTGTCAAGTGCCGTCTGGCTACAGTCTACCCCTTTAAGGGCCCGGGGCTGGGGGAGAGGAGAGGAGTTTTCCTGGTTGTGCCCAGAGTGGCCACCAAGGGAACCTGGGAAGGGCTAGCCTCCCACTAGTTCAAATTAAGTGGCTACACAGCCCTTAATTCGAACTACTTAATTCGAACTAGGCATTAGTACTCGTAGAATGAGATTTACCTAGTTCAAATTAAGCGCTCCGCTAGTTCGAATTAAGTTCGAATTAAGGTCGAACTAGCGGTTTGAATGTGTAGCGCCTATCAAAGTTAATTCGAACTATCGAACTAACGTGTTAGTTTGAATTAACTTTGTAGTGTAGACATACCCTTAGTCTCCAGTCATGCTCAGCTCTGCATGAAAAGGTCCCTGTGTGTAGTGGAGCTCTTCCCAGTGTATGGGGTCTGCTGACATGAGGCTCTTTGTAGGAGTAGGGTCTAAATTTTTGCCAGGCTAGTCTGCCTGAAAGAGAAAGTCAACCATTGCTCTTGGGACTAAATAGTTGATATATTCCATGAAGAACCAAAGGTTATTTATTAAAACAATCTGTAAAACAGATCCAGTGAAGTAGGGCATTGGGAGTATTAGCAGAGAGAAGGAAATATTCCATGTAGAATTGTTTAGTTTGCTAAACTAAGAAAGGATCTTTCAAGATCCTGATCTCAAACTGATTCTTTTGAGATAAGTTACCTGAAAGAATCTTCATTAAAACACTGTGGAGCCATCCTATGGTTAAAATGGTGTATATATGTATGTATGTATACCCATATTTATATGTGTACAATTGTAACCTATACATAAGCAACTGCAACATGCACATACACACACACACACACACACACACAATTTCCAGTTTCTGTGTACCTGAACCACTCAGAACATGAACAAGATGTTCATAATGTTTTTGTAAGCAAAAGTATATAGTGTTTTTATGTGAAATCGTTTATGTTAAACAAAACTATTGTTTTGATTGTATACAACATTACTCTGATTTTTTTCAGGTGTTGAACATACAGTTAACTTGGCTTTTATGGATTTTTTTAAAAACTACTGTGGCAGCTGTATGCATTGCCTGTCTTGTATATTGCCTGAAAGCATTACTATTCATTAAACAACCTTCACTTTGTAGTAACACCCGAGCTGTAAACAGTCAAGTTACATTCTGGAGAACACACTGCCCAAAAAGTAAAGAAACGTCTGTCTTTGCAAAGTAATTTGTCGAGTTGAAGATTATTGTTTTTCATCATGGTGACCCTGACTTGGCTGACTGGGTGCATATACAGATTAAGATGAATGCAGTTATTCCTTGGCTGAGGTCTGCCTCTTTCAGGGCACATTCTCCCTAATGACATGATTGATAGGCAGTCCCAAATCCAGAGAGGAACTCATTAATCATAGCACTGACTGAATCCAATCATCTGCTTCACCTGCACAGTGATGGACAGGAAAGGATACCATTTGGGTGCTGACACTGATACACTCCTTTGTCAGAGGGCCTCAACTTTTTCAATGTCAACCTCTGAGAAGTTTAACAAGAAATTCAGTTTGTATCTATGCACAACATCAAAAGACCAGCCCTAAAATATGCTTTAATTCGAAAGATCAATTTCTTTTTTACATTTTCTATAAAAGTATGTCATAACAAGAAAGCAGTATTTACTTCTGTTTAGCAAAGAACAAAATTATAAGTTTATATTTTCAAACTATTTACTCTGTAGGAAGATCTGAAGATTCATGTGGAAGCAATATCACCATTAATGTTCAGAAGCTGTGTAGAATTTTAGCGAGACTTCAAATCAACAGCCACTTTCAGCAGAATTTATTTTGCACATATGGCATATTTGAACAGTAAATTGCAATTTACAGATGTATGCACCCCCAGCAAATTTTATTCAGACACGTAAACAATGAAAAATTTGATTTTCATTGTTACCCCAGAGTCTCAGTAACAAGCATAATCTTTTGAATTAATTTAGAATTTAGGATAAGGGATCTGATTGATGATGTTAATGCTCTAACATCATTTAGCATGTTTATGTTGTGGATCTTAGTGTGAACGTGGTAATGAATATAGCAAGCTTGATGTGGTCAGTAAAGGTCTAATGTTATAGCTAGATGTCAAGTTATATTTGTGCTACAAACTCCAACATTTTAGGTCTTCCGAGTTAGATGATGCTTACAGTTGATAAGGATGCATTTCAGCTAGTTACCAAGTGAGCACATAATTATTAGTTTATGTTTCTTATAGAGGGAAAATAAACAAATAATCATCATACTAATTAGTTTTGAGAATCATGTGGCAGAGAAGAAACAGGAGGAAAATAATAGGTTTTAAAAAAAGTCAACAAGTGGCAAAAGACTACTTAAGAATAACCAGTGGAAAACAGACTAAGATTTAATTTTTCTCACTTATATTCAGTGGAATAGCTATCTTTCTGACACTTTAATAAGTCTTCAACATAATCAATGACAGGCAAAAAAATGTGAAAAACATTGAATACTAATGCTGTTTCTAGTAACAAAAACATTTTTAATACTAAGAGAATATAAAAATTCTTGCATTTTTAAAAAAAGACAGTCTTCTATTTTCATTCTTCTGATTACAGTAATTTCATCAATTCCACCAATATGAAAATATTTTATAGATAAGAATATAGATATTCTGTTTATGGTTTAAATATGCTTTCAAGCACTCAACATTAAAAAACATACTGATTTCAGAGATGTATATAAATAGCAACATTCTTGTACAGCCTAAATTTTTACAAATTATGTTAAATGTGGAACTAACATTAACACTTTGTGGTTTAGCAATGTTTTACTTCACACTAGTGATATATGTATGCTTTCTTTATTTTAGTGCCTTTATTTCAGTAGAAGAAGGTGCAGTGTTAGAGAAGGAAGGTATTGCATTTGAATTGACTACGGAGAAAATAAACATGATGGTCCTGGATATCTGCCACAAACCAGGTGGCAGCGAGTACCTGAGGCAAATTTATCACATCATCCGGCTCAATGAGGTAGGGAAAAGGCCTTTTTACCGAGCAATTAGGTGTGTACTGGCCTGAGGCAGCGTCTGCTGGCAGCTAAGGGTTAGTCAAGGAGGTGATAATGCTTCTTCAAGTCAATACCAAACTCAATATTGCATTGTAATAGAACCTATTCAGTTTAGGCTTTTCTGCATTTGTATAGTAAAGATTACAGGAAATACTATAGATTTTATTTATGTATTTTAACAATAGCATGGCTCATAAACTTGCTTCAGATTTATAGTGTGTAGACCACAAATCTATTTTAGGAGTTAGAACATAGTACGGAAATCAGCTTTCAATGTAAAATCTAACTCTATGGGAAATAGAATTAAACATCATAAGTCAATTCTTCTCATTTGAAAACAAACAAACCCCACCACTGTAGTAGTGAAGTAAATTCACTCAGATGAAAGACTGATTTAATCTATATAACCCCATGTAGTTAATCATTTTTAATATAAGAGAACCTATGCTAACCATTTGGAAACAAATTCAGTTGTTTATTATAACACATAGAATCAAGAAAAGATAAAAGGAATATTTCAGGCTTTCTGATATTGTACTTAGGGTAATCATTTTTCATATTGTAATTATAAGCAACAGCATATAGCATAATATATGAGACTGCAATTTAAGCAAAAACGACTGCCTTCAATCAGGTTCCTAAATCTGTGATTAGGCACCTAAATTCAAATTATATTAGTAGTCGCAGCTGGGCACTTTTCACTTCAGAAAATCAAGTCAGTTGTTTAATTGCCTAAATGTGGACTTCAGATCCTAATTTTATGCATCTGTTTTTGTAAATGTTAGCTACGATGAATGTATGTATAAAAGTATGCATGTGCAAAGAATTCACTGGAATTTTGCATTATTTGGAGTAATCTGTTTAACAGAATCTAAATACCAGCTAACAGCTGAATACAAGGAAGTGAAGAGTGTATTTGTATGAGCGCTTAAAGTTCACTTTTCAATGGGGCAGGACCCTGGCAAGGTCAAATATTTCTTCAATGTAGCTGTGAAACAATTTTAAATATTTTGTAACTCGCTAAATGAATTCAAAAGTTGCTAACGCACCCCCATCCCTGCTTCTCAGAGGTATTAATAGAGGTAAAGTGCACTTAAGAATCTGGGTCACAGTGTAAAAGTTTCCTTGCTTCTTGAAGAGTCCCATTCCTGTATCTGGAACTAAACAGGTTTGGTAGAAAAGTTTATAGAGTTTACTCATTGAGAAGATGGAGGCGCAGACACTGTCTACAGAATCAATTTCGAGATATTCTTCATCTTTGGGTGACAAAGAAAAAAAGTTGCTTACTGGAAACTTTTATTGGTAATGGCTCCACTACTCCTCTCCAAGAGTACGTATAGACTGCGGTGCTATTTCGGGATACCGGAAGTATCCCGAAATAGCAACAGCGCGTGTCTAAATGCTCCCGCTTTTTCCCAAAATAGCAGGCACACTGTTTTGGC
Organism: Pelodiscus sinensis; assembly: GCF_052426305.1. Taxonomy (NCBI): domain Eukaryota; kingdom Metazoa; phylum Chordata; order Testudines; family Trionychidae; genus Pelodiscus; species Pelodiscus sinensis. Next base: position 73,125,730 of record NC_143057.1, read on the forward strand.
GTCCCTGTAACCCTCATTCCACAAGGTTTAAGGGATTTGTCAGAATAGTGCCTTATTTTGAAATTTGGCGCTGTATATACAGCGCCAAATTTCAAAATAAGCTTTTTCAACCTAGACTCGGAATAAGCTATGCACCCCAAGAGTTTATTCATTTTTTCAAGATGAACATCTTATTAGAGCAAACAAGAGCTGTATTTTCTGATGCTTGTCTTCTTGATTTTACCCATTATGCTAAGCAACAAAAGTCCCACCACAGTTTGGGCTAAGAACTCATATAAGAATTACCAAAATTAAACATTTATTAACATATTAATATGTAAGTGTTGTTGTTGTTAATTTTTAATGTTAATATGTGTAAGTCTAACTGCTATGAACCAATGAGGGAAGCAGTGACTAGCTTTGTGATTGCTCTGATTGCTTAAAGAGAGAAATGGAGAAAGCAAAGGCAGGAACTTTTACAGAGGCTGTGAACTAAAATTTCTTACAATTCCTGTACTAATCTACATTTTTTCCATTTTAATTAATGATTTCCTCTGTAATACCATATCCAATGCTTTACTAAAATTGAGATAGATTAGACATATCATATTTCACTGGTCTGAAAAAATCAGTTGTTTTCCAAAGAAGAATATCAACTTAGATTAGAATGATCAGCACATATTGTATTTTATCCTATTTTCCATTTACCGTTATGTTTTTAGTAATTCTTTTCTTCAACCTATGTTCAAAAGTCTTTCATGCTTCTGAAATGTGACTAACAGGTCCATAGCTGACTGATTCATTTTTTCCTTCTTTCTTAAATATAGATACTATCTTTTCCAGTCTCCAGTCATATCATACCAGCTCTGGTTTAACAAATATATTGAATTTTTTGGTTGTCAGACTTGCAATTTTATGCGACAGTTTTTCGGTATTCTGGAATTCAGTTTATCCATTCCCGTCACCTCTCTAAATCTGAGTGCATTAAACTCTTTCAGAGTTTTGCTTCCACCTCATCTGTGATCATTTCTATACATTCATTCTCATTAACCATCTTGCTTTTGTCCCCATGTTCAACATTAGCATCCTTAATAAAAACTGAAAAAAATAGTTTTGTAGTCATATTGTCTATATTATATTTTAGATTATCCCTAATTTCTAATCCATCCTCACTCCATAGTGGCTGCCCCTTCTTGTTCTTCGTACCATATATCTTCTTATAAATTTTAGAAATGTGCATTTCTCTGTTCATCCATCCGAGAGACTGTTTGTTCAAGAACTCCTCCTAAACAGTAAGAACTAGGACCACTGAATTTTGTATGCAGCTTCCTCTTATCATAACTTAAAGCATAACTTTCTCTTATTAAAAAGGTTCAATTGTGTCAGGCCTGGGGTAGTCCTCTCTCCCCAGGGCAGCCTGCATACTAAACACCTCATCCCAACCTCAGCCCAGGACAATAACTTAAATGAAGAAAAACAAAACTTATTTGAGTTAAGGACCTAAACAATGCCAGGTAAATCTTCTAGTTATACTTATACTTGGAAGATTTGTGATTTCATCAATGCAAATATTCACGCCACAGATGCAGATCAGAACTTTTCCATGCCACCCTGTTTTGTGCGATTCTCGTCCATGTTCTCCCATGAATCCCCCATAAAGGATCCACCCACCATGCTGGAGACCTTCCTGTTGTTCTTTTTATGTCTCGTGGATACCAATAGCGTATACGCGCAGTTCCGTATGTTATCTCTCAGTCTCGCTACATGACTAGCCGATCTCCTTTTCTGAGTTTTAAAAAAAAGCCTCCCCCTTCCGTTCGCATAAATTGCGCAGCACTCAACATGCTGCCACCACGGGAGGGATATTGTGCTCGGCGAGGTCGAGGAGGGTGAGGAGGCACCTAAATTGTGCTTTCAGTCGGCCAAAGGCCCCCTTGACCACAATGTGGGCCCGGGTGAGCCTGGCATTGAAGGCCTGCCGGGAGGGGTTGAAGTGCCCCGTGTAGGGCTTCATGAGCCAGGGCTGTAGGGGGTAGGCCACATCCCCCACCAGGCAGACAGGCATGTCCACGTCCCCGACCCTGATGTGGTGGTCGGGGAAGAAGGTCCCGGCCTGCAGTCCCTGGCACATGGAGGAGTTCCAGAACATCCTGGCATCGTGTGCCTTGCCGGACCAGCCCACATTATATCCATGGACTGGCCCCGGTGGTCACACACGGCCTGTAGGATTGAGAAGTACCCCTTGCGGTTGATATACTGGGAGGCCTGGTGTTCCGGGGCATGGATGGGAATGTGCGTCCCGTCGATGCCCCCACCCCCGCAGTTGGGGAAACTGAGGGCGCCGAACCCCCGGATGACCACGTCCGGGTTGGCGAGGCGGACCACCCTGCGGAGCAGCACCCGGTTGATGGCCTTGACCACATGCAGAGAGACACAGCAAACCGCGAATCACTGGGGTGCCCTTGTGGCTGGGAGTGTTCATTCCCTGGCCCCACTCCCAGAAGCAATCCCCGCGGGTGGCATGTAGTACGGCCAGGACAGACCGAACCCTCCGGTGTGGGGCACTTTCGCCTCCCTCCCCCTTTCCCTGGGACGGCCCATCCCCTCCTTTCAGCCCCCTCCCCTCCGGCCCCTGTGGGTGCCGTACCTGCATGAGCACTGCTCCGACGGTGGATCTCCCCACGCCGAACTGGTTTCCGACGGATCGATAGCTGTCCGGCGTGGAGAGCTTCACAGGGTGATGGCGGGCCTCATGCAAGTGTCCCATCACCGCAGAGCAGGGGCGAGCCACTTGCAGAGCTCCAGGAAGGTGTCCTTCTTCATCCTGAAGTTCTGGGTCCACTGTTGGTCTCCCCAGCGCTCCAGGATGATGTGGTCCCACCAGTCGCTGCTGGTGTCCAGACACCAGATGCGGCGGGGCACGCTGTTGTCCGGGTGCTGCTGCCACTCCTCCATGACCCCCGGGGAGGCCAGAGGGAGAGGCAGGGGGCTGACATTCACCAGATGGTGCAAGGCAGCCTCCACCCATTGCTGGCAGGCTTGCAACAGCAAGTCCAAAAATTGGAGCAGCATGCCCAGGGTGAGCTCTGGCTCCATGGTGCCAACTGTGGCAGTGTCCCCAATGGGAAGCACCGACACAGGCAGGCGGAAAGAAAAACACTTTGCTGTCCCTCGGCAAGGTAGGCAAGCAAGCGGAAAAGCTGAGAACCAGCTGTCCAGGGGGGTCCCTTTAAGCAAGAACCTCAGATAGCCTCAGACAGCAGCCACACAAAGCAACTACTGACCTGATGCCCTGCCAGAACTGGTTTCAGCTGCCCTTAAATGCGACCCAGTGTCCAATCGAATTTGCTAGTTCGAATTAGCAAAACGCTAATTCGAATTAGTTTTTAGGTTTAGATGCACTAATTCGAATTAGCTTAGTTTGAATTAACTAATTCGAATTAAGTTAGTTGGAATTAGTGATGTAGTGTAGACATATACCCGTTTACTTTACTGACTTAATTTCTCAACATTTGTCCCTTTAGAATTCAACACCCTAGTTACAAGCCAGTTTTTTAAAATTATTCTTTTATTTAATGAGATGTTTGACCACTAATGCAAAAAGCCTGGGCAACATAATAGTGAAATTAGTATTAATGGTGCAAGATGTAAAACCAAATAGTATAAAGGTAACAGAAATATGGTGGAAATAGCAGATGTGACTGGAATAGTGGCATTGATGGATATGTGCTGCTCATTAGAGAAAGAAATAAAGATAAATGTGGTGAGGTACCATTGTACATGAATGATGTGTTACAGTAAGAAAATAAGGAGCATTGTACATCAATGATATGGCAGACACAAGAAATAAAAGGTGATAGATTGAATGAAACACAATCAGTTTGACTCAAAATCAGTTTTGGGAAAGATTGTAAAAAGAGAGTCTATTGAGGTCATATTAGGGGTCTGTTCTAGCCCCATGTCTTCAGTGGAATTTGGATATGAATAGAGATCTGTTTGATTTTATGGAGATCTCTTTGATTTTATGGGAGAGAAAAATACTATTGAAAAGTGTGTCATTATAGAAGACTGACTTCCTAGATATAAACTGGAGAACAAATATTAGTAATAATGGTGTGACCCAGCTTTTCCTGGATGCCATCAGACAAATTTCTTTAACTAGTAATGAGCCAACAAATGATGCTTTCTTAGATCTGGTTTGGATAAGTAATTGTAGCCTCATTTACTATGGGAGCCTCTGACTTGTATTGGGAGTATTCCAATTTGGAAGATCCTGTGTATTGCAATTTAGTTGTAGGGCTTGTCTTCACTTCTGTGAATATCAGCGCTTCAGAGGTTGATCTTCCACCATTTGATTTGGAAGGTCTGGTAAGGACCCACTAAATCAAATGCTGAGAGCATCCCCTGTCAACCTCAGAACTCCTCGCAGTATAGGAGTATGGACCACAAACAAAAAAGTAGTATTTACTAAACAGATTAGCTATAGTCTTTTCACTGTTTGTGTCATCTGCCTGACTATTCCTCCCATCAATATTACTACTTTTTTGCCCCCTCCCCCCCCCCCGGGAGGGGGAAGAGAGGGAGGGAATGGAGTTACTTTTTCCTGTACTAAATTTTCATTTACATGCAAATGCTGTTGTCAGTTGCTCTGGGTTTGATTAGAGTCAGGAATTAAAATGGAGAGCCAGCAAGTCTGTGTCTTCAGTGCTTTCAGTGACTAAACCTATCTCAACTGGCAACCTGGCAGTGTGCAGGAGGAAGCTGAAAAGGGGACAAGAGTTATATGTGTGTGGGAAGCTTGGGGAGACGACTGGGGAAGGGTGCTGGCAGGCAGCAGAACTTTGCTGTGCCAGGACATTGAGTCGGGTCACTGGAAAAGAAACCCAAGACAGAGGGTGACAGAAAGATGATGGGGGGGGGGGGGGGGAAATGAGGTAGGATGAAGATTTATGGGGCATAGTGGGACTAGCAAGACTAGGAGACTGAGATTGGGAACCAGTGGGGCAGGGAAAAGAAAATGCTGGGAAGAGGGAGAGATCTGATAATGATTTTCCTGAGCAAAGAGTCTATGTAAATATATATGTGGAATTTGACCAGAATATTGCAGTCAAGGAGTGGTGGTACTCATTGACTTGTATTTCTTCTTAAAAGGGGATTTTGAAAGAGCTGTTGTCTTGTGAGAATTCTGAAGAGGATGTAATACCTATTAAACATTCAAATTTGACATTGAGGAGCGAAGAAGAGCAGCCTATTTTCAACCCTCTCCAGGTGCACCGCCAATATTGTACAAATGTGTTTGATCAGGTTAGTGAAAGTTTTCAAAAATTTCGATTACTATCATAGGAATTTAGGTCATGCTTACACAGTGAAGCAGTCCCAGAAAGCAATGATTCTGAAAAAGATTTAGGCATCAATGGGCAAGCAACTCAACATGATTTTTCACATGTGATGCTGTGGCAAAAAGAGCTAATGTGATCTTTGTGTGTATAATCAAGGGAGTCGTGAGAAAACAAGGGAGTATGGAGATGATTTTATCTCTGGATGTGGCATTGCTGAAATCGACACTGGAATATTTCATGCAGTTCTGATGTTTACATTTTCAAAAGGATATTGAAAAAATGGAAAGTATATAGAAAAGAGACACAAAAATATTTGAGGAGTGGAGAAAATACCTTTCAACCTTTTTACCTTATCAAAATGAAAATCAAGAGTTAATTTGTTTACAGCATACAAGCACCTTCATAGAGAGAAAAAACAGATACTAAAGGGCTATTTATTTAGTGGAGGAAGGCCTAACACCAAACTATGATGAAGCCAGATAAATTTTAAATTGGGCAGAAAGACACATATTTATAACTATATGAGTGATAAACCATTGAAAAAAGCCACCCCCCAAAGTGGAAGATTTTCCATCTCTTGAAGCCTTCAGTAATGGATATCTTTCTGAATAATAGTCTTCAGCCAAATGGAAGTTATTGTCCTTAATACAGGTATAATTGGGTGAAATTTAGTGGCCGGTGATATAATAGGGATGTAAGCAAGTAGTTGAGTATACGATTAACTGATAAGCCTAGGCTCTATCAGAGGCAGCAGCACAGGAGGAAGAGGGGGTTCAGGGGAGGCTGCTAAGAAGCAGTCTCTGCCTGCGATGAGCCCACGCCCAGGCTGAAGCAGCCTATGTCTGCAGGAGCTGGGATACCCTGCAGTCAGGAGCTGATTCCACCCCACGCTGCTGCCTCCGTCTTAGTTATCGGTCAGTTGAATAGTCGAGTAACCGCATTAAATCTTTGCAGTTACTCAACTATTCTGTAGTGCCCAGGGGTGAAGCTGGAAGCCAATGCGCTCTAGCCTGACTTCCCGGGAGCCCTCTGCCACCCTGCACTGCTGCCTCTGTATCCACTGGTTCCCCTTGTGGATTGGTTCCTGTCTGGTATCTTGCGCTACTGCCTCTTCTCTTTTTTTCAGTATAATTTTGTTTGATAGTTGGGTAGATATCACCTCTGCTATCTTTCAGTTCCATTGTATATGCCATTTTCTAAAACATATATGTTATATAATAGATATTTAATCCTGGTGATGTATTTCAGAGAAAGTGTTAATGGTGTGAATGATGGAGATGAATAGTAATTTGAGGTTCTTAATGAGAGATGAACTAGTTTTAAGTATATGTTTCTTGTTTCAGAAGTCTATTTGCAAATATCCTAAATGAAGACAACTCAGGAAAGGGATTATTTATCTTAGACAACTGGGAGGGGGAGGGGGGGAATTAAACTGCATCCAAAGTTGAAATGCATGATTTTTTTTACTGTTTACTATTTTATCAGTTACAATTCTTCCCTACATTGATTAACAGAGAATAGAATAAGACCTTCAAATACTGACAACTCAGAGCAGAATTCTTTTGCTGTATGACAGAGTTCCAAATCTCCATTAATCAGCTGGTGACAAGAGAGAGCTCATATTGGATTGTGGTGGATTTCAGAAATTTAAGCATGAAATTTGTTTTTCAGAACTTGGAAAACTATCCTCGCACTTGAATAAAAGTAATTAATGGATCACTGACCTGAAAGTGTCACATGTCAAACATATTTGTAACTTACTCAACTTGCTTCCTGAACTTAATTCTACTATTAAAGAAGTGGAATTTATTTACCTTATTTTATTTCCTTAAAAATTATTTTTATAGGAATTGCCATACTGAAATAGACCATTAGTCAGGCTAATCTATTATCTGGTCTCTGACAATGACTACTACCAAATTCGTCAAAGGACAGTACAAGAGAACCCATAATGGACAATTATTCTGTGTCAATATGAAATTTCTTCTTAAATCTATCAGTCAGTGCTTGACCTCTGCATTGATGCATGATAGGTTATAAATCACTGATCTGATTCTTTTTTTTTTTTTTTTTTTTTTTTTACAGAATCTAATTTAAGCATATACCTACATAACTGTCGAGTCCTTATTTGAATCCCACTAAGCCTTTGGCCTTCACAATTATCTTTTGTTAGTGAGCTAATTATGCATTGTGTAAGAGTATTTCCTTCTATCAGTTTTATATTTGTTACCTTTCAGTTCCAAAAACTGTATTTTATTCTGTGGCACAGTGGCAGTCAATTCAGGAACAAGAGCTGCTGAATTCTGCACCACTGTTAACTTGCTAACAGGAACTGCTAACAGGGAATTTGGAGAGGGAGTTCTCCTGGTGATGGAGGAAGCTAATACTGGACCCTTGAGGGAAGTGGCTGTCTGTAGAGTGTGTTTGGGTTTCTTGCTGTTTGCTGAGCTTGTGTTTGGCTGTTTGGGTTTTTTTCCCCTTCTCCATTCTCCCCCTCCCCCGCCAATGGAGTGTGTGCTGTGGCTGGCAGGTGGAAGCAGTGAGCATCTAATTAGGGTTTGAAATCTAGAATCTTCTGCTCATTGGTTGAGCTTTAATCAGGGGAAGGGGCTATCAGGCAGTCCAGGGCTTTATAAAGGAGTGAGTCAGCGACCATGGAGCTTGCAACCAGGGACTGCTAACAGGGAGTTTGGAGAGGGCAAGATTCTTTAAAATCCTTTCGCTACACACCTGCCCTTCAAGGAGGCATGAATAACATCTGAGGAATCTCTCAGAAGGAAGGCAGGTCTCGACAGTGATAGGTCTGCTGTTTTTATCCACACAGCATGTGCCATGTTTGTCTTCGTCCCAGAAGAAAGAAGGGATTTCATTTGCACTAAGTGCAAGCTGGTTGCCATTTTGGAAGAAAAAATTAGGGTACTTGAGGCCCAACTATCGACCCTACATTCCATCAGAGAGGATGAAGACAACCTCGATAGAAGGCCGCATTTAATCCCGCAGACACAGCAGGCTGAAGACCCAGTCAGGGCAGTACAGGACAAGGAAGAAAACTGGCAGCATGTAATGTTTAGAAGAAGAAGGCCAATTCAGGTCTCCCCCATTCATGTAGAGGTAAATAACTGCTTTCAGGCTCTCTCCACAGGCATTGCGGTGGAGAATGCTGTGGCAGGTATTTCTCAGGAAAGAAATCAGAAGAGAACACCATCAACCAGAAGGCATGGGATATGTAGGCCTAGAGATGGGGGTTTCATTACACCACCCCCAAAAGAAGACCACCACACCCAAAAGAAGGTGGTGGTAGGGGAATCCCTCCTAAGAGGGACTGAGTCATCCATCTGCCATCCAGACCTGCAATCTCGAGAAGTGTATTGCTTACCGGGAGTTCGCATTCAGGATGTGACCGAGAGTCTTCCAAAAGTGATTAAACCTTTGGATCACTACCGCTTCCTGCTTCTCCATGTAGGAACTAATAATACGGCCAAGAATGACCTTAAGCGGGTCACAGCAGATTATGTAGCACTGGGAAGAAGGATCAAGGAATTTGAAGCACAAGTGGTGTTCTCTTCCATCCTTCTGGTTGAAGGAAAAGGTCCAGGTAAAGATCGTCAAATTGAGGAAGTAAATGCATGGTTGCGCAGGTGGTGTCGGAGAGAGGGCTTTGGTTTCTTCGATCATGGGACTCTGTTCCAGGCACAAGGATTGTTAGGAAGAGATGGGATCCACCTAACCGAGAGAGGAGAGAGCATCTTCACGGGTGGGCTTGCAAACCTAGTGAGGAGGGCTTTAAACTAGGTTCATTGGGGGATGGTGTCCAAAGCCCTGAGATAAGTGAGGAAGTCGGATATGGGGAAGAAACACAAGGAGGCACGAGCAACAAAGGAGGACCCCTGACTTGAATGGAGAAGGTACGGCAATCAGCTGGCTATCTAAGATGTTTGTACACAAATGCAAGAAGCCTGGGAAACAAACAGGAAGAATTAGAAGCCCTGGCCCAGTCAAAGAACTATGATTTCATTGGAATAACGCAGACTTGGTGGGATGACTCAAATGACTGGAGCACTGTCATGGAAGGTATAAACTGTTCAGAAAGAACAGGCGGGGGAGAAAAGGAGGAGGGGTTGCATTGTATGTGACAGAGCAGTATGATTGATCAGAGCTCCAGTACTTAGAGGTAGAAAATACTGTTGAGAGTCTATGGCTTAAATTTATAGGTGGAAGCAACAGGAGTGATGTGGCTGGTGTCTGCTATAGACTGCCGGATCAGGAGGATGAGGTAGACGAGGCTTTTTTCGGACAACTGAGAAAAGCTTCCAGATCACAGGCCCTGGTTCTCATGGGGGACTTTAATCACCCTGACATCTGTTGGAAGATCAATACAGCAATACACTGACAATCCAGGAAGTTTTTGGAGAATGTTAGGGATAACTTCTTGGTACAAGTGCTGAAGGAACCGCTCAGGGGCCATGTGCAGCTTGACCTGCTGCTCACAAACAGGGAGGAACTAGTAGGGGAAGTAGAGGTGGGTGACAACCTGGGAAGCAGTGATCATGAGATGGTAGATTTCAGGATCCTGACCAAAGGAAGAAAGGAGAATAGCAAAATACACACTCTGGACTTCAGAAAAGCAGACTTTGACTCCCTCAGAGAACTGGCTAATACGGTCTTGAGATGCAATAGGGGACGTATTTCAGGAGGGATAAGGAGGTTAGTGCCATTATACAAGGCATTGATGAGACCTCATTTGGAATACTGTGTGCAGTTCTGGTCTCCCGTGTTTAAGAAGGATGAATTCAAACTGGAACAGGTACAAAGAAGGGCCACTAGGATGATCCGAGGAATGGAAAACCTGTCTTGTGAAATGAGACTCAAGGAGCTTAGCTTGTTTACCTTAACCAAAAGAAGGCTGAGGGGGGACATGATTGCTCTCTTTTAATATATTAGAGGGACAAATACCAAGGAGGGAGAGAAATTATTTAAGCTCAATACCAGTGTGGACACAAGAACAAATGAATATAAGCTGGCTATTAGGAAGTTTAGAGTTGAAATTAGACAAAGGTTTTTAACCATTAGAGGAGTGAAGTTCTGGAACAGCCTTCCAAGGGAAGTAGTGGGGGCAAAAGACCTATCTGGCTTCAAGATTAAGCTAGATGGGTTTATGAAGGGGATGGTTTGATGAGATAACATGATCTTGGTAACTAATTGACTTTTCCCTATCAGGAGTAAATAGGCCAATGGAGGGATGATAGGAGTTACTATAGAGAACTTTCTTCCTGTGTGTCTGGCTGGTGAGTCTTGCCCACATGCTCAGGGTTCAGCTGATCGCCATTTTTGGGGTCAGAAAGGAATTTTCCTCCAGCGTAGATTGGTAGAGGCACTGGAGGTTTTTTGCCTTCCTCTGTAGCATGGGGCACGGATCACAGCTGGAGAATTCTCTGCATCTTGGGATCTTTAAACCATGTAAGGACCTCAATATCTGAGGGTATGGCTACACTAGCCACCCTAGTTTGAACTAGGGTGGCTAATGTAGTCATTCGAACTTGCAAATGAAGCCCGGGATTTAAATATCCCGGGCTTCATTTGGATGTTCCCGGGCACCGCCATTTTTAAATGCCCGGTAGCTCGAACTACCTGCCCGCGGCTACACGCGGCATGGGCTAGGTAGTTCGAATTAACACTCTCTTAATTCGAACTACCGTTACTCCTCCTGCAATTGCTATTCAGTAGGAGGGTGGTGAAGCACTGGTATGGGTTACCTAGGGAGGTGGTGGAATCACCATCCCTAAAGGTGTTTAAGTCTCAGCTTGACAAAGCCCCGGTTGGGTTGATTTAGTTGGGATTGGTCCTACCTTGGGCAGGGGGCTGGACATGATGACCTCCTGAGGTCCCTTCCAGCTCTATGATTCTATGATTCTACTCTGTGCCCGTAAAATCCTCTTCATTTACAATTTCATCCCTGTGCACAGACTCGTGATCAATCCTAAATTAGCCAGGGAGCAGGTAACCCAGAAGGATATGCTGGCCTGCCTGGAGAGTGAAGCCAGGGACAATCCACTTCAGTGGCTTATAAGCTCCCAGTTCCTGGCATTCATCAGATGAGAAAGTTTTGAAGAGTAGTCTCCTTAACTACCTAAAGATTATAATGGGGAAAATTTATAGAAAATAATCCTTTACAAAATATGTATTGACATATTTGCTTTCTACAAGTGTTCTTGACTAGGGGCCCATATTAAAAAATAAATATAAATGAAAAAATGCTCAACTAATATTTTCACTATGTTCTTCAGGTGAACAAACTCCACACTCCAGCTTTTTAGGCTTCTGGTCCCCAATTAAAAAGGAAAAGCAAGTAAGAAAGTGGCAGCTGAAGGGTATTACTGATAAAGCAAGGGGACAGAAAACAAAGTGTCTGGTACCTGCATGCAGCAAAATGGAAAAATGAAAAAATGCTGAATTCTGCAGAATCTTCAAAAAGAATAGGTTTTGCAACAAGATGTGTGACTTGCAATCTCATAACACTTAGAGGCTCTATTTTTTCCATTAATTATTATATATACGCCATCCTGTACTCCCTTGTTTGTTTCCTCTAAACAAAGCAGCTCCAAACTTTTCAGTCTCCTTTCATATACAACTCTTGTTGTAGGTTTTTTGGGTTTTTTTAACTATTAACATTTTCATCATTTATTTCTGGACCCCTTCTGTTTCTACATTGAATAGGGGATTATATTGAGCTCTCTGCCGTGACTGCCAGGTCTTTTTCGTCAGGGACTACAGTTAATATAGAACACAAAAATATGTATGAATAGTTCAAATTATTCCTTACAATGTGCATTACCTTACATTTGTCCACACTGAATTTCATCAGCCTCCTTGTGTTTTTTCTCCCAGATTCTGTAGTCTTGAGTAACGCAATTGATTTTGACTCATTTGTAAGCTTTGCTGCCTCATTCTCTAGTCACATAGCTTACCACATCATTGAACAACAATGGGTTTAGGACAGATTTTGGGGCCACACTCTTATCTTTTAGGCATTATAAAACTTGACATTTGTTTTCACTCCTTGTTCATTGTATTATAGCTACTTTTTAATCCAAGACAATTTTCTCTCACCCCATGATTACATATCCTTAATGTAAGTTCTTGTTATGGAAAGTCCTTAACAAGAAATAGTTTACTATATTAATGGATTTACTCTTATTTACTATTTTGTTGACCTATGCAAAGAATTAAGTTAGAACAGTGTGTCTGAAAGTGTACCGCTGAAACACTTTCAGAAACACTGGGTTAGAAGGCATAATTTTCCTTTTCTGAAGTCATGCTAGTTTGTCCTCATCATATCATTTTCATCGAGAGGTTTAATAATTATTTTTAATAATAATTTCACAAATTTACTGGATCCTGAAATTATGTTTGCTGCTCTATAAACCCCAGGATCAACCCTAGCATTTTAATTAAAGATTATGCTCATTTGTTATCATCCAGTCATAGCTAATTTGAGAGAAAATGCATAGTCACTGTTTATAATTCAACCACTTTATTTTTACATTGCTTCAAAACTCCTCATGTTTACCATCTACTCGCAGCAACTTGTTACACTGAATTTTATGACACGTCCCGAAAGGTCAATCTCTAAGGATACGTCTAGACTGAACACTATTCCACGTCTTTTGAACAACTCATTATTTAGAAATAGATTTCTAAATAACGGGATTGCTATTCTGATATCATTGTAACCCTCATTTCAATAGGGTTAAGGGACATTTCAGAATAGTGGTTTATTTAGAAATTTGTCAACAAATTATTTCAAAATTAGATCAAAATAAGATACGCAATTTGCATAGCTCAAATTGCATATCTTATTTTGACCTACAGGTGCAGTGTAGACGTGCCCTAAGGGTATATCTACACAACAAAATTATTTTGGAATAATGGCCGTTATTCCAAAATAACTATGCGAGCATCTATACAGCCATTCCATTGTTTTGAAATGATTTCAAAATAACGGGTGGCTTATTCTGAAATCTGTAAACCTCATTCTACAAAGAATAATGCCTATTCCAAAATAGCTTCCATGTAGTGTAGATGTGTTATTTTGAAATAAGCTATTTATGTGCAATGTACAGGTAGCCTAACAGTGTCTCTTCTTTACTCCCTTATAAGAGTAAGGCTCAGACCATTCAGTTCCTCTGCAGATCTGTGGTGAAACCTGCTTCAAAGAAAGCTTTTGGCTTATCTCAGTTGAGCTTATTCCTGCTCTGTTACTTTACTTTATTTTAGGTCCAACAGACTGACAAATTCTCTCTCAGGCTTCCTTCTTCCATTTCCAAAATTTCTTCTTGCTTTTTGCATCTTTTTTTCTGTTCATTCTTCAAATCCTCTCTTTTTAGCCCTTCTAATTTCATTCATCTTCAATATTCCCTCTCTTTTTTTATTTGGTGTTTATGAATGACTACTTGGCTACGTCTAGACTGGCATTATTTTCCACAAATGCTTTTAACGGAAAAGTTTTTCCGTTAAAAGCATTTGTGGAAAAGTGTGTCTAGATTGGCACAGATGCTTTTGCGCAAAAGCACTTTTTGTGGAAAAGCGTCCATGCCAATCTAGACGCGGTTTTGCGCAAGAAAGCCCCGATCACCATTTTCGCCATCGGAGCTTTTTTTGCACAAAATGGTTCCTAGCCATCTACTGGGCCTCTTGCACAAAAGCATCAAGAGGGCTTTTTCCTGAACGGGAGAGTCATTGTATTTGCGGAAGAAATCTGACAATCGTACAGTAGATCATCAGTGTTTCTTGTCCAAATTCAAGGCGGCCAGTATAGGCAGCTGGCAAGTTTTTCAGCAAAAGCAGACACTTTTGCAGAAAAAAATTGCCAGTCTAGATGCAGCCCTTGAGTTTACAGTTAGAACATAGCACTGTCTTTCCTGCTTCTATGCCTCCCTCTTTCGATCTCTTTCCTTCCTCTGCATTAACTCATTCTGTCTCTCATCTCACTCCTGATAGTCTTTTCCTCCTAATTTATTCTTAATCAGACATTCACTTCCTCCATTCACCTTCTTCCCCATTTATTCATTTATTCCCTTTCACCTTCCCTGCCCCTCTATCCTTTTCTCTATCCTTCCCTCTCCCTGACTTTCATTGTGTGTGAATGGAAAGAAGGAAGGAGGGTGTAAAAGAAAGGTGGGGAGGCCAGTTTCCAGTAGGACCAGAGGTTTTTTGGGCATGCAGCACCCTGTAAATCGTATGGGAAATTCTGACTGCTACGAAGTCTCAGAGGGGTAGCTGCATTAAAAACTAAAAAACGAATGGTCCTTTAGCACCTTAGAGACTAACAAAAGAATAGGGGGTATGTCTACACTACCCCCCTAGTTCGAACTAGGGGGGTAATGTATGCATACCGAACTTGCTAATGAAGCCCGGGATTTGAATTTCCCGGGCTTCATTAGCATAAAGCCGGCTCCGCCATTTTTAAAAGCCGGCTTGTTCGAACCCCGTGCCGCGCGGCTACACGCGGCATGGGCTAGATAGTTCGAACTATGTAGCCATTCCGATCTATCTGTACACCTCATTCCACGAGGCGTACAGATAGTTCGGAATAACTACATAGTTCGAACTATCTAGCCCGTGCCGCGTGTAGCCGCACGGCACGGGGTTCGAACAAGCCGGCTTTTAAAAATGGCGGAGCCGGCTTTATGCTAATGAAGCCCAGGAAATTCAAATCCCGGGCTTCATTAGCAAGTTCGGTATGCATACATGACCCCCCTAGTTCGAACTAGGGGGGTAGTGTAGACATACCCATAGATAGTATCATGAGCTTTCATGGGCACAACCCATTTCTACAGATGAGTGGAGCAAGAGGCACAGAGGGGCACGGAAACCTCAAAAATTTAAAGCAGAAAAAGAGCAAAGTGGGAGAAGAGGAAAAAAACCTCTGTCAGTTATGGTGTCCATGCTAAATGAGGCTGGTAGAGAGGGCTGTAAGTGTCCAATAGTCATGATGTCATTTGGGTGTTGTATATAATGGCCCATTCAGTTAATGTCTTTGTTCAGTCCCTGTGTAATCTCTGACTGCTACAGTTTGTTACACTACTTCTTACTGGCTTCACTGGCTGAATTTCCGTTTTCTTTTGGACAGGCCTGCTGATGGGTAGGGGTGGACAGAAGGGAGTAGTTGGCCCTAAGCTGGGCAATTCAAAAGGGCCTGGGGGTCCTGGCCGCCACTGTCACAGGAGTAGTGGTGGCTGCACTGGGGAGGAGGTACCCAGGGTGGCTCACTCTGGGCAGCTCTGAAGGCTAGCTGCCCCCAGCCCTGCTCCTTCTGCCCAAGACCCCACCCTTTCTGGGAGAGTCCCCCACCTCAACTTGCCCAGGGGCCTGGCAAGCTTGTTGTCCTCCCTGCCCCTCTGTTGAAGGATACTTGCATAGCTTAAATAAGCTCTTGAACCTTGTCTTTTAGCCTTATATATATATGATATAAATATATATGAGTATTTGCCTTCCCTCTTTTGTTTAGGGTTTTACATAACTCCTATTACTATTTATTATGGTATGGAAAAGTAGCCTCCATTCAGAATCACAAGGATTTTTATTTCCCCAATTTTGACTAGCTTCCTCATTTTTTTAAATTCTTAGACAAATTTAGTTTCACCATACTAATTTTTAGAATGATCCCTCTCCCAAGTATATTGAACTTAATAGTATTACGGTCACTTCTCCTGTTTGGCTGAACTATTATTAAAAATGTTAATGTTATACTGCAGCAAAGTACAGCTTTGTAAGCATGATATTGTTGTACATAGTCATTTGTCTCCATACAGTTATTGTAGGATAGATTTTATTAATTAAATAAGCAACAGGGCATTTACCTGAGTTCACATTGTCTGTATTTTACAGTATTTATAATAAACATATGGTGACTGCAATACCTTATATAACAATAGTCAAGTAAAATATCTCACACTAATTAAGATACAGCATGAATTCCAGCTACATCAAGTTCTTTCTCTTGATAAACTTTTTGCTGACAGTAGAAAATGTAAATTGCTTCAATACATAAAAAGTTGCCAATTATTTTGCTTTTCAAATAGAGTCAAGCTCTCAGAAAAAGTGTCTGGGCAAAATGCCATTAACAGTTGGAAGAATAACGACTAAAAAATTGATTTATCTTTTTATAAATAATGGCCACATCCCCAAATGAATTTATAAATTAATTGCTGTCTTATTGGAAATAAAACCTTCTTCTGTGTACATGATTGATATCATCTGTCTAAGTCCTTGTTCTAGACCCCCATTCCTTCTTAGTTAGTCTATCACAGCTGGAGCTTTAATTTACTGATCATATTAACTCTGATTAATAACTAACAATAGCTTCTTCCCATACCTCAACAGTCAGCCATTACTGAGTGGAACTGGGATTGGTCAAGCTTGCTGCCAAGTTATCTGGGATTGAATCAAATGACCTTCAGGGCACTGCTGGCACACAGGTAATAAGATTCTTGTATAGGTTGACTAAAGAGTCCAGTTATCATTTTTATTTTAAAATGGATCATACAAAGTTAATTTTGACATGATTTGTAAAATAATTGGGAAATATAATTTTAAACTACAGAATTTTAGTCTCGCAACTGTCTAAAAGATTTTTTTCTGGATTGGGTTTGTGGTGATAAATGTGTAATTTACAGTTTATAATTTTTATAAAGTCAAATGATAAAAGCCCATGGGTTGTTTAAGATACCAGAATTTGTTTGCCATTGTCCATAAGCAGTACTTTACACAGTAATAAGAACAATACTTTGCTTTTTCACATGTATAATACTCATAAATTTCAGCTGTGTAGTACAGAACTCCGGGGAATGCTTGTTAAAATAATAGATGAAGGTCTACATTCAGTGATGTCATAGCAAATGTGAGTGATAGCACAAAAACATTATTTAAACAATTTTAAAATAATTCAACACAAATGTTACTTGAGTCCTAACAGTTCCTCTTTAAAATGATATTTTTGCCTTTTAAAAACCTCAGTGTTTAATGAAAGGGAAGGATATTTAGTGCAAAAGCAATGTATTCTTAAAATACATCAATTGTTGAGAGGTGTGCATTTACAGTAAAATACTGTAAATCCTTTTCAGGTAGGATTTGTGTGCAGCATTTATGTCTTATCCTATCAGATACAACAAAAATAGTAATTTTGTCCTTGGTTCAGGACAATTTAAGTATGCATGGTAAATCTTCTCTCATATATTTAAGGTATTTCTAAGGTGCTTCTGAGCTCTAATTGTATTAAAGTAAGATATCTTTTGGAGAAATGGATGCTCCTTTCTAATATGTATATCCTCATTTTATATGTGTAGAGTTACCCTTTATTTGCTAGTCTATGAACAGGTTAAAGGTACCTGCTGCTAATAACATCTAGTTAGATATTCTGTAGCTGACATGATGGTGATCTGTGACTTTTCGAAGTGATAGATCAGAGTTCTAGACCAGGCTGTGCAGAAACCGTGACTTGTTCAGCAACAGTGTGTCTATACTGCACTGCAGCTTGAAATAAGATACACAATTTAGGGTACACCAATTGTGTCTCTTATTTCAATCTTATTTTGAAATAGCTTATTTTGTAATTTGGCACTGTCTACACAATGCCAAATTTCAAAATAAAATGCTATTCTGAAACATCCCTTACTCCTCGTGGAATGAGGTTTACAGGGATGTTGGAATAGTGAGCCCAAAATAACGGGCTTGCTGTTAAGATGTGGCATAGCTATTTCAGGATACTCCGGTATCCCAAAATAGCGTTGCAGTGTTAGACGTAGCCTAATTGTTATTTTCAATATATTGATTTGTTATATGTTGGTTGTATGACAGATGCGAAAGCTCTGAAAACTGAAAAGATTGTTTTATTGAGATGTGCCAGATGCTAAGGGCAAAGGGACTATTCATAATCTTGTATATCTGTAAATGTTATGTGTATATTTGTGAGCTAAGGATAGTATGCTTACTCCATTGGGTAGAGCTTTCCCCAAGAACTAAAATAAATGGGAAAATCTGGAGCACATAAACAACTCCAGAGAAATGCCACCCATTGGGCAGAAACTTGTATATTGGTTCAGCCTGGATTCAAGGTGCTCAGCAGACAAATAGTAGGATTTTATTATAAAGGAGAAGCTGAACTGATTAAGAGAATTCCCCCTCCCCCCATTTTGATCTAAGAATCTATATGAAACTGTAACAAAAAATTGAAACCATACTGCTATTATTTGAATCTCTCTTCTCAGACTCCAGTACTACTTCTCTAGAGGCAGATCTGTTGAGAAGGCATGGTTTCAGTGGAATTCAGCTGCTTTTTCCATATATATATATATATACACATTCAAAGTCAGAGCATGAATAATATCCACATTTTTTATAGTAAGAGACTCAGGTGCACTCCATGCTTTTAGGCAGATATCTCAAAGATTATGGTTTCCTAAAATATTTTACATCTTATGTTCTCTTGAACCTGTAAGTACAATTTCCTAATTTACTGTTTGCATAAACTAGGGAGCTATATTTGCCCTATGATGTTGAACTCAACTGGAAATATCTGGCACTGTTCTAGCTCTAATCTTTACATTTACCTGTTTCTCTATTTATGCATCAGACTATGTGAAGCTTATATTATGTCCCCATTTCAGAGAAATACCATTATTTTAAGCAATCTGCTTATTTCACTGGCTAAGAGATCGACTAAGAATGGAGACTACTCTCATATTTCATCCTTAATTCTGCCCTTTTTAGGTATGAAATATTTATCTTTTTTTTTTAATATCAGAATCTCTACTACTGCTTACAACTGCCCTCAGTTAAAATGAAGCAGCTGAGACTGGCTCTTATTCTGTCCTGGTTGCTGATTTCATCATTATGAGCCAAAGGCAGTGTGATTTGTGTGATTTACAGGTGGGTTTGTGTGATTTACAGGTGGAACTTGGTCTGTAAAGTCATTCCAACTTCCCCTTGACTTCTAATTTAATTAGTTATCCTCGTGTCCTTGCATGATGGGTATAAATGGGAACACCTGATTTACCATCTCTACACTACCCATTACTGTATATACCTCTCCCATGTCATCGATTCTTTGTCTCCTTTTTAAACTGAATTGTTAGAATCTTTATCATTGCTCCTATTTTGGAAGTCTTTCCATTCATTGACCTTCTCTGGATTCTTCCAGTTTTTGCTGTGTCTTTATTGAGATGACAGGAACAAAACTGAACACATTATTTAAAATGAGACCACTATACTATTTTCAGTATTATAGTCTATCATGTTCTTTAACAAATTGTAACATTTTAATTCCTTTATCAGCTGCTGCTATACAATGAGGATACATGTTTTCATCAAGCTGTCCACGGTGAGGACAGTTCTGTTTCCCTTTTTAAGCTTAAATTCCATCTGTCTGACACTATGTTAACTAAGTATGCTTTGCTGATGCTCCTCCAGTAGGAAAAAGTGAGCAAAAAATACTTTTGGGATTCATTTACCAGGGAAACATCTCCCCAACCTAGTTACTGACTAACTGAGATAGGGACAAGTTTTGTCGCTGAACCTGCAAGTAGTGGCCAGATTAATTAATTGGCTGTTAGGGGATAACCCTGTTTACTGTATTAACAGATCAAGCCTTCATAAAAACTTTGACCTAGTTTTCTTAACAATAGGAGGGTGGCCATGGGCTTTGGGCTCAACTTGCAGCAGGGAGTTGAGCCCAGCAGGAAGCTTGCGGTGGTGCTCCCCCAACTCCATGTGCTCCCCCCCACTGAATCTGGCTTGCAGGAGGGGGAAGTGGCTCTGTGAGCTGCCACTCTCCTTCCCCTCAGCTGGGAGGAATGGCAGCTCAGGAAAACACTCATCTGGAGGCTTTTTCCACTGCTCCCATTAGCCAAAATCATGGGCAATCCCTCCCCCCCCCATGCCCAGACCCAACACCTCCACTCCCACACGAACTCCCCTAATCCCAAGACCCTGCACCCTCCCTCCCACAAAGCCCCCCCAACCTACTTCTTCACCCAAGTTCCTGGCCAGATCCCCACCCCCAGCCCACTCCTGCGCCCACCTTCCCACTCAGACCCCCCTACCCACAACCTGCTTCTGCACCTTACCTCCCAGCCAGACCCCTTCACACCACCCCTGCACTCTATCTTTCTCCCAGACCCCACACTCCTACCCCGCTCCTGCACCCTCCTTCCCGATTAGACTGCCTCACACACAACACTCTCCTGAATCTAATCTTCTGGCCAAACCACCATCCCTAACCTATTACTGCACCCAACCTCCCACCCAGACCTCCCCTGCCCCACCACACTCCTGCACCCTCCTTTCCTCTCTGTCAGACATCCCACTCTGTCTGCTCTCGCACCATCCATCCCTTTCATTCCTCCTCCTCCCCACCTCGTTCCTACACTGTCTTTCTCTCCCTCCTTCTTTCATTCTGTCCCAGATTCCCGCACCTTCACCCTGCTCCTGCACCCTCTCTCTCTCTCACTCAGACCCTCCCCCAGCCCCAGCCCTCTCCTGCACCCTACCTCCCAGCCAGATCCCAGACCCCACTGTCGCCGGCACTCATTTTGTCATCGTGGGTGGTTAGCTGGTGGACTGTGAAAAGGCTGGTGTTGTCAAGGGTGGGCCCTGAGCCAAAAAGTTTGAGAACAACTGTTTTAGAGCTTTACTTTGCAAAAGTGAATGTCCTAGCTTTAATACACAAGATAGTCAAACTAGAACTGCAGCCTCTAATAATAATTTAACAATCTATTTAATTGATACATTTCTCAGCTTTGAACTATTTGCAAATTTCAATAGCAAAAGTATCTGCTGCAGTTTGCTAAATGATTAGTTGATTTCAGTTGTTTACCCTGGCAAATATGTTACTCCATTGTCTTTTTGAACATTTGTCTGTATATTCTATACATTTGCACTCTTTGTGATACAGAATTATATACTCCTAAACT
This sequence comes from Pelodiscus sinensis, assembly GCF_052426305.1. Lineage (NCBI taxonomy): Eukaryota > Metazoa > Chordata > Testudines > Trionychidae > Pelodiscus > Pelodiscus sinensis. The sequence goes on from NC_143057.1 coordinate 73,147,016, forward strand.
CTAGAAGGGACTTTGAGAGTTCATTTAGTCCAGTCCCTTGCAGTCATTGTAGGACTAAGTATTATCTAGACCATCCCTGACAGATGCTTGTCTAACCCGCTCTTTAAAATCTCCAGTGATGGAGATTCCACAACTTCCTTGGGCAATTTATTCCAGTGTTTAACCATTCTGACAGTTATAAAGTTTTTCCTAATGTCAAACCTAAGGTGCCGTTGCTGAAATTTAAACCCATTGATTCTTGTTCTATCCTCAGAGATTAAAGAGAACAATTTTTCTCCCTCTTCCTTGTAACAACCTTTTATACACTTGAAAATATGGCCCTGTTGAAAGGATATGCTTTTTTAAAGCACTCTTAAAAAGTAATCTCCATTCAGATGTTAGCATATGCTTGCTCACGCACACACACAAATTAAAAGAAATACTTTTAGGTTTCTTTAGTATTTATTTTAGAAAATAAAACTGCTAATTTGCATGCTACTGTAAATGTGAACAGTTGTATTGTTTTCATATTTGTGATATAATCGACTGTTCTCCTCATGGTTGGGTGAAGCCTTGTTTAAGTTGGTGGTCATAATAGCTGCCCTTCATTCAGGATAAACATAAATAAACAAGCTGTTTTTGAGAAAGACCAGTAAAACAATGTGAGCCATTGCTTCATAAACAAGCTACACATGAGTGAGAATCTGTATGGGCAAAGGGAATTTTCACCCCAAATCACTAAGGTCAAAAAGAGTAGCAGTACGGAGGAAAAAATAAATGAGAGTAGAAGAATATACAAACAATATCATTTTTATTAGACAAAGTTGGCCCAAACCTTGATTTGATGTTAGGTACAGCATATTCAGCTGGTGGTTGACTTGCCAAATTCTTTGTTCATAATAAAGTTTGCTTGGCTAGTAGCTGGCCAGTGGACAGCAACCACGGAGGATCTAGTGTAAGTGTGATCTAGCTTGCTATCCAGAAAAATTTGAAGAGGAGTCAACAACCTGATCATGCTTAATAAACCAACATGATACACAAGATACATAACAGCGAGTAGCTGTTACAGGAGGACATTGGATGTTTCACCTTCCTCAGGGTCACTTCTCAGATGTGAGTTCAGATGTCATGTCTACCTGGATATCTTCAGCTGGTTGGTGGGCTTGTGGTACATGTGGCTGTTTATATAGTATATCAAGGGAGCTCATTTTACCATATAATTTAGTGTGGCAAATAATTTAGTGTGGCAAATAGTTTAATGTGGTTGTACACATGGATGCCAGCTCTGTGGTTGCCCCAGAATAAAAAAAAGTGAATGCCGAGCATCCATTGGCAGGTCTCTCCTTCACTGCCCAGTGCCTTCTACCAGCAGTGGACCCTGTCAGTCAGCTCGTCTGCATCTGCCCAGTCTCCTGCCTGCTGCTACCAGCTGTTTGGTGGAATGCTGGAGGCTTGGGGAGGGAAGAGCAGGTGGAAGGAAGAGGCAGGGCAGGGGCAGGGCTGGACATCATATGGCCTAGATGTCATGAGTAGAAGGGGCGGGATCAGCTGTATTCCAGATCAGACCAGCTGCTGAGATGCTGCCTTGCAGTCCTGCATGACAGTTGCCTGAGAGAGGCAGGCTGGGGAGGTGACTTTCACTCCCTGCCTTGGCTCTGGTGCTGGGCTTCAGCACTTGAGCACAGGCAAGGAGTGGAAGACTCCTCCCTGGCCAGACTATCTCAGGTAGTTGCTGCCAGGGAGGAAGAGCCGGCATTAAAAGCAGCTCCCTCCTAAACTCCTGAGGCTCCTGCCCACCATAGATAGTAGGAAAATATGCTGGGGGGAGGGGCTGGTCAGTAGGAGGTCAAAGCGGTTCCCCTACACTACCCACTCTGCCCCCCTCCCACTTATACATGGAGTGAGAAGAGAGTGGGGCTGGACATGAGGCGAGGGACAGAACCTGCCCATTTGATTGTATCCCCCCATAACAGGGAGGCACCCTGGGGGAAGAGACAGAGTGGGAGTGGAAATCTAGAGATTGATGCCTATGGTTGCACTAGTATCTGCTGCCAAACCGGTGAAAACTATAGCTCAGTTAGGATACCAGAATGTGCCATAGCCCAGTCAAGATTGATTGTTACCCCGTAAGCCATCTCAGGGGCTTATCACACAGTTACACTGTCCTGTAGGTAGCTAGAGCCTATGCTAGATACTGAGCTGCTGTGCTGGGACCAAGAAGACCATGTTCATCTGAGAGTCTACAGCAGGGCCTCAGTAGTTTCTTAGTGGGAAAACATTTGGGTTGGGTTTCATAAGGACTGAACATATGACTGGTCTGATTGTACTAGCTGATGCTGGGTAAAGTTGCAGTATTTGTTTCCCAATCAGGAGTTGGTGATCTGATGAAATATTTAACCATTTACACTCTAACTAGTGTACGGTGTTTTTCTAGTTTAGAATTTTGAATTATTGGAAGGCAAAACTGCATCATGTATATCTAGTGGATACACAGATACCATCTGTTGCGAATGGTAGACATATGGAGAACTATTTATGAAAATGTTTACATTTATAATGTTTATTGTGCTGTTGATCATTTATATATCCAGAAAATGCTATTTTAAAATCCAATTTAGCAACATGCTGAAAAATTCATTTAGTACAGAAATTGAAAGGTGGGTCAACGAGGTGACCTGTGCTTCTAAATGCACTTTTTTGTTTATATCAAGATGTGATATGTCTCAAAAAATTCCTATAGTTGCTGGAATATCACAAGGAAGAATTAGAGGATATAAAATGCAATTAGGTTAAATATTACTATCCATGTGCAAAACAGTTATGGAATTCCTGTATTTATCTGAATCCCTATTGTCTTGATCACTGGGATCCATAAGTCCCAGTAATTAGATTGTGTGTGGCATCCCACCATGCACCTGTGAATGGGTAAGCCCTAATATCAAGTAGCTTGTGTCAAATCTTCATGACTCCAACACTATATAAGATTTGCAGTTTACAATATATAATGCCCTTAACTAAATAAGATCTACCTGGCATAGGGAGCAGTCACTATTAAATTGCACTCTTTTACCCTTCCTGTATAAAAGGAAATGTGTTAAGAAGAACTGGAAATGTAGGTTGAAAATGTCCATATCCATGTATTTATGACACTATGCTATAGTCTGCCTGACCAATGTAGATTGTAGTGCATATTTTCCCCTGAGAACAACAGAAACTTTTAATCCCTTGCTCCCTTCCCATATGAATCACAATGTGTCCAAATTGAAATAAATTGTGAGCTCTTCTACCTTGTCTGCCCTGCCTGTTGGAATCCGGGAGGTGGGCGGGTGTTAGCCCATCCACATCTAAAGGACCTCCCCCCAGCCTATGGGGAGGGTCCATTGAGGCCAGGAAACCAAGTAATTACTTGGGACAAATAAAAGGAAAACAGGGACGGGTGTGAGGATCAAAGGGCTAAAACAAGGGAACCAGATGGGGACACTGAGTAGAGAACCCCGGACAGCGCCTGCTGCCCTGCGAAGGTCTCGAGAGTGCCAGCGGATACTGCCCATTGGAACTCTGCCTGGATACGTGAGCAGATGCAGGAACGGAAATAGGCCCCACAGTTGCAGGCCCCTCCCTCAGCCAACCTCTGCTCCCTGATCTTATAAATTACCATCTTGGCGATAGCCAGGAGGAGGTTAACCAGGAGGTCCCGTGACTTTGTGGGGCCTCAGATGGGGTGTGCGTAAATAAACAGGTGAGGGGAGAAGTGCAGCCAGAACCTCAACAAAAGGTTCTGGAGGAGCCGAAAGAGGGGCTGTAACCTGGCGCACTCGAGGTACATGTGTGCCAGGTTCTCCCTCTCGCCACAGAAGGGGCAAGTGTTTGGAATGGGGGTGAACCACGCCAAATACACACCCGTGCTCACAGCTCCGTGCAGGATTATCCAGCTGATGTCCCCGGTGGGCCATGGAACTAAGGTGGAATAGAGACTGTCCCACTGGGGCTCCCCACCCTCTATTGGTGGTAGGAGGTCCCGCCACTTGGTGTTTGGGTGGAACACAAGAGTGGGGAAGTGGAGAGTGTGAAGCACGAGCGTGTACAGGTGACTCTTTGGCGCGGTTTGGAAGGGGACCGGCTGCAACGCGTGCAGCCGGCTCGGGTGACGAGGGGGAGGCGGTCGGGGAGGTACGCGGGACTTAGGGCCAATGGATAGATCGGGTAGGCTGGGGGTGGGGGGGCGCGGGGTGCACCCTCTCACAGGACCTTGTCGAGATAAACCCGAGCGGTGGGCAGCAAAGCGTCCTTGTCTGCCCTGCAGTAGATTTATATATTTGTCAGTTAGCTCCTACATGGAGCAATACAAGTGGAACTAAATAGTTAAATGACATTAGTGAATTGTCAGTAATAAAGTTGCTTGGCCTGGGTTATAACATAGGGATGAAACATCTGTAATCTCTAGGTGAATGTTCATTATATGAAAGCCCATTATGGTTGTGGATGTGGCTGACCATGTTCTAAATAAATATATGTGTTGTAGTGTTTGATGCCCAGTACAAACAAAGTGAATCTCTTCTTAAAAACTCTCTCATTTAGTTGAGATTTATCCCATTCCCAACCAGTTCATCAATTCTACATATTTCTAAGAATGTTACAGTGAATACTTGGAAATTGAATTAAGTCTCAAATGTGTGCCCTACCAGTAACATCATTTATAGCTCTGTAACAGTCCCATAGTTAGGGCACAATTCATCCCATAACTCTGCCCTACTTCTGTGTAAATATTCATGCATTTTTCTAGTTATTGCTGGAACTGCATAACCTTCAATTTACGTGTAAAACAATATCTCCCCCTCTGAAGATTAGAAAGAGAGGGAACTGTCAGTTCCGGATTGGCTATAGTTAATGTGATTTCACATGTCTAACCTTCAAGTACTGGTCCAACTCTGTTACAAAGAGGAATGTCAAAAGTCTTTTATGATGGGGCCTTTTCATTCTTGGGATATGTTCTATGTTAACTGTTTCTAGCAAAGGAACCAGGAGAGTATCTGGAACTTAGCTTGTTTTCTGATTTGCATCTAGTACCAGAATATAATACCTGCACATGGGAAAACAAAAGAAACAATGTATTGACTGTATCTGCCTTACTTTGAGAAGGGCATTAAGGTGGAGCTGTGCTGGTGCAGTTACTAAAGTATATAACTAGCAGTTGAATATATATATATATATATATATATATATATATATATATATATATATATATATATATATATATATTATTGGCTCACTCTGCCTCACTTTTCCCATTTATAAATTGGATACTTTAATATTTAAATGAAAAATGCTAGGTCAATTTGAATTATTAGTATAGATAATAATAATAAATGTATTTATCTAATTGTTATGAAGCTTCACATCTCATCTATTTCCTTTGAAATTTGCACACCTACCCTTATCATTCCCTGTTTTTTTTCCATATTGGAACCACATTGGGATTGCCTTAGATTCAGTTTTATATTCAACTCCTCTCTCCTTATTAATAGATGCAGTCTTTCCTCTACCACTAATCCTCTTTTCTTTCAAGCCTGATCCACTTCCTGTTGCTTATTGTTGCTTCTTTAGTGAAAAGTATCACGTTTATCCTTCTTGTGGACTGACTATCACTACTTAGCCACTCACCTGCGCTGTTCGTTTATGATTCCGTCTCTGTGAGAGAAAGAAGAAAGGGCAGAAGCAGGCATAGCTGCAAGCTAAGGCTATGTCTACACTGCACTGTTCTTCTGGAAAAAGCTACATAAATTGCAAAACTCAATTTGCGTAGCTTTTTCTGCTTCTTTTTTTAGAAGAGGCTTTTCCGATGTTTGGCCTGTCTACACTGGGTCAAATGTCAGAACCTCCCCTTTTTCGGAACATCCCTTCTTCCTCATAAAACAAGGTTTACAGGGATGCTGAAAAAGCACATCTGCTCTTCCAAAATATTTCAGAAGAGCAGACGCATACCCTGGATACGGCAGAAAAAACTCTGCAGTGTAGACATAGCCTAAAACTTTAGGCTTGCCATCAAGCTATTCCTTCCTTCTCACTCTTTAGCTTTTAGTTAGCAAAGTGCTACTAGTGATATGATTCAATGTTGTTATCCCAGTTAAATACACAGAGATGAGACACAGAGCTTGAAGCACCATTTCCAGAGCTGAAGAGAAAGTCTGAATCCCAGACCAGTGCTTTAGCCAAAAGACAGTTCTTCGCCTTTGTTATTGAGCCAAGTCACTGTAAAAAGCCTACTACGTTAGCATCTTCACATAGGGATGTCATTTAACACCACCCCTCTGATATTTAACACTATGGTTACGTGGGACCAAGATTAAGCTCACCTGAAGGTAAGATGCTGCAAGATTAAGGGACTGAAGGGTTCCATTCCCATGTTGGTAGGCTATCTGTCAACAGATGCTGTGATCTCCTGGCATTTGGATGGCCTTTGAACTTGCCATGCATAACCCACGCTGTTACTGACAAGTTCTCAAAAAGGCCAATTTGCCTGACCAAATTCCTTTTTGGCTCCAACAGCAAACTTGTTCTATTCATAAGGTATGAAACTGGTGTGTGTCCTATATTGTATGGTAAAGAGAGAATTCAGAATTGTCACTATGAAAAATGTCATTGAGGAAACCTTCTTTTATGTTAGTCTCTAGATTGACAGGTTACGACAAAACTGCATTCATGTTGCTTGAATACATCTTTTGTCTAGTTTTACATGCTTTTTGACTTGTCTAGAAAATGACATATTGAGGTTTTCATTAGCTTTAACCAGGTGTGATTTTCTCTATGGAAGATACCTTGGTAGGACTGCAGTTGAGGACGAATAAACCAGTGAAGCTTAGAAAGGCCATGGCCTTTCTTCAGATGGTAGTAATGAGTTGAAAGACTCATTAATCAACGACCAAGTCACAGGTGTGATGGCTTTCCTACAATCTGCCAACAGACTGTGAAAGTCACATCCAGCACACTAAACTGTCAAATTATACACATCTACAAACATTCTTAAACTTTTTCTTTCAGTGTTAACTCAAACACACAATCTTGTAGTGCTATTTATAATGAGTTTGCAGATATTGCATTCACATTCTCTAAAAAATAACAGTTATAAAGAACCAAAAGAATATTTAAAATTGTTCTCTTTGTGTACAAATGTGAATTAATTAGCAGCAATTATGTGGAGATATATAAACCTAGCAGTTATTGCAATGACAACTATATAATTAGTTGTGTAAGTTTTTAACCTTATTTTTTTAAGTTGTAGAATTTTTAGTATGCATAAAATGGGAGTGAAAATACTCATTAAAGTAAATGCAGAAGTACAGAGTTTTCTAGCATGTAAACAGCAAGGGAAATATACCTCTTTTCTCTTTCATCAGTCTTTATGATGGTACTAAATTTCTTTGGAGAGAAGACTGCCAGGTTTGTTGCAGTGCTGTAGTGTGAACAGACCCATAAAATTAGATTGAGAGGACCAGGATCTAAGACCACTTTGAGAAACCTGTTCACCAGATGCTCTGATTTATTTACTTACTGGCGCTGTGGCCATGGGGCCTTGCAGCTCCCGTTGACTCTGTTTCACCATTTGCAGCCAAGGGGAGCTGCGGGAACTGGCAGTCAGACCCACACCACTTCCCACAGCTCCCCTTGGCTGTAAAGGGTGAAAGAGAGCCAATGGGAGCTGTGAGACTCTGTGGCCACGGCATTGGTAAGCAAACAAACCGGAGCAGACAGTTAACAGGTTTCTCAAAGCAGTTTCGCAGACCACTTTGAGAAACACCGATCTAAAGTGAGAATCATATCTCAGATTACAGCACTTATTTGACAAAATATGTGGCTGGTTCACCCACTCCTAAAATCTGTCAGCTGGAGCCCCAGGGAACAAAAACTCTTGAGATTTTTCCACATCATACTGCTAGGGAGTATGGTTTGATCTCCTAGGATAAGTGGGATGCTAGGACCATCTTTGCCAAAACTTTATTCCTTTCTTTTGTAACCCACCCTTGGGCAAAATTATCTTCTCTCTCTAAAGCTATGTCTACACTGGGAAGATTGGCAACGAAAGTCTGTTGACATGCAAAAATCGCCAACAGTGAAAACCAGTCAAGCCAGTTTTTCTGCCTTCCATTGTTGACATTTCATGGTAACATTACTAGCACCCTGTTAATAGGTAGAGCAAAGCACTGTAGTTAAGTGCAGTGTTGTGGAAAGGCAGAGGTGATCCCTGTACTCCTTGGGGTTCCCTCGTAGCTATGTGAGCTCTCCATGCCGAACAATGTCAAAGCAGCACAGCAGTCTCTCCATGCCTCCCCACTGCAGCAGTAGTCTGCCTCCCCACTGCAGCAGAACAGGAGCATTTGTTCTTTCTTTGTTCCCCAAATGAAGCAGCACACACAGCAGTCAGATGCTACTGAGAGCTTTGAAAGGGGAGGGGGTGCATGTCCGCAGGGCAGTAGAGATCATAAAACACTGAACACGGCCATCAGGGCAGGCATTGTGGGATACTGGTGGAAGCTAGTCTCTTGATGAAACAAATGGCAGAGTTCACACTGGCTCCTTGTTTACAAAAAAGGGAGGAGAAAAGACAAAAGTCTCCCACAGAGCTGAAAATTTTTTGTCACCAAAACTGAGAGTTGTTTCTGTCAAAAGTCACATTGCAGTATAAATGCTCTCAGGGTATGTCTACACTACAAAGTTAATTTGAACTAACAGATGTTAGTTCGAATTAACTTTGATAGGCACTACACATAGAAACCGCTAGTTCGATCTTAATTCGAACTAGCGGAGCGCTTAATTCGAACTAGGTAAACCTCATTCTACGAGGACTAACGCCTAGTTCGAATTAAGCAGTTTGAATTAAGGGGTGTGTAGCCACTTAATTCGAACTAGTGGGAGGCTAGCCCTCCCCAGCTTTCCCTGGTGGCCACTCTGGGCACCACCAGGGAAACTCTTCTGCACCCCTCCTGGCCCCGGAGCCCTTAAAGGGGCACGGTCTGGCTACGGTGCCCGTGCCAGGTGCAAGCCTGCCAGCACCCAGCCAGCAGACCCTGCACCTGGCACGGCACGAGCCAGCCACCTGCTGCCACCCAGCCCTCCGTCTCTTCCCGGGACCAGGCTAGCAGCTCCCAGGAGCCTTCCCCGGTCCGCAAGCGGCGAGCGCCTGCCTGGTCTAGTGCGGAGATCATGGACCTCATCCATGACCTCCCCACTAGGCACAGGAAAGCGGCCATCTAAGGCAGGATAGCCGCCAGCCTGGCCACCCAGGAGCAGGTTTGCATGAAAATCAGGGTGGTCCAGTGAGACCCCCGACCCTGAGCCCTGAGCTTAGAACGGCCGTACTGGGTCAGACCAAAGGTCCATCTAGCCCAGTAGCCTGTCTGCCGACAGCAGCCAACACCAGCTACCCCAGAGGGGATGGACCGAAGACAATGAACAAGCCATTTGTCTCGTGCCATCCATCTCCAGCCTTCCAAAACAGAGGCCAGGGACACCATTTCTATACCCTGGCTAATACCACTCCATGGACCCAGTCTCCATGAATGTATCTAACTTCTCTTTAAACTCTGTTCTAGTTCTAGCCTTCACAGCCTCCTGCAGCAAGGAGTTCCACAGATTGACTATTTGCTTTGTGAAGAAGAACTTTCGCATATTAGTTTGAAGCCTGCTACCCATTCATTTCATTTGGTGTCCTCTAGTCCTTCTATTATGGGAACTAATGAAGAACTTTTCTGTATGCACCCTCTCCACACCACTCGTGCTTTTATAGACCTCTATCATATCCCCGCTCAGTCTCCTCTTTTCTAAGCTGAGAAGTCCCAGTCTCTTTAGCCTCTCTTCAAAAGGGACCTGTTCCAAACCCCTGATCATTTTAGTTGCCCTCCCCTCTCCCACCCTCTCTCTTCCCCTCTCCCACCTCCTTTTTCCAGTCTCCCCAGAGGTTAATCTCCCCTCTCCAGTTTTGTTAAATAAAGAGAGTTTCTATTTTTGAACACACGTGTCCTTTATTTTTTACATTAGGAAGGGGGGCTAGGGAGGGGTAAGTGGAAGGAGGTGAGGGAGGAATGGGGGAGGAATGTCCTGCAGCCCCCCGATTGACCCTCCTCTCGGATGGCAGCCTGAGGCAAGTGCAGCCGGGCTGGTGGCTGAGTGCTGTGATGTGCCGAGTGTGGGCATTCAGGGCACTCCAAGCCAGGACTGCTTTGCTGTCCCTCATCGAGTTAGACAAGCAAGTGGAAAACTCCTGAGAACTGTCCGTCCAGGGTGGGGGTCGGATCCCTTTAACCACAGCCCTCGGCTAGCCTGAGACAGCAGCTCCACACTCTAAGTCCTAACCTGATGCCCTGCCGGCACTGCTTCCAGCCATCCTTAACCTCGGTTCAGGATCCACTCAGTGTGGACATGCTAGTTCGAATTAGCAAAACACTAATTCGAACTAGTTTTTAGGTCTAGATGCACTAGTTCGAATTAGCTGTTAGTTCGAATTAGTGCTGTAGTGTAGACATACCCTCACTGTTTTGTCACCAAAAGGCAGGTTTTGGTAAAAAAACATGGCAGTGTAGACAAGACCTACATTTAATTGATCTCTGGGGGAGAGGTATAAGAGGTTTTAGAGGTTGATATGTTCCACTTCAACTCTAGCACCTTTACACTACTCATCTCAGTGCAATTGTATTTTATTGACAAAAATTTTTATGGGATATACAGATGTCACATTGTATCACCTTTTACAGAAAGAATATGTAATTGATGTATTTTATTTTAATGGTGATATATTTTAAGAATATATTTTGCCATTGGGATTTGTGGCAGGGTGCTAGCCCCGCACCCTTTATCCCTGAGGTGTGGTCCTTTGAATGCAGGCCCGGCAGCCTAGTCCTTTAAATGCAGGCCCTGCGGCGTAGTCCATCAAATGCAGGCCCATCAGCCTAATCCTTTAAATGCAGGCCCAACAGCCTAGTCCATCAAATGCAGGCCCCGTGGCCTAGTCCTTTAAAATCAGGCCCCACGGCCTAGTCCTTTAAATGCAGGCCCCGCGGCTTAGTCCATTACGAGATCCCCTCTTTAGGATCTGGGAGGAAGGGGTAGGAGGGTCCAATCCCTCTCTCTCCACTGGCCCCACCCAGGGCCCTATCAGTGGTGGGTGGTTCCCACCACTGGCTCAGCAGGGAGTTCTCCCCAAAATGTGCCAAGTCCACCGGGGCTTTTCCTGCTCCCCATCCTGGATTGCTTCCTACCCCATCCCCCTGGCCGACAGCTGTCCTACCTGTAGATGTTGGTCTGGCGGCAGCTGCGGCGTTAGCAGGTGTAGCATCGGGGTCAGGAGTGGCTGTTATAGTGACGGCGTCTAGGAGGGCTGCATGGCGTAGCAGGTGTTGCAGCTGGTTCGGCCAGGAGACAGTAGCAGCGTGGGCAGCTGGTTCAGCGTCTCTCTCTCCAGCTGCCGCGGCCATGGCTCCGGAGCTCGGGAAGTAGCTCCTTCTCCTCCGGAGGTCAGCCCCAACTGAGCAGCTCTGCAGCCTTTTATACCTGGGCTGCACTGGGAGCATACCCAGCAGAGCTGCAGGGGAGGGGCATATGCTACCCAATAGGCATGCTCCCCTTCCCCTTGTCTAGTGTGGGGTAGGCAAGCCCCGTCACAGGATTACAGAGAAGTATTCCTTGAAGTTAAGTTTGATAGCCATTTATATTTGCCCATATTTTGGTGGCTATCAACTTTTGTTGTTGCAAAAAACTGTCCTCTATGAGAATACGGAAACAATCCCTTTAATTGTAGTAGAGAAGAATTTGATAACTATATTTAAATACAGCCAAACTCTTGCCATGAAATTGTTAATGAGATTAGCAATAAAAAGTATGATTTTTCATGAAATAATTAAATGCGTAATTTAAACGTAGATTTGGATAAAAATGTAAAGCATTTCTATGGTATATAGTCAAACCTCTTTAAATGGCAAATAAAAAAATCAAAGACTTTATTATTGATTCTGAAGTACAAAGGAAAGCTTTCAAAATGTTAAGTAGTTGCACGTCTTAAAAAGTAAATTTTCTCTTTCATTACTTATTCTTTTTTAAATTGATTTTTAAACATTATACCACTTGTTGTTTCATATGGTTTTATTGTCTCTTCATTCCTTAAAAATAGAACTTAATGTAGTCGCTAGACTCAAGATAAGAAATTTAAAGATAACCAGCCCTTTTTCTGCACAACATTAAATTTATTACAGTATATAAAATGGCAACTATGTAAGACATTTTTATACAAAGTTTTTAAATTCTCAGCATAATGTTTTCTTATTGTTTATGATGTTTGTGCTATATATGTGAAATATTGCTCATGACTTTGGAATAAGCATAGATAACAATGACCAGACAGATGTTCTGATTTAAAAACAAGATGCAACTTGGTTCAAAAGTAAAAACTGATATGTCTCCAATAATATGTAAGTATGGCCTTGAAGGACCTTAGAGAGGCCTCATTGCCCTAGTTAGCAATGTGATGGGTTGGATCACAAAAGTCCCCTTAGGGTTGTCACCTGGTGTACTGTACTGATCAAGCAACTTAGGGTGTGTCTACACAGCAGGATTTAACTCAAAATGAGCTTTTCAAATTGAAATATCTTATTTCAAAATTGGGAGTGCCTACACGGCACTTATTTAAAAATAGAGCACTCTTTCTCTGACTTCCCTTACTCCTCATTCAATGAGGGTTACAGGAGTCGGAGTAAGAAGTCCTTCAGCTTGACAGTATTTCAACATTATTTCAAAATAACTGACTGTTGTGTAGACGCAGACTAAGTTATTTTGAAATAACACTACTTATTTCAAAATAAGGTTGCTGTGTACACGTACCCTGAGCCTGCCTTCCTGCTGTCTGGGGCTCCCCACCACACTGTTCTGCTGGACCAGAAGCTCTAGTCTCCTCCAGCCAAGGAACAGAGTTGAAGTAACCAACTCCCTCCCTTCTGGGACTGTTCATCTATAAGGCCATGGACAGCACCCAGCAACCAAAGCCCTAATCTGTTTTACCCCGTGTAAAGTTTTACACAGAGAAAGCTCTTAAAGAAATCTGCTTTCTTTATCAAGGAAAGAGATATTCACATTGGTTCTCCCTCAGGCAACAGTTTTTTACACTGGGCTTAATAATAAACAAAAGTGTTTTATTAAGTATACAAAATAGATTTTAAATCAGGCTTGGGCAAAATTTGGCCTGCAGGCCAGTTCCAGCCCACCAAGCCACCAAATCCAGCCCATGGAGGCAGCAGGGAGCCCCAGGCAGGCTCCCCTGCTTGCCCCACAGCCTTGCGCGCCATGCAGAAACATGGCTGCAGGGCTCCGTTTCTGTTTTAAAATTGGAGGAGAGGGGGGAAGTTTCAGGAGCCGCCTGATCCCTAGCACAATCTCACTGGCTAGTTTTTGGCTAGAAACCAGCCAATGGGAGTTGCTTCTTGGAATAACAGGCAGCCAGAAGGAACCATAGCCCCTCTCCTAGGCTCAGTTATTCAGTGAAGCACATGTCCAGGCAAGCAGGCAGGCTGGCTGGCTGGAAAATGTTTTAAGCTCTGCAAGCCTAAGCTCTGCAGGTAGTCAGGCTAGTTTGGCAGCTGGCAAGTAAGTCTCTTGGCCACAGCCTGCTTCTGGCACCACAGCCCTTTCCTATCCCAACCCTCTGCCTCCCCCCAACACTCAACATACCCAAACCCTCTGTTCCCCTCTTACACTCATACCCCCTCCCAGATCTGGCACCCCAATCTCCTGTCCCAGATCACAATCCCCTTCTACACTAGGTCACATTCCAAACCTCTGCACTCCAGTCCCCTGCCCTAGGTCACAACCGCCTTCTTCACCCAAACTCCCTCCTGCACCCCAATTCCTTAACCCAAGCTCCCTTGTGCACCCAACCTCCATCCCAGATCCTGTATCTCCCCCATTAATATAAAGGAAGAGTGCAGCCCTTGACTACTTTTCAAAATCTTGGAGAGGCCCCCTGTCAAATTATTGCCCACTCCTGATTTACATTATTACAAGTTTAAACAGACAGATCAAAGTAAACTCTTAAGCCAAAATAAACAAAACATGCCAATTCTAATACACTAAGAAACTTGTTATATAAAAAAGATCTTACCCTAGAAGATTCTTATCTGAGGCCAGGGTTGATCTTTTTCTGAGATGGGCCCAGAAGTTTTGTCTTCACCCTTTTGCTATAATTCTTTGTTTCCAGCTCTCCTTTTAGGGCGGGGAGGCAATTTTGAAGCCAGCTGAAGACAGAGACCTGATTGATTTCCGTTCCTTACATAGACTTTCACCCGTGGTAGAAACCCTTTTTACAGTCTTCCCCATCCCCATGGAAAAGTAGCAGATTCTAGAAGGATTCCATGGTCACATGTCTTTCTAGGACCAACCACAGTTTGGACTTACAGGAAAAATAAAACTATTCACTGATCATTGGTTTGAGTACTGAGCAATTAAGTTCCTAAACTCATTAATAGCCCTCATTAGCACATTTGGAATTAAAAACAAATTCATACTTCATATTTCTAACATCACATACAAGAATGATACATGCACAAAAACAGGATATACAGGTTCAGCAGACTGTAACTTTTAAAATAAGTTGCATGACCTGTTACATACAAAGCATCTTCAAGTTATGCATATTCATGAGTCAGTTTTTCATAAAGAATGGGAGGGCATGACAACCAAGAGCTGTGATACCTAGATGCCGAAATCAAGCCAGGCTGTTATATGTGCCTTTATAACGGTACCTAACAAGGGCTGATGTGTTCTATTCCAATCACCACAACAGTTCCTGTATAATATAAACCAGTATAGATTATAGCATATTCCTTCTTAACCCAGAATAAGTTCTAATAGTGTAAGCATTTTTATACTGGAATAACTGAGTCCACATTTAATGGCATGGGGAGTGTTGCTGCTTTAACTCTACCAATACAGTTAAAGAGGCAAAACTTTCTAATGTAGACAAGGTCTAAGGTTTTCTTGTTTTTTTTTTCTCAAATAAGTGGTCAATAAGATATACAGTCACTTTAATGTCCTGAGTAAAATATAGGGCTTGAAATCACTCCTTTTTTTAACAACAGTTTGTGGTTTTTTATTTTTTATTTCCCTTCCCCATTGGGGTGCAGGAGAAGGTTCAGGTTACAGGCTCCAGGCAGCAATCACCTTGAGCAGCTCTCCACAAATGTGACATGTCCCTTGGTTCTTAGGTGGTACCTGGCAACTCTAGTACTACAAGAGTGAAATTTCTAAAGCACACTAATGTGTTGCACATTGCCTGGTTTATGTAAGACCTTCTGGTTCCCTGGTGCACCTTAAGGCTCTGTCAGAGCTGTCCCTTCCATTGAACAGTTCGGGGCAGGGATTTGATGGCCCCATGGTGGCTTGGGAGTTTACCAGAGGGAACTGGTGCCTGCAGCAGGGGTTGGTCCCACTCCTGTACTCACCAGTAGTGGTGAGAGCCACGGGAAGCAAATAAACCCAGCCCCAGCCTGCTCCACTCTGTCATCCCAGTTGGGGTGCTATGCTTCACCATGGAAGTGGAGAGCCAGGCTCAGGGGAGCACACCAAGTTGAGACCAGGTCATTCTGCAAAACAATCGTATTTAATAATTCTTGAAATTCTCTGAGTTCAGGTTGCAGCCTTCTTGAGGGCCTGATAGACTTTGGGTTCCAGTCTTTAACCCCTAGGGTATGTCTAGACTACATGTGTCTGTCGACGGAGCCATGTAGATGAGTTTACTAGACATAGGAAAATGAAGCGGCAATTTAAATAATCGCCACTTCATGTACATTAAAATGGCTGCCGCGCTGTGCCAATCAGCTGTTTGGCGGCACAGCAGGGCAGTCTAGACGTGCCGCGGTCGACAAGGGAAGACTTTGTTGACCGCTCTGTTATGCCTCGTGAAATGAGGTTTACCGGAGCGGTCGACAAAGGCTTCTCTTGTCAACCGCGGCGCGTCCAGACTGCCCCGCTGTGCCGCCAAACAGCTGATCGGCACAGCACGGCGGCCATTTTGATGTAAATGAAGTGGCGATTATTTAAATTGCTGCTTCATTTTCCTATGTCTAGTAAACTCATCTACATGGCTCCGTCGACGGAGATATGTAGTCTAGACATACCCCTAGTGGGACCAGTCTTCTGTGCTGCAAGTCTGTAAAAACTTCTCATATTTGCAAACAGATAAGACTCCATTCTTTCCAAAGAAGGGCCACTTCACACAATTTTACACACTTTCATTACTCTTTACTAGGTGGGTATAGATAACAAGGCAAATTTAGCTACAGATTTTTTCCAAGCCAGTATGTCTACCTGTTTCTATAGGTCTACATTCTATGTTTTCTGTTTGTATGGAATTTTCCACAAGATGGAGAGAAGTGGGACAACAAGGGAAAATTAATCACCTGTAAAATCAATTTTTTCAGTCTATCTTCATCTGCCATTCTACATCCTTGAGCCTAGAATTGTATTATGGAGATTCTCAACTGTCTTGGGAGTAGAGTTGCCAACTTTCTAACCTCCTTGCCCTGTCCCTTGCCCCAAAACCCTTTCTTTTAAGCCCCCCTTCCTGCTCCATTGCTTGCTCTCCCCACCTTCACTCACTTGAAGCTGGATTGTTGGGTTATGGGAGGGATGAGGGACCTGGCTAGGGTGCAGGCTCTGGTATAGGATTGGGGCTGAGGGGTTTGGAGTGCAGGATGGGGGGTCAAGGCTGGGGTTTAAGGGGTTTGGAGCATGGGATTAAGGTGAGAATTAAAGGGATTAAGATGAGGCAGGGGGTGTGAGTTCCATCTGGGAGTGTGACTTGAGCCATCAAGGTCCCTTTTTGACCAAGCGATGTAGTTGAAAAGAGGATATCTGGCAACTCTTCTTGGGAGTTGAAAGTTTTAAAACTTCCTGTTGATCTGAGTGTGGAATCTGTCTTTCATTAGTTTTGCTTCCTCAGTAATTATTGGTGTTCTGATTGTCTGGGATCTTTCTTATAATGGGAAAAGAGGAAGGATTGAATGACTGTTAATAGTGTTCCAAAAAGTGACAGAATTGACTGAAGAAGTTAGTCATTACTTCACATGTAGGACCCAATACAGTGGAGTTTTCCCTGGAGGACTATGCTATTAGCATACTTAATTTACACATCTTAGATTTTACCATTTATTTTCTACTCTGCAGTTGCAAATATACTTGCAGATAGATTTTCTTGGAACAACAAAATCCAGCTTTATTTTGTGGCAGTTCAATACAATTCAAATCCACCCCGAAATCTTTTAATGTTTACATTTGACACTATAAATAAGGAGAGTACAGGCCCACCTGCTTTCTAGAGTGATTTAAGATTAGTAACTTGGAGCCACCATGAATTTTTCCACATAATGTGGAGTAATTAATATATTACCTTTCATTATAAACAGGAAAACATAAATAGTCTTAAGAACTTAATCATTCAAAAGCAGTGTTTTCTGGTGTTTTCCAGTTCCAAAGCTGAGCTTCAGAGCTAAATTAACAGTAGATAAGATTTAACAACAGTGAACTGTCAATATAAAAAATATAATTTTGTTGTACTAACCATAGTCATTTGATTTCAGAATTATTTTACTGTAGCTTTTGTATGGTGACTGAGCTTGAACATCTGTTGATATATAAGAATGTATCCTTAGATTATAGATCAACGTGGCAGCAGAGAGAGGGTGGTTATTTAATTTTAATGTCAAGGTCAGCCTGCATAATGTTGCTTTGTAGGCATAGGCAAGCCTAAAAAAGTAATGCATTTGTTTGTTGGAGACTTGAGGATATTTAAGAATGTTATGTATAAATAGGCCATTAAATCTGATCAGGATCAGTAACATTGGAAAGTGACCTAATAAATATGATTTTAAAGGTTTTATTTCTTGCATAACTTCTCTGGCTTTTATGAATGTTGCACTTAAGCTATTTGGAGATTGTTGTGCTATTTTATAGTAATACTCCCCAAAGGTATATTGTTATAAGCCCATATTTACAAGAGTTTGTAATTTGGTCATAAAAGTTTACACCAGACTGGAACAGGTGTAGATTATGAAACAAATATACATTATTGTTATTAAAAAGTGGGGATCTGTCTAATTTCTCATACTATTAAACAATTTACCAGAGAGAGAGAAAATGTTACAGCTGTTGTGTCTAAGATTCATGGAAGAAAGGTAGTAGTCTGGATGGATATTTACCCAATAGGGCTTAACGGTTCACGAGGAGGTATTACCAAGAGCCACGTTCTTCCCTCAAAATATAATTCCTATTATTCCTTATCTCTCATAAGCACTTTTAAAGCCATTGCAAATTATGCACAAACATCAAAAGTACAGTACAGTGGCAAAATATGTGTTTATACCATATACTCCTTGGTCTTCGAAAGATTTATCAGGTAAAATAATTGTTAGATGTTTTTGTGGTTTTAAAAATGAAACTCTGAGATTACTATAATAAATGTCCACATGATTTTAAAGGATATATTACAATCACTTTAAGGAAATAAACATTTAAAAATATATATGCCAGCCATGAGACTTACATATTCACAAGATAGACCATATACGAAGTGAGAAAGACATTGTGGAATGTCATACCAAATTTGTATATTTCTACAATATGCATTTTCTTGTTGTTGTTTCTTTGACTATTAAAAAACAGGATATTAAACCAGAAAAACACATTCAATTAAATTGGGATAGTAAATATTTAGTGTTTCTCATGGAGAATTAACCATACAACCACCATGTATGTTAATGGGACTTGTGTAAATCCATGTGTTATGTTTCATAAATTTTCTTCTTCTGTGATTAACTAATACCCTCAAAGTATAATAAACAGATTTAAAGTTAGAGCTCCAGCCTTAACAATACCCCCCTCATGTAGAGAGGTATTTTTATCCCCATTTTACCAATACCTTAAAGTTCAATAGAGAGTCATTGCTGATGCCGGAGCACACATCATGTGCTTTCAGAAAGATATCCTGCTCTGTAACTGAACTGCTGCATTCTGCACCATCAGAATGGTTTTAAGATTTAGTACTTCCATCAAGATCCAGACAAACCAATAGCATTTCATAATCAATAACTTCAAACACAGCTGACAGAGCTAATGTACCCTCCTGGACTCATGATCTTTACCAGGAAGAGATCACTAACCAAAATGATCTGTGCCAAAGGCAGATCTATGCCACAATTTGTAATAGTCATGGAAATTGAAGGTGTCTAGGTACTCTTAGAGTTACTTCCTTACAACCTTCTCCATGGTCTTGTTCAGGGAAGATGTGGTGCTGGTTGATAGTTGACTATATGGTCAGTGTCAAATAATGATTTCTTGAGCAAAGCCTACACCAATACGTCTTTCAAAGCAATAGGCAGCCTCTCCTCGATGAGAGAGGCATCAACAATCTCCCCAAGCAAAGTATCCTGTACTTCACCACTGGCCCACAGCAGCCAGGAGGAACGTAGTTGCAAAACTCAGGTTGTGAGATGAGCTTCTGACATCTCTAGTACTACCTCAGTGAGCACCACTGGCTAAAAATGTAATGGAGAAGATGAGGTTCAAGACCCTGGAAGTAAGCAGACAGCCCATCCTTATCTTACCAGTATTTTTTATAAATACAACAAGCAATTTCCTCACAACAGGAGGACCTCAGCTCAATTTAGACCATCTTGATTTACTTGACTATTTGCCATCCAAATCTGCTGTCCAAGATTTTCTGAATGCTATGGTAGAGGAAGATAACCTTTTTGCATTCTGCACAGTTAGTACATAGTAATCTAAAAAAAAATGTTGTACATCATAATAGACAGATTACGGCTTTATGACTTTTGGCCTAAAACATGAGGTTTAGTATCATGTCCACATTTTTTTTCTTTTTTGTCCTAGTATTAACTATCAGCCTGTGGCACGGAACTCTAGTCTATTTAAGAAATGTGTACAAAAATCTTTCCTTCATTTTTTTAATTTGCCTCTTTTACATTTTATTTAATGTCTGCTTGATCTTTTATTATGAAACAGGAAGAAAAGAAGCTATATTTCATCTCCCTCTCTTTATTATTTTATATACTTTTATTGTGTCTCCTCTCATTAATCTCCTTTCTAATGTAAATAATCCCAGTCTTTTCAATCTCTTTTCAAATGAGATTTTTTTCCATGTCTATTCATTCTGGCTTTCTTTTCCTGTACCATTTCTAATTCTGCAATATCCTTTTGAAATGGGGTAACTATTATTTCACACAGTGTTCTAGATGAGAGCAAATATTTATTTATTGGCATGATAATACTTAGTTTATTATCCTCTATCCCTTTCCTTATTCAGCCTAACATAACATGGAGCAGTCATCTTCATTGAGTCTTCCATAGTGATGTGCAGATTCTTTTTCTAACTTGATACAGTTAAGTCCGAACCACATAAATTATATGAGTAATTCAAATTTTACCCTCCACTGTTCATTACTAGTTATTAACACTGAATTTCATCTTGTTGCCCAGTCACTGAAATTCCTCAGTATTTTCTAGGCTCAATCTAAATAATGTTATGTCATCTGCAAGTTTGGCACATCACAATTCATCCCCCTTTTCAGAACATTAATAGATATCCTAAACAGTGCCAGTGTCATAAAAGTGAGTGTTTATTCCTATACTATGTTATCTGTCTCTTAGCTAGTTTTCAATCTTGGATATTTAGTTTCTCTAATACCATTTTGTGATAGACCTTGTCAGAAGGCTTTTGCAATAAATTATGTGAATCAGTACTTCATCTGCTTTACTGACACACTCAAATCTAATAAATGACCGAGGCACCATTTTACTTTTCAGAAATTAAACCATGGTACTCTTTCAACCAATTTACCAGGTACAAATGTAAGACTTACTAGCCTTTATATTTTTGCTAGTAGCTCATCCACTTTAATCTTAGGCTTCTTCAGAACTCTGTTGGCTACGTCTACACTGGCATGATTTAGCGCAAATACTCTGTAACGCAAGAGTTTTTGCATTAGAGTATTTGAGTAAGAGAGCATCTACACTTGAATGTGCCTTTGCGCAAAAGATGTGCTTTTGCGCAAGAGCATCCGAGCCAGTGTAGACACTCTCTTGCGCAAGAAAGCTCTGATGGCTATTTTAAGAAATTGATGTTGCCTTTCTACACTGGCCTCTTATGAAAGAACAGTTGCACAAGAGGGCTTGTCCCTGAGCGATAGCGTCATAGTTCTTGCGCAAGAAGCACTGATTTCTTACATTAGAACATCAATGTTCTTGCGCAAGAACTCGTGGCCAGTGTAGACAGGCAGCAAGTTTTTGCGCAAAAGCGACTACTTTTGCGCAAAATCTTGCAAATGTAGATACAGCCTTCATATATAACATCTGGTGATATACTGCTTTTTAATGTATTGGTTTGTTCCAGAACTCCCTTTTATGATGTTTCAATCTCTGATAGTACCTCATCCATAATACCGGAAAAGAACAGGTTCAGGATAGCTGGCTCTCCATGATCCACTGTGATGATGACTAAATCAAAGAAATCATGTGATTTTAAAGGGCCTGGGTCTCATGGCCACCATTGTTGCTACTGTGGCAGCACTGGTGCTTTGAACCCCGGATCCTTTAAATCACTGCTAGAGTGCCACGCTGTGTGTTCCTGGTGCTTCTAAGCACTGAGGGAGGTTGCGCTGCACTCTGATCAGTGCTGAGGTACAAGATCAGTCTCATCTCTTTTTGGTTTTATAGGAAGTGCAGTGGAACTAATTATTGTGTATTCCAGTAAAGCAGTTCCATATGAGAAATTATTAGTTAAATTGAAAAAGTTCAGATTTATATGGGACAAGAAGTGGGAGTTTGTTAATAAAGTTTGTGAATAACAAAATGTGGGAAGGTATTAACAAGATTGCTATAAGCTGGGGATGTGTCAGTCGGAAATAACAGTGAAGGAAAGGTTTATGGGTTTGATCATGAGCTACAAATGTGATGTCAATTTCTAGGATGCATCAGGCAAGATATTTTCAGTAGACATTATTATTACCATTGCACAAGACACTGATGACACCGCATCTGGAATAGTGAGTGAACTTCTGGTCTCCTGTGTTTAAGGAAAATTAATTTAAACTGGAACAGGTGCAGATGAGCACTGTTAGCGTGATTAGCGGAATTAAGAACCTGACTTATAGATGGAGACTTAGGGAACTTGATTTATTTAGCCTAAATCCCCACCCAAAGTCATAGAGGAGATATGATGGTTCTCTATAAATACATCAAAGGAATAAAAATGGAGGAGAGAGGAGTTATTTAAGTTAAGGGGAAATGCTGGCACAAGAACAAATGGACATAAACTGGTCCTCAGTAAATGTAGGATTAAAATTAAATTAAGATTTCTAACCATTGGAAGAATGGACTTTTGGAATGGCCTTACAAGGAGAGCCATGAGGGCAAAAAACATAACTTATTTGAAGACTGAGCTTGATAAATGTATGGAGGAGATGGGATGCTGAGATTGCCTGCAAAGGCCCATCCACAACTACTATTAAAGAATTATTTCCCAGGCATCCTAATTATAGTATGGTCCCTATTACTTAGTGTCTCAGCTAATGTTATCTCTTAAACTAACTTCTACTTTAAGTGTAAATTGATATTAGCCTCTCTTCTTACATTCTTTGAAATTAACTGTTCCAAGAAGCAATAATTTATAGTGTTGAGAAATTGCTTCTTTAAATTTTTTCCCATTGTGCCATGAAATCCTCCCTCATTATTTATCATTTTGCTAAACATTTCTGTCTCTCTGATCTCTCACATTGGGCAATTAATTTTTTTTCTTAGTCTGAAGGACAGTAGTTTAATTTTACCAGTATAGTTGTGTTCTTACAGCTTGAAATGTATATCATTACAGAATCAACTGAGTGATCCTCTCTACATAACATTTTTATCTCACTCGATTCCATGAAATCTGTTAAATATAGCACTTTATCTATACCTCTTTGGCATAACCTGTCCTGCCTGTATAGTTTATACCCAAATATTACAATACCCCTGTGGCAATTGTCGTTCAAGTGTGTTTCTGTAATGTCTTATATTATCAAGGTCCTTCACCATTGCTAATCTATTTAAGCTTCTAAGCTTTTCACATTTGAAAGCATATGGACATTTGATTTTTGTGTGTGTGTTTTGTTTCTAACTAGGTACTTGCTGTTATTTAAGACCCTAATCTCACATTGCTGATTTCACAGAAATTTCCTTTCTGATTTTTACCTGTCACTAGTCTAGTTGTTATTTGTATCCTACCGTTTAAAGGATACAAAGATACCTTTGAATTACAGACATTTTTAACAGTTGTCTAATTTGTGTGCTCTTTAGCACCTCTCTTTCTCCCCCCCCCATGTATATTTTAGATACACCCACAAAACCTTATTAATTATATATGTCATCATCTTGTTCACTTTGATTAAAGTAGAGTCTATCCCTTTTCTGGAGGCTTTTTTTTTTACATTACTTCTATTGTGTCTTGATTTCATTGTTGAATTTTCTCAAACTTGGTACCCTCCTTGGATACTATTACCTATTATGGCATGCAGAAATTTCGTGTACTACTTTCTGCTGAGTAAATAATCTTTTTCCTTCAGACTAAGCCCCTGATCCTGCAAATGCATAGTCACATATTTAATGTAATGTATATGAATACTCCATTAACTTCCATGGACTTTTTTGGATATGTAATGTTAAACATGCACATAGTGTTAACAGGATTAGGGCCTGAGAAGAAATCCTTGTAAGAATTATGGTTATGCTAGTGTTTTCTGAAAATGCTGAATTTATTGCTGACTAATTGACTTAGGAATTATCATGGTGTGAAAACCATGGCCTTGGTAGTTTAGAATGTCTTTGTTAATATATACCGTGTAGTACTTAGTACATTTAATTTTTTTTTCTTACCGGGTATTTTAGGTGTGAAATATAACTTGGATCTTCAATCTATCTACCCAAGTAATGAGCAACCTTTTACCATTATCACAATAGTTCTCAAACTTCAGCTGCTAGGAACCTTGTTTTAAAACTTGTAAATAGTAAGTTTTAAATAAACATACATTCAATGTTATTATTTTCAGTGACAATTTTGATATAGTATTTGTGGATTTTGTCAAATTGCATCAGTTATGAGTTATTACATTTTTGTCTTGAATTTCAGTTACATATACTCCAGACCTGTTGCAATACAGAAAGGCAAACAGCCATTCCAGAAACTATATATTACCAGTTCCTGAATAATAAATATGTAAAGTGCTGAACAGTGAATATTACATCCAGAATCAAGAAATATCACTTCATACACAAGAGAACATTTTCTAAATTGCTTTGTTTGCATTTAACGTAAATATTCTGTTGAGAATTCAAAAAGCAGTCTGAAAACATTAAATCAGCAAGAGTCCATTTTAGGTTTTGAACTTATTGCCCTATGTTGTCTACTTCTTCAGAACTTTATAGAATAAATGGAAAACCAACTTTTCTATTTTCTATGCTATTTTCTCCTGGTGAGATAGAATTAGCAAAGTCATAGTTTCCCAGTGTCAACACCAAATATCCCTGTGGCTAATGTAATGAAACGATGGAAATGAGTTTTTCCTTCTGGATTGTGAAAAGACTCTAGAAAAGGAACAAAAAGGTAAAGACACAGACCATTTTCCACATGCATAAAATATTGCTGCAGTCCCATGACTTATTAAAATTATAAATAATAAGACTACAACATGTAGGACAAGCTCCAGTACAACAGTATTAACATTTTTAAAAAGAGCTGGATAGTGCATACAATCCTGTGAATCAGCTACTTTCTTTTTCCTTATTCACATTTGCTTGGCAGCTACAAGTAACATAGAAGCGTAGCTTTTAGATAATTCAGAATAGACTTGTCGAGCATCGCGGTAGTATCCTTTAATTGTAAAAACTGAACGTAGACTTCAATTCCAGAGTTAAGCATCTGCACTGAGTGCTTTGCATACTATTTTTTCTCTCCAGTTTTAAATGTATGGGAGCATTTGATCAGAGTCCTTTTTATATTCAAAATGAGTCAGCTTCTGTCTAGAAAGTGTCTTATTGTCATGATGTCACTGCATCTCAAGATTTGTGACCTTTTGCACTGTATGGATTCATGGTAGTCCACGTTGTATTTTTATAGACCAGATTGCTTTTGTCCCCCCGCTAGGGGGTATCAAAGCCTTTTGGACTGGAATTTCAAGTACTGATAGGTTTGTAAAAAACAAAACTAATTTTTATATATAATAAGCACCGCCAGATGTCGCAAAGGCATCATTGATTAAATGTTTTTTATCCAAAATGTGGCACTTATATAAGGAATACTAGTATTGTGTTAGAGAGTTGCAGAGGCCATAACAGGTCAGTGAAATGTCCTTCACACATTTGATTTTTACATTCGAGAATAGGTCAAGATGAAAAGATAACCACATATCTGACATTGACGTTGCTACCACTTAGACAACAGATGAAATTGTCTTAGTCAGTGGGATCAGTCAGACCGTTAGTACTTGGAAAACTGCATAAGAATTTTGTTTTGCTTTTCCTTTCAAAATAATGGTTCTGAACTTCATCTGAACATAAATCCCTAGATGTTCAATTAAATATTGAATTATGTACATAAAAAGTTTTGTTCTCCCTATTCCGTCCCCAAAGCTGGGAGCTCTGTAGAAAGTACGTGTGTGTGTGCGCACGCTTGTGCGTGCGTGTGTAAATGAAAGAAGTGCTGTTGAATGAATTTCAACTGAGTTGAACAGTATGCATAAATTGGCAGTTTAACAAGTAGAACTTGGAAACAAGCATTTGATGATTGATTTTTTTATTGAGACAGATTGAGAATGATAGTGGATAAAGTGATTTTCCTTATTGAGAGAAAATATACTGTTTTTCAACATGTCTACAGTATGAATGGGAGCCCTGTCA
The DNA here is from genome assembly GCF_052426305.1 of Pelodiscus sinensis. Classification (NCBI taxonomy): domain Eukaryota; kingdom Metazoa; phylum Chordata; order Testudines; family Trionychidae; genus Pelodiscus; species Pelodiscus sinensis. Next base: position 73,172,969 of record NC_143057.1, read on the forward strand.
AAAAAACTGAGCAACACATAATATCTTTTAAAAGGTGAATTAACATAAGTATATCACTTAGTTTATGGATCAAATTTTACACTTGTCAGTTTTATTCAGAATGTCATAAAGTTTA